>NC_133165.1:28281556-28644990 GCF_040802235.1 Manis javanica
TAGCTGCAGGTCTATCTGGGGGCCTCTCTCTGGGGCCTTTAGGCCGTGTCTCTAGCCCTCTGCCCATAGCTCGCAGTGAGCCTTCATACAGTAAGCCTTGGCATAAGATGGGGTGATTCTTCCCACTTTATCCTTTTTCAGATTTGCTTTAGCTGTTCCAGAGCCTTTGCCTTTCCATATTCATTTTAGAATAATCTTGTCAACAGAAAATCTGATGGGATTTTGATAGGAGTTGCATTAACCCTCTATGTCACTTGGGTAGAACCAGCCTCTTTCCTATGATGACCCTGCAATGCCGTGAACGGAGTCTCTGTCCTTTTATTAAGCTCACCTTTGATCTCTTTTGCTAACACTTTGTAGTGTTCAGCACACAAGTCAGATGTATATTTTGTTAGATTTTCGTCTAATTCTTTTTTTTTAAGTAATTCTAAATGGTATTGTATATTTAATATCAGTTTCCACATGTTCATTAGTAGGGTGTAGAAAAATTCATTTCTGCATCTTCATCATAAACACATCATAAACATCCTGAATCCACTTATCAGTTCTAGAAGGTTGTTTTTGTAAATTCCTTGGGATTTTCTAAGTAGACCATCATGGCGTCTGCTTAGAGGGACAGTTCTATATCTTCATTTCTGATCTGTAGGCTTTTCTGGTTCCTTTTCTTGACTTTTTGAGCTGGTTAGATCTTCCAGTGCCGTTCTGAGCAGCAGTCAAGATGACAAACACCTCTGCTTCGCTCCTGCCCTTGGGGGGAAACTGTCAATCTTCACCATTAAAAGTGATGTTCCTGGTGGGGTTTTTGTAGATGTTCTTTAGTGAGTCAAAGAAGTTCCCTCTATTCCTAGTTTTCTGAGAGTTTTTATAAGAATGGGTGTTGAGTTTTGTCAAGTGCTTTCTACATCAGTTGATAAGATCATATGATGTTTCTTCTGTAGCCTGTTTAATATGATGGTTGCACAGACGGATTTGGAGCCAGCCTTACAACTCTAGAAGGAGCCTTACTTGGTCATGATGCATAATTCTCTTTTTGTATTGTGGGATTCCATTTGCTAATGCTTTATTCAGAATTTTTGTGTACATTTTCATGTAGGACATTGGTGTGATTTCTTTTTTTTTCCTTTGGTTCTGTCCTTGGTTGTGGGTAACACGGACTTCATAGAATGTGTTGGGAAATGTTCCCTCCCCTTCTGTTTTCTGGAAGAGATTATATAGTTAGTGTTAACTGTTCTTTAAATATTTGGTAGAGTTCTCTGGTGTACCTATGTGGAGATTTCATTTTCTGAGGCGTTTAATTATGAATTCAGTCTCCTTCATAAGTGTAGGGCTATTCAAATTATCTTTTCCTTACAGAGTGGGTTGTAGCAGTTGGGACTTTTCAAGGAATTCATCATTTTCACCTAAATTGTTAATTTATGTGTGGAGCTTAGGTAGCATTCCTTTACTAGCCCTTTGCTGTCTGTAGGATTTATCATGATTTTTCCCTTCATACTACAGAGTAGTCATAATATTAATTATTCATAATGGTAACAATTGTGTCGCCTCTGTATGTTCCTTTGTCAGTTTGGCTAGAGGTTTTCAATTTTCTTGATCACTTCAGAGAACCAGCTTGTTGTTTCATTAATTTTCACTATTTGTTTATTTTCAGTTACACTGATGTATGTCTTACTGTCATTCTCTCTCTCTTCCACTACTTTAGTTTTATTTTGCTATTCTTTTTCTAGTTTCTTGAGGTGGGAGTTCAGATGACTGATTTGAGGCTTCCCTCTTTTCTAATGCAACCATTTAGTGCTATAAATTTTCTTCTCCACACTGTTTTAGCTTCATCTCACAAATTTTATATGTTGTATTTTCATTTGCATTTAGTCCAGTGTATTATTTCCCTGAGATATTCTATTCAACTGATGGATTATTTAAAAGTATTATTTTGTTTCTGTGTGCTGTAAGGATGTTGTTATCTCTGTTATTGATTTCTAATTTGATTCCTTAATGGTGAGAGAACACAGTCCATATGAATATGACTTCAGTTACTTCAAATTTAATATTTTTGCTTTCAACCTATGCATGTCATTATAATTAAAGTGAGTTCCTTGTCGAAGGCATATTGATCCAACTTGGTAATCCACTCTGCCATTCTTTAAATGGTGTATTTAGATCATTTGTTAAATGTAATTATCAGTATGTTAAGACTGAAATCTGGCATTTTATTTTTTTGTTCTCTGTTCTCTCTGTTTTGGGGTTTCTGTTTTCTTTTTCTTGCCTTCTGAGTTACTTTATCATTATCTTTAAATCTTTATGATTTTTTTTTTGTCATACCAGTTTCCAATTTTTATGTAATTTGATGAAATACATCTTGCTACCTAGTCCTACACCAAACTCATGAAGCTGGCACATTTGGGCATCTCTCCTCCTACCATGTTTTCAAGTCAATGTTCAGACCCTGCAAGTCCCCCAGCCCCTGCCCCGGCGCTCCGGGCCCAGGAGGAGCCATCACAGGTACGCGCTCCTATTGTCCGGAGGTCTCCAGCCCATCTCTGCGGAAGGAGACGGGATTGTTCACTCGGAATCATTACCTATCAGAGGAAGACGGAGGGAGGCTGAGCCCCGGAGACCCAGAGGAATGCTGTTTTCTTTCAACATTTGCCAGTCATTTCCTAGGTTCTCACCAACGGGGCTGAAAACCCATATGAAGACAGGATGCTTTTTCTTCAAAGGACATCTGAGAAGCAGTTTAATTTGAAAGATGGGGTGTATTTTATCCTTGAAATACAAAAGATGGTAAAATGTTAATATGGTTTTAGATGTGCAAAAAGACCACTACCTCTCAGGAGACAAACACAGACCGAACCAAAGCCTCCCCACCTCACGGCCCCACCCGCTGTGCTCCAAATAGGAGCAGCAAGCCGTTGGGGGCAGGATGCTCACCTACACATGAATCTTTTTAAAATGAGATGGTGTAGGTTTTCTCCAGCAGGTAGATTTAGGCTTTATTTAGGACTGAGATAGCCCCATTGTTGTGGACTGATTCGTTTCAACAGCCGGCAATAGCCCTTCCTGCTTTGGGGTTTCTGCCACCTCCCGGCGCCCCGTCTCCTGGACAGTGCCAGCTTTCCGTGTTCAAACCCTGCCTGTCACTCGGCATCCCACAGGAAATCCCACCACGTCCACAAATCCCTCTCCAATCACCCCCGGCAACGGAAGGACCCCGGCAGGTGGGCTTGGCGTGTTTGGGCTCACTCGACTAACTAGTCCTTATGGATTTGGTTTAGAGCTGTGCTGTCCAGCACGGTAGCCACTACTCACATGTGTCCACTTAAATTAGTTAAAATTCAGAATGCGTCCTAAGTCACACTAGCCACAAGCTAAGGGTTCAGCACCACGTGTGGCCAGCGGCTGCAATATCGGACAGCACAGACTGTGGCACATTTCCATCACTGTGGAAAGTTCCACTGGGCTGGGCACCTTCAGTCACAGCCCCTCCTTCCAGCACAGGTGTGGGACGTGGCCATATAGGTTTCTTTTAAGAAACTAAGTATTCCTGAACCCAGGCCTCTATCATTCATTCAGACATTTTTGGAATGTCAAAATATGAATATGTTTCTCAGTCGCTTTTACCCCGCCGTTGGGACCACTTGGCCTGTTCAACTGATCCTAATTATTTTATCCTCTGTCTTGAACCACCCTGAAATGAAGAGATGGAGTCATGAAGGCCAGGAGGAAAGAAGGTTATGGCTGAGCCCCAGGGCAGAGTCCAAGACATCGCTATTGCCATCAACACAGGAAAAGCAGGCTTAACTGGCTAGTGGTGGAGATACGATCCTTTTCAAGCCCCTGGCCCTCATGCAGTCTCACCATGGAACCCCAGGGTTTGTCTTTTTTAATTTCCTGGAAGCAATGGCTGTCCTCTGTGCTCTGGGGAGGCAACATGTCATCTCTACCCACCAAAGCTCTCTCAGCACCAAAGGTGCAGAGTCACAGCCAGCAGCCTGTTTCTATGATAAATCCATCCACTGCAGCTCAGGTCCACTTCCTGAGCTAATTTGCAAATACAGATGCCAACCGACACTCACTTTTCAGGTTGAACGTGGCTGGACCACTTCCGTGTGGCAGACCACTTCCTTTCCCATCTGGGTTGGAATCTCACTAGGCCAAGAGCAGATGATCTAAGTCAGTGCATTGTCTCTAACTAAGCCCGTGATGAGGGCTTTGGGCTAGTCCAATGTTCAGCAAATTTTTGACATTTAGGTACCATCCTCACTATTTTTGCCCATATCCAAATACTACCTGTGCTATCATTCACTTCATGATTTTCTTTGTCAGCCTTTTTTTTCTTTTAATCCAAATCACTGTAGCTCTATCTTATGAAACACTGTCTGTCTTAAAAACTCTCAACTACATGTACTAGCCATATGTTTTTCTAATTTACCTTAGAAGAGTTCATTTTTACCTAACAAATATTTGTCCATGTACCACCCAAATCATCTTGAGGGCCATCTGGGGCAGCAGTGGGCTGGGAGATGGAGGTGGACCCTGGGCCAACAAGACCTTCCCCTGTGTGCATGCCCAGGCCCTGGCAGAAAGGTCAGCAGGAAGGTTGATTTCATCTTTAAAATGGCTCCATGTGAGAGCCACCCCGAGGCAGCATGGTGTTGCTATGGCTGGCGCTGCCCAAGTTTTACATCCTCCCTTTATCTTCTCAGGATTCAAACAAAACAAGATATTTGAGGACAAGAAAGATTGGTTTTAGACACCGTCAGTCAACATAACTGATAACTCTTACATAGCTTAACCTCAGTATCTCTAGAAATTTCCATTTTAAGAGAATCAGAAATGCCAAGGTTTCAAAACAAGCTTTAAATTCCATCCCTATTCCTCATTTATTCATCAGATTCATTTTGGGCTTTTCCTGGGGGTCAGGCCCACTTCTGGGCTGGGGGACAGGATCATATGAAGCATGACTTCTATCTCCAGGAGGCTGTCAGTGCTGTGAAGGAAGGAGGTGATTCGAATTCAACACAAAGGCCACACTGGTTCTGCAGGGAATGTGGAGCAAAGCCAAAGGCCACAAAAGACACCAAAGGAAAGGTGGTGTCTGAGCAGCCTTAAAGGACAAAGAGGAGTTGGTAAAATAGAAAAGAATTTTTCTATTTCTCATGCACTAGAATGGCTAAAAATGTAAAAGATTGGCTTTGCCAAATATTGGTAGGGATGTGGAGCTACCAGAAGTCTTCCAGTGTTGCTCCACCACTTTGAAGAACAATGTTTCTTGTAAAGTGAAATTTACATTCTCTCTGTAACCCAGCAAATCTTTACCTAGGTATCCCCTCAAGAGAAATGAAACATATGTCAAGAACACACCACAACTTGTATAAGAATGTTCACAGCAGCCTCATTTCTAATCCAAATGTTCATCAACACAAAGTAAACCAACTGTGGATTGTTTTGGAAAATGAATAAGCAAATTCCATAACTGAAATCCTTCTCAACAGTAAGAAGAAACAAACGCTTGATACACACACCCCTGTACATGAATCTCAAAAACACTGTATTGTTCAAAAGAGCCCAGATATGAAAGAAAGAATGCATGTAATACGATGTCATCCACAGGAAGTCCAAGAACGGGAAGAAAATGAACCCATGGTAGGAATCTGAAGGTGGTTTGGGGGATGGGAAGCTGGGCAGCAAATTGACCATAACTTTCTAGGTGGTAGACGTGTCTAAATCTTATTTTGGGTGATGGTGGTCACAATTGCCAAAACTCTTAAAACTGAACTCTTAAGGTTACAAGTCCCAAAGCAGAATGGACAAAAAAAGGCCTGGAATATTCTGGGTCCAGTGAAGACTAAAAATTTCAGCAGGGCTGGAGCAGAAGATGCCTGACAAAGCGCTGGGGAGGTAGCTAGAAGCAAGATAGTGAAGGAATTTCTTAAGATTGAATAACCAGATTGTTTTATACTATAAAAGGGAAACGAATGGGTGGCTTACATAATAACGCTTTCAGAGAGGAAATAAATCAAAATGCTAGGCTTGCTAACCAGGACATTTTGGCTCAAGAAATGTTTTTTAAATAGTCATTACCTTTGTTTGTTTGGGGTCTGGGTGTCTGTAACTGCATCTGGGAAGACAGCCTGTGCTGGTCACCCTGGGTCCTGTCCTCATCACGTCTGTTCTGGGCAAGGAGTTTTATACCCTTTTATCAACCAAAGGGTAGGTTTAATGCATGATTGTTCCTCCCACTGCTCTTGACTAGAAGAGACTTGGGCTTTCCTGGCAACTTCTTTTCCCTTCCTCTACACCAGGATGGCGGCTAATCATCCGCTAACAGGCCTGAAGCCCTTTCCCATATTCACATATTCATTCCATCCTCTGGTGGAATTTTGAAAAATGTGGTTTGGCTCTTTGCAGTCATGCCGGCATCTAAGATGAGGAGCAGTTGCCTGCAAACTGGCAGCCATTTTTAGAAAAGAAAAGGAGTTAATGTGGAAATGACTGCATACACCCAACGGTGGCATCCAAAGCAACTCAGTTTATGCTTTTGCTGAAATTAAAATAACCCTACGTGCAGGCCACTAGGATCCGAGTGGTGTTCCTGGATCAGCAGCTTCCCAACCTTTCTCCCCCCACACTGCCCTCCCGGCTCCCCTCCTCCCTTCTCCACCTGGCCCATCTTTCAGGACAGCTTTACTAGGTGCTGGCTCAGAGTAAACCTATTATTTACTCATTACAAACTTATTATTCCACAGGGGTAGGCAACCTGGCCAGCGCCCAGGGCCTCCTGAGGATGGACACTCCCCCCTTTCTGGTTCCTCTCAGCTGGAAAAACTCAGTATCTGACTTCAAATTCTCCACTGGATGGAAATTCTTAGATTACAGGTGAACGTGGACAGCATCATTACACACTAATGTGGCACCAAATGGCTCTGCCACAGTTAAACCAGTCTTTTTAAGAAGCACACAGAAAATACATACACGGGATTCAAGGCTCCAAATGTAAGTTTGGTGACACTTCCTGTGGGGAGTTTCTTCTGTCCCAATGCCTCCCTGGGGGCCCGGGGAAGCAGTGCCTTGGGCCCCCTGCAGCTGGATCCCAGAGGCACAGGAGCAGCCTGCCTGGGGGGACCTAGTGGCTTCCCCTTCCCCTGGGCTGGAGCCAGGCACCGGGAGGCTCTCTGGACCTGCCCGCAGGGAGGAGGCTCCTCAGGCAGAGCTCACAGAACCTCATGCCGGGTGCTGCAGAGAGCAGCTCCTCCCGTGGGCACCAAGGGTGAGGTGGGGAAAGCGTGGGACCCTGCGCTTCTGAGCCTGGTGAGCTGCTGAGCCCTTCCTCAAGGACAGTGAACCGGAGCAACACTGTCCAGGCCAAACGAGCCTCCGAGCTTTGCTGGACTCCTTTCTATTCAATTGACAACAGCTTAAAGGAAAGCACAGACTGTGCTGTCTCAGATTTGTGTCAGCCAGAAACCAGCTCCAACCCTCAGTCTGGCCAGAGCAGGGTGCAGTGGGACAACCCACCAGGGACTTTTCATCCCTCAGGTTTTTATCTGCACTTGCCTTTTAGGCAAAGGGGGACAGATAATAGCAGAATAAATTCATAATTGAGGTTTTTAAAAATTTTTTTGCAAAGGTCTGCGGAGAGTGGTGCAGCCACTGGCTTATACCACCCATGGGAGCCAGTTAAGCATGTCTGGTCCGCACTTCACATTCAGGGAGATGACGCTGGAGCTTGAAGTCAGCCATGAGGGGTATTTACACCCCAGAAGCTGGTAAACCCCACAGAACAGACCTTTTTCTCTTGGACAGCCATTTGGTAAGCATTTACCAACATACCAATGCCCTCTCTCCATCGAGAATTTGAGTCAGTTTTCTCTCCTGCTTTGTGGTTCCTTAAACTAAGACAATCTTTAAATCTTGGAAAGATTTCTCTTCATAGGCTGGACTTGCAAATGCAGGAAAATCAATTCAAACTTCAGAGACATTTGAAGAATCATAATGGGTCTTAATCTTGCTCAATCTAAGTAATCAGAAAATCTCATGCCTCTTTTAATTCACCTGAATCCCCCTTTGTTTCTCCAATTCTGGTCAATGAAGGGTTTATATTAGCTACAGATGTCCCCTCCCCCAAGTGCAGAGTGTTCCTCGGAAACCTCCCTTGAAGCCAAAAAGCAAAGAACAGCCCCTGCTTTCCAAAAGTTCAAGCTATGCCACTGCTTTTCCAAAAGGCCAACGTTGGTACAATTAGGGGCTAGTTTGTGAAAGTGTGAAAACTCCCCTCAGGTTTCTTTTGATCAGAGAAAACAGGTATTCATGTAGGACTTTCAAAAAAGTGAAGTGGTGAGCTCAAACTTCCTGGAAGAGGGGGATGCCTGTGTTTGCGGCGCAGGCCCCCCACAGAGCTCTGGGGACCAAGAGCTGCATGGCTCTGCTTGTGCCCAGATGTTTCCCCTCAGCAAACGTCATGGAGACCTTCCAGTGCAAAACACAGGGAAGAAAGTGGCTGGGATGGGTTCATGGAGTGAAGGGTATGACCATGTGCCCAGCATCCAGGAATTGGAGCAAGATTTTGGTCCAGAAGCCCAGGCATCAACATTCAAAATTTTCTTCTTCCCTTTTTATAGATGATAGTATGAAGCCAGATGTGCCCCATTTGCCTTTACCCAGCCCTGCACTGTATTAGCACGGCCTTAAAGGCCCAGAGCCCAAAGGAATTTAGAACAGGTATAAAAAATATATATGGGGATTTTACTAGAGCTAGAAATTACCGCCCGAGACCTCGGTCCTCTGCTCACCGCCCGCACCCGCAGGCCGGCTGTGAACCGTGGAGGCAGAGCTGTACAAATGCGCACCTGTGTAGTTCAGGGCTGGGAGTCTGTTTAGGGTGGCGGCTTGGCTGCTGGTCCCTATGAAAATGCAGATGTCTCTTCACACAGCCCAGCAGCTCCCTGCCCAGCCAAACTCAGGGTTCCAGCAGGGGTACAGCAAGTGCTTGTCTCCGACGTGGACTTGGCCAGGAGACAGAAGAACAGGGACGCACCTGCAGAGGCACCATGACGGGTGTCACGGAAGGAGGCCAAGGTATGGACCCAAAAAGCCAGAGGGGAGCGGCAAGTCCTCCACGTTGGACCATTTATGCAGTGCTGGCACCATGCTACTTAGAAAAAAGAGCGAAATACAGAGACAGACTTTGGAAATTATGTTCTGAACCTCCTTCCATTTGTTCAACATTGAGTGCTTTCCAAGTGCCTCCCATGGGCCTCAAGTTTGATGCCATGGACTCAGCCCCTCTCAGCCCACAGTGTCCCATCTTCCCTGTGAGAACTCCGCACCTGGCAAGGTGCCTGCCCGGGGCCCTCCCAGCCTATCAGTGGGGAGCCATCAGTCTCTGCCCAGTGACCCCACAGGAGCCAACGGTGGGCTGAGACGATGCTGTCCACAGTTTTCTCAGTGTTAAAACAGCTTTACACATTCCCCTAGGCAGACTCGCTCAGCAGCTCTCAAAGACAGAATGCTGTTTTTGGAAACTAAATAGATCTACATATTTCCAATCTCTGAATACATCTTGTTCAATGAAACTTCAAGGAAAGGATGATTTTTTGCTGGAACCAATGCCTTTGGACGCATTCTCCCTGCAGCCCAGGACAGGTGACATGTTGTAGCCATTAGCGAGGTGATATGGGACAGGGTGAGGCCAGGGCGCGACTTGGACAAAGGTTTTGCAAAGCTGTGGATTTCTGCTTTAGGAAGCTCAGGCAGAATGAGAATAAATCAGAGGGTCAGACTTCAGTTTCCCCAAAAAGATGGAAGAAGTTTTTCCCAATGAATTACTGGAACAGGTGCTTCTCATTATCCAAATGGTCCTTTTTGTTTAGTTTGATGGTTATTTTTTGATATTTTTAAAACCACTTTTATTGAGGTATAACTCCTATACAACAAACCACACAAATCTTAAGATGGGTGAATTGTAGCCATCAACCATATCAAGATATAGATTATTTCCAGCTTCCAGAAGGTTCCCTCAGCTCTTCCCACTGGTTCTCCACCCTTGCACCTGGAGCCCCTCCAGGTCCCTACTTCTCCAGCTCCTTCATTATGGGAAGTCACGCCTGTGGTGAACTTCCTGCAGATGTCCTCATATCCTAGCAGGTTTTCCTTCTAGTCACCTTTACTCGGTGTTGTATTACATGTGTGGGATTCATCTGTATCATGTGTGGCTGTCACTCATTCATCTCCATTGTAATTAGTATTTCATTTTATGAATATGCCAGGATTTATTTGCCTGTTCTATTGTTGATGAATGTTTTGGACATTCCAGTTTGGGACTCTTATAATTAAAAGCACTATGAACATCCACCTACGTACCTTGTTGTGGATATAAGCACTGCATTTTCTTGGGTATATATTCGAGAGGAATTAGTGGCTGTAAGAGTGTGTCTTTGACTTTAGTAGAAACTTCCTAACTGCAATCCGAAGACCAGGCACCATTCCCCCAGCAGCAACGTCTATGTTCCAGATGTTTCTCATCCTTGTCAACACCTACTATTTTTTAGCCATTCTGCCGGGTGTATGGAGGTGCTCATCATGGTTTTAATTTGAGTTTCCCCAATAGGTGGTGATGTTCACCATCCTCTCGCTCTTTTCCATGTGTAGAAATTCTCTTCCACTTTTCAGGCCCACCCACGTCTCCCCTTTTCCACAAAGCCCTTTCTAATGGCTAACCATGAGTCCATCCTTCTTCAATCCTCTGCTGGAAAGCCCACAGCCAGGTCCTGCAGATGAGAAATTAGCTCTCCTCTCATTCTCCAAAGTTCATTTCATAATGTTGGTTGTGGTACCAGGCAGGACCTTCATGACGTCGGGCCTTTGATTTCTTGATTTGCCCAGTGAGTCTGACACTGCAGGGCCCAGAACAAGGGCTCAGGGACCAGAAAGTCAGCTGGTGGGTGGGTTACAAGTTCCAGATCCTCTTGAGCCCTTTGCCACCTCTGTTTCATTTCTTCAAATTTTAAGTCATCTCTTCCAGCTCAGGATGTTGGGAGCCTGCCGTCTGGATATCATCACCAGCCTCGCCTTCAGCCTGGTCAGATTCCATGGATAACCTCTGTGAACTTCTCTCCACTGTAAATGTATTTCCATATATTTAATTACCACTGTAAAATGTACCACCTGCGCTCCAGGCTGCTGTGAGCATTAAAGAAGATCACGTGTGAGAAAGAAACTTGCAAGCCTTAGGCTTAGAAAGAAAGAAAGAAAGAAAGAAAGATGTTCCACTCCCTAGAAGAATTTCTCCGCATATGGCAACGTTGTTTTGCAGGAATAGATCAAAATAGAACAAACCCCTAATGCACAAGCCCAGTGGACTATGGGGTTCCCCGCTTTTCAATTGCACACCCAGGCAAGCAACAATTTGGAGGGCATGCATCACAAGTAAGTGTGTATTTATTTCTGAAAGATACCATATACCACTGTGCAAATATGTACATACTAAAGCTTTCTCCAAAATAGCTATTTTTAAAAGGATAAAATAAAAATAATACAAAGAGAAGTTTTAAAGATATTTCTGCGCTGCCAGGGATCATTCTGCACACCCCCAGGGCAGCGTGTCCGGTCTGCTTTCAGGAGACTATCTGGTGAATGGTGATGTCCTCGGGACATAGAAAGTGTTCCCCACCGCCCCCGCACCACTTTCGCCTTGGGGCCAGTTCACTCTCCCTGCAGAGCTGCAGAGCGCGCTCGCCCTGGCTCTCAGCCTCACCTTGCCAGGCCCCTGTCTGAGCCCCGCTGCCCCATCAGTCCCGTCAGTCATCAGGAGGGAAGGGTCACTGAGATGCAACCAGCCGGAGGCTGCGGTGCTCACAGTGGGTCCCCGCCCGTGTGGGCCGGCCCCTCGCATATCCTGTCACCTTGGGAGGGTTTCTCACCCTATCTGTGAAGTGGACAGAACAATGGGAAAGCCCCCCAAGAGCCCTAGGAGTTGAGGGCGTGTGCATGCGCCCCACAGAGCCCGCAGGAGGCCATCCTGCTCACCCAGTCACCCGTGCTGCCTCGTCTGGGGGGAGCTCCGGAGCGCTCAGCTGACACCCTTCCCCTCCAGGATGGCTCAGGGCGGGACCCGCTCTGGGTTGCCCTCCACGCTGTCTCCCGACGGTGTCCTCCCCAACCCCCCCTAGGGGGTTCCCTGCCAGGACCACTCTTGGGCAGAAGGAAGGTGACGTGCCCGGTGAGGGGCTGGCTGTCCCCTTGCGAATGTCCCCAGGATTTTGAGGAGGAACCGCCCCCACCAGGTGCCAGGGCAGCGGCCAGGTGCTGCCTGAGATCAGCAGAGGCACACGCCTGGTGGTGCCCGCCCACTCCATGTGCTCTGAGAATCTGTGTGAAGGGCGGGCTCTGGGCTCCCACCACCCCCCATGGAAGATGCCAGCGAGCCAGGCCGAGCTGGGGTGGCCTGAGCAGCCAGGTTCCGGGAGGCAGGCTACAGGGGGGTAAGCAGGATGCCGAGGGCGTGAGCAGAGACTGATGGATGTCCTAACCCAGCCTCCAGGTGCAGCAGCCCCCTGCGGGACAGATGGAAGGGCAGCCTATGGCCGCTCGGGGACTCAGGCCTCCCACTTCGCTGAAATGCCATGACTGAGGCCCCGGAACTCAGGCAGCCAAGCCCCTTGCTGTTTGCTATTGGCCTTAGTTTCCCCAGGAGGGCCTCTGTAACAACGCACTGCAGACCACGGGTTCAAGAACACAGGAATCCGATCTCCCACAGTTCTGGAGGCTGAAGTCCAAACTTGGGGAGTGGGCAGCACCACGCTCCCTCTGACAGTCCCCCCCTTCTCTCCCAGCACCACTCACATGCAGCTCCAGCCGACCTCTGTCCCCGCCTTCCTGTGGCCTTCTTACACTGACACCCGCCCTTGGGACAGCACCCACCTAACTCCATTCAATCTCACCGTTACCACACCGTATCTACAAAGACCCTGTTCCAAATAAGGTCACATTCCCGGAGCCAGGGTAGCTCTTCAACATGTATTTTGCTGGGGAGACACAGTTCAATGTACCACAGTGTCTGTTCATTAAAATGCAGACATCCTTTGAGGGAATGATACATTAACCCATTTCCAATCATCTGTGCCTCATTATAAAAGAGGAGACGTAACCCTGACCTTGCAGTGCCAGGCTTTGTGCCAAGTGATCGCATGGGCTACCTCACGCCACCTTCATGTGGGCCTTGTCTGCAGTGTTCCCTGGAGCTCGGGTAGGTCACAGAACCTACAGTGAGAGGCATTTGAATTCAGGCCTAATGGCCCCAAACTCCATGGTGTTTCACCCACTGCCCAGGCCACCTCCACACAGATTCATTTACGGTATGCCTGCTCTTGACCCTTAACACCATTGAACTACTTGATTAAACTTCCCAACAGCAAGCAGGCAAAATGTCTGTAAAAATATGACAAATGAAGTGTTACTAGACTTTATAAAGGGCTTGTGCAAACCGCCAATAAGAAAGAATGCCAAGGCCCCACAGATGGGCAATCAAAGGACACTCGTCAAGGAAGAAATACAAACTCAAACATGTGGGACAACATTCAAGCTCATTAGTAACCCAAGTCATGAAAAAAAATTTTTAATACTATATTTTACTATAAAATTGGAATTTAAAAATTATTATATAGTGTAATAACATATTTATATTATATTAGATGTATTTTATATATATTAAGTACATGTATGAATGGGCAGTATCAGTGGAACTATATAAACTATCTAGAAAACAATGAGAAATAAATACTGAAAAAAGTGAAAGGTGTTCAGTTCACATTCAATGAAGGAAATTTTTTGAGGCCTTCTACTACCAAGAAAATGAATCATGCTTTCATAAAATTTTACAGTGATAATTAAATATATGGAAACCTAGCCTATTCAGAGAGCAAAATGATTTGGCGCTATGTGGAGAAAGCTTTAAAATGATTCCCATCCTTGACCTAGTGATTCCACTTCAAAACAAAAAATCTAGAAATCTACTACAATAAAATAATCAGAAAAGTGTTTTAAAAAAAAGATTCTCAAGAAAGTTTGTTTATCGGAGCATTATTTGCAAAACAGAAAAAAAGAACTGGAAAGAAAGCAAGAGTCACATAATGATGGCATCCTCACATCGACTCTCACAATCGCACGCCGAGTTCTTTATGGCCGGGAATGCCCAAAGAATGCTGGGTGGAGAACACCGAAACGAAGACGGCGCCAAGAGTGCTGACTGATCCATAAAAACAATGCTCAAAAAAGGACTAGAAAGAAATGCAAAAAATGCAGTAGTCAATAACATGTATCTTTAGGTATTTACTGACTTATGAGTAGTTTTTATAACATTCTTGAATGTTGCAAATAACATACTGAAACCAAATATAAAAAAATACTTTGTACATAAAAGTATATGTCAAAATTCCTAGTTTAGTCTGTTTGCCTAAGGTGAGCTCTGAAGATGAACAAGTATAGTGGGAGGTGGGGCGCTGGGCCACAGACAGGCCGCAGACAAGAGCAGGAGGGGGCCACCTCCTGCTTCTACTTGAACAGGGTCCCAGATGGGACACAGGCTGAGGTCTGGGAAACGAGGCGGCAGATCCCTTTCCAGGGGGAGCCATGTCCTCCTGTCTCCAGCTCTGTTCAGGACCAGATGGATCTCCTGCAGAGCAGTGCCCAGGTGGGCCAGGAGTCTGCAAGGCCAACCAGCTCCCCACAGGTTACATCACGTCACATCACATAGGCACTCAGTTTCCTGGACTGAGCTGGTGCATCCAGGAGCCAACTAGCAAACACCTTTCGGTCTAGTGGGACAACCCGCCAGGAGGTCGTCCGCTGGCTGGAGCTCCTGGACATGGTGTTAAATGGATCCTTCAGGCTCTGCCCGCGAGGGGATGTCTGGAAGGGTCTGTAAGAAAACCACAGAGATCGATGCAGTGACCATCCCCAAGGGAACATGGGCTCTGCACCCCATCCCGAGCATGGCAGGAGGCTGAGGACATCTGTCCCGAAATGTAAGCAGGCCAACACACTGACCTCTGGTAACTCTCAGGGTTTCAACTTTTATTGATTATGAAGTAATTTACATGTAGTGGAATGCCCCGGGTCATAGGTGCACATTTGGATATGCTCTGATGAACGTGCACACCAGTGCCGCCCCCACACCGGTCAAAGTATGGAGTGTTCTCATCACCCACATGCTTCCCTTGCACTCTCTCCAAGCCAGACCGCACTCTACCCCCTCCAATTTCTGGGACCATAGATGAGTCTCACTGGCTTGAACGTCACAGAATGGAACCACCTAGGATGAAGTTTCTGTGTCGTTCACTCCTTTTCATGACCAAGCCACTGCCCGTTGTATGGATGTACCACAGTTTGAATATGCGTCCTCCTGGTGACAGGCACAGGAGCTGTGAGCATACGTCTTCATTTCTCTCAGGCAGATATCTAAAGGGGAAAACATCATTAACATGTGTAAAGGGACCTGAGAAGTGCCACTTCCCACCCGACCCCAGGTGGCCTCCACCCATTCGGTGTCAACACCCCTGTAAAAAGATAATCTGAATGTCCATCTAGATGCATCCAATCCACTCTCTCCAGACAAGTAGTTTTATAATCTCCATTTGCACACTGTGCTCAGAATTTAATTAACTATATTGAGGAAAGTGAGACCAGGACTAGCTTATAGTGGCTGTAACACCGGGGGTTTATGGCAACATATTAAAACCAAAGCCATCAGGAGACTGGCTTGGAGCCAGACATTTCAGCAGCAAGAAGGGTAAAGATGTGTTGAAAATAAAATTTAATTTTCCAGCTGTGGTTATGAGCAAATCATATTCCAGCTTCACTGTGGGGTCAACAGCCTAACAAATGAGGCAGGCATGCAGGACAGCACCAAAGCCAAGGGAGCAGGAACCGAGAAAGATTTAGCGGCCCCACATGCGGGCTAGGTTAGTAACAAGAGTAGCCTCAAAGAAGAATGTGAAGTCTGTGTCCTTTGTTGCATAAATCCTCATGGCCACAATCAAAAGAATCACCAGGAACCTATTTGACAAAATTGCTGTTCTCAATATGCCAGCCCAGCGGGAATTAATTCTATGTCCTCCTGGAGTAAGAATGTCAACGCCCAGCCATGCCCAGCCTTTGTGGCAAGGCCTGTCCTTGGTTAGAGCGGCCGCGCAGTTGAATAGGTGGCCATGGCAAGACCCAGCTTGTCACCCCTCCAGCCTGGTTCCTGGGCTCTTTGTCCCACTCCCATCAGCTCTGCAGCCCAGCCATGTCCGCCTTGTCCAAACGTGCCTGCACTTCATACCTCGGCTTCCTTGCTCCCACTGGCCTGTCCCTCCCCGGGACTGAGATGCCAGTTCTCCCCCGCCCCCTGCAGCTCATGTGGAGCCCCCAGCACCCCCTCCCCTTGGTGCTCTCCCTGTGCCAGCTCAGCAAGCCCTGTCCACCAGGCCCATCCCCAGGGCGCAGCCACACGTCAGGCCTCTCCACTCTTCACTGCAGGAGCTGACTCTGCTTGCTGTACTAAAGCGCCACTGAGTGGCTTAAACATCAGAAACGTTGTCTTGCCGTCCTGGAGGCTTGAAGTCCGAGACCAATGTGTGGGCAGGGCGAGCTCCCTCTGCAGGCACCAAGTGGGGGTGTGGGAGGCCTGTCCCAGCCTCTCCCCTGGATTCTGTTGGCTCCTTGGCCAGTAGCCACATGATGCCAGTTATCCCATGCCATCCTCCATGTGTGTGTCTGTCTCTTCACATGCATTCTTTTTATGACATCAGTCATACCGGATTAGGGACCCACCCTATTCCAGGGTGACCTCATCTTAATTAATTACATCTGCAACACCGCCATTTCCACATAAGGTCACGTTCTGAGGTTCTGGGGGTTAATACTTCAGCAGAAGAATTTTTGAGAGGTGGGATATAACTCAACCCATGACACCTGAACTAGTCCCTTACACAATGCAGGCACCCAGTACAGACTGTGGTGTGTGAGCTTCCTGGGAATGGGTATGTCCAGGCACCCAGGGAGGCAGAGACGGAAGCGCCCATAGCTTCCTTCAGTCACTGGCATCTATGTGATGTCCAAAAACAAAGGTGCTTCCATTTTCTCATCTTCTAGGATCTCCTTGCCTGGAACTGGGTTCAGTAAAGAAAACAGAGAGTCGCTGGATGCTGACATGTTTCCCCTTTGACGCTGGGATGAAGCTTGCATCCTCTCTGGGGAGCCATCCCTGGTTATGCTCAGGCAGAATTTCCCCTGTGGAGGCTTGCAAAGATGAGAAAGCACTCTCTCTGCTTTTAATCAAATTTGATTCAAAGTCCCCGTGGTCTTTATACACTTGGAACTACAAAACATCGTTGAAAGAAATTGAAGATATAAATAAATGGAAAGCTATCCCCTAGTAATGGAGCAGTGGACTCAGTATGTTTAAGATCCTGCTCCCCAAAGTAATGTACAGATTCAACACAATCCCTATCGACATCCCAGCTGGCTTCTTTGAAGAAATTGACCCACAGATCCTAAAACTCACTTAAAAATTCAAGGGACACATAATAGCAAAGACAGTCTTGGAGAACTCATTTGTCCTGATTTCAAAACTTATTACAAAGCTGTGGTAATCAGGAAAGCATGGCACTGGCATAGGGCAGACACAAAGATCAATGGAATAAAATTGAAAATCCAGAAATAAACCCATACATCTAAGGTCAGTTGATTTTTGACAAGGGTGGCAAGACTATTCAATGGGGAAAAAAATGTCTTTTCACAAAAAGACTGGCGCTGGGACAACAGGGCATCCCCAAAACCATGGAGTTGGACCCTTGCCTCTCACCAACTGAAACAGGAACTCAGTGTGGGTCAAAGATCTGAATGGGAGACCCAGAACCATAAAACTCTTAGCCTAAAACCAGGTGTGAATCTATGTGACTCTGGACCAGGCAGTGGGTTCTTGGCTATGATGCTGGCAGAGCAGCAAAGCCCCAGAGACAAACTGACATCACCGGAATTAAGGGTGTTTGTGATTCAAAGAACACTATGAAGAACTGGAAAGAAAACCCACAGGATGGGAGAAAAGTCTTGCTAATCATGTATCAGACAGAGTCTGTACTTACATATAAAGCTAGATCTGATAGAGGACCATATCTAAAGTATATAAAAAACTATTACAACTCAGTAATTTAAAAAATACAATTACAGATGGGCAAATGACATGAATATCTTCCTTCTCTATGTTTCTCCAATGGGGGTATACACATGGCCAATAAGCACATGAAAAGGTGCTGGCATCCTTAGCCTTGGGGGAATGCAAATCAAAGCCCCAGTGGGATGCCAGAGCACATCATGCTATAATCAAAAAGTCAGATAAATAACAAGTGTTGGTGAGGACGCAGAGAAACTGGAACCCTTGTACACTGCTGGTGGGGTTGTAAAATGGTGCAGCTACTTTGGAAAACAGACTGGCAGTTCATCAAATGATTTAACATAGATTACTATATGGCCCCGCAGCTCCACTCCTAGGTATATACCCAGGAGAAATGGAGATCTGTGTCTGTACAAAAACGTGTCAGGAATGTTCATGGCAGCATGATTCATAGCAGCCACAAAGTAGGAACAGCTCAAATGTCCATCAAGTGGTCTACAGATAAATAGTGGTATATCCATGAAATCAAATAGGATTAATGCACAAAAGGCATGAAGTACTGATATGTGCTAAAACATGCACGAACCTTGAAAACATACTGAGACAAAAGAAAACACAAAGGACCACTAAGTGCATGATTCACTCCATATTTTCCTCCAGGAAATGCCCAGAGAGTAATTCTACAGACAGAAAGCGGATTCATGGTTGGTTCAGGCTGGGGTGGGTGCGAGAACTGGAGGGTGGTGGTAAATCAGCATGGAAGTTCTTTTTGGGTAAGAAAATTGCTCTAAAATTGATTATGATAATGGATGCAGAACAATGTGAGTATGCTAAAGATCCACTGAACTGTACACCTAACATCAGTGAATGCTAAGTCTGTGAGTTACATCTTAAAACAGATGATTTAATTCTTAGTACAAGTCTCACATTCTCTGCATATTCGGGGTTAGGAGATCACAGCAGCAGAGGTTTAGGGACATGAAGCCCAGCAGCCTGGCTCCAAATTCTGTTCCACTGTTTCTATATCTCCAACAGCGCTTCACACCATCCACTACCCCTGAGAACATAGAGCAAGGTAATTAACAAACTGGGAAAAAATAGGCAGTTTCCTTCTCTGCATTACACAGCAAAATAAATGGCAGATGGTTTAAAGACTTAAATATAATAACCAGGCCAAAGACTAGAAAAAATGGTAAGAAGGATTCTCCAGGCAGAAGGGACTCCCTGGGCATAAAAACAGGAAGGAAATGGCCACAGAGATGAATGACATTATACTAATACACTGGAATTAGGGGGAGGCGGGGGAAGCTCATGAACAAAATTAAAAGTAGAAGACAAAGTAGGGAGAAATATTTGCAAAATATGAAAAATAATGGCTTTGAAAGCACATTCTGAAACTAGAAAAATAGCTACCAAACACATACCATATTTGACTTGTTAATCAAAAATACAAATGCAAAATGAAATATTCAAATCAAATTTTTGAGCCTCTAAAAAGTGTTAGTGAGGTGGAGCCAAGATGGCGGCGTGAGCAGAGCACTAGAAATCTCCTCCCAAAAACACATAGAGCTATGAAAATATAACAAAGAAAAATCTTCCTAAAATACAGCCCACAGGACACAGGAAAACATCCAGATCACATCCACACCTGCAAGAACCCAGCGCCTTGCGAAGGCGGTAAGATACAAGCCCCGGCCCGGCGGGACCCGAGCACCCCTCCCCCCGACTCCCAGCAGGTGGAAAGAAACCGGAGCGGTTTTTTTTTTTTTTTTTTTTTGCGAGTGCTTTTGGAAGCCTTAAAGGGACAGGGACCCTGTTGCTAGGGAGGCAGGGTGGCAGGACCCGTGAGCGGGTGCCTGGGACCGGCACTTGAAGACGGAGGAAATCGCGCGTTTTTCCCTTTTTTTTCTCTTTTTGGCGAGTGCTTTTTGGAAGCCTTAAAGGGACAGGGACCCTGATGCT
This sequence comes from Manis javanica, assembly GCF_040802235.1. Taxonomy (NCBI): domain Eukaryota; kingdom Metazoa; phylum Chordata; class Mammalia; order Pholidota; family Manidae; genus Manis; species Manis javanica. The sequence goes on from NC_133165.1 coordinate 28,301,667, forward strand.
AGGGAGGCAGGGCGGCAGGACTGGTGAGCGGGTGCCTGGGACCGGCGCCTGAGGACAAAGAATATCCCGCATTTTTCCCTGCAGGACCGATGGGCGGGTGCCTGAGACGGCACTTGAGGACGGAGGAAATCGCGCGTTTTTCCCCTTTTTTTTCCCTCTTTTTGGCGACTGCTTTTTGGAAGCCTTAAAGGGACAGGGACCCCGGTGCTAGGGAGGCAGGGCGGTGGGACTGGTGAGAGGGTGCCTGGGACCGGCGCCTGAGGACAAAGAATATCCCGCGTTTTTCCCTGCGGGACCGGTGGGCAGGTGCCTGAGACCAGCACCTGAGGACGGAGGAAATCGCGCATTTTTCCACTTTTTTTTTCTCTTTTTGGCGAGTGCTTTTTGGAAGCCTTAAAGGGACAGGGACCCTGGTGCTAGGGAGGCAGGGCGGCAGGACTGGTGAGCGGGTGCCTGGGACCGGCGCCTGAGGACAAAGAATATCCCGTGTTTTTCCCTGTGGGACCAGTGGGCAGGTGCTTTTTGGAAGCCTTGAAGGGACAGGGACCCTGGTGCTAGGGAGACAGGGCAGCAGGACCAGTGAGCGGGTGCCTGGGACCGGCGCCTGAGGACAAAAAAAAAAATCAAGTGTTTTTTCCTTTTTTTTTTTTTTTCTGTTCCCTCTCTAATTGTTGCTGTTGTTGTTTTGGTTTGGAGAGTGCTTTTTGGAAGTCTTAAAGGGGCAGGACAGGTCACTTAGACCAGAGGCAGGGAATCTGGGGATCTCTGGGCACTCTAACCCCCTGGGCAGCAGGGAGCACAGAGGCCACTTACGGAGATAAATAGCCTCCCAGCCACTCCCCCTCCAACGGGGCTCCACCATTTTGGAGGAGCAGCCCCAGCCAGGCCACACCCACAGCAACAGCAGAGATAAACCCCATAGCAACCGGGCAGGAAGCAGAAGCCCTGTCTGCACACAGCTGCCCAGCAAAAGCCACTAGAGGTCACTATTCTCCCAGGAGAGGAAGGCCACAAACCAACAACAAGGGAAGCTCTTCCAGCGGTCACTTGTACCAGCTCTGCACACTATCTCTATCACCATGAAAAGACAAAACTACAGGCAGACAAAGATCACAGAGACAACACCTGAGAAGGAGACAGACCTAACCAGTCCTCCTGAAAAAGAATTCAAAATAAAAATCATGAACATGCTGACAGAGATGCAGAGAAAAATGCAAGAGCAATGGAATGAGATGCAGAGAAAAATGCAAGAGCAGTGGGATGAAGTCCGGAGGGAGATCACAGATGTCAGGAAGGAGATCACAGAAGTGAAACAATCCCTAGAAGGATTTATAAGCAGAATGGATAAGATGCAAGAGGTCATTCAAGGAATAGAAGCCAGAGAACAGGAACGTATAGAAGCTGACATAGAGAGAGATAAAAGGATCTCCAGGAATGAAACAACACTAAGAGAACTATGTGACCAAACCAAAAGGAATAATATTCATATTATAGGGATACCAGAAGAAGAAGAAAGAGGAAAAGGGATAGAAAGTCTCTTTGAAGAAATAATTGCTGCTTCCCCAAACTGGGGGAGGAAATAATCGAACAGACCATGGAATTACACAGAACCCCCAACAGAAAGGATCCAAGGAGAATAACACCAAGACACATAGTAATTAAAATGGCAAGGATCAAGGACAAGGAAAGAGTTTTAAAGGCAGCTAGAGAGAAAAAGGTCACTTATAAAGGAAAACCCATCAGGCTAACATCAGACTTCTCAACAGAAACCCTAAAGGCCAGAAGAGAATGGCATGATATACTTAATGCAATGAAACAGAAGGGCCTTGAACCAAGGATACTGTATCCAGCACGACTATCATTTAAATATGATGGAGGGATTAAACAATTCCCAGACAAGCAAAAGCTGAGGGAATTTGCTTCCCACAAACCACCTCTACAGGGCACCCTACAGGGACTGCTCTAAATGGGAGCACCCCTAAAAAGAGCACAGAACAAAACACACAACATATGAAGAATGGAGGAGGAGGAATAAGAAGGGAGAGAAGAAAAGAATCTCCAGACAGTGTATATAACAGCTCAATAAGCGAGCTAAGTTAGACAGTAATATACTAAAGAAGCTAACCTTGAACCTTTGGTAACCACGAATCTAAAGCCTGCAATGGCAATAAGTACATATCTCTCAATAGTCACCCTAAATGTAAATGGACTTAATGCACCAATCAAAAGACACAGAGCAATAGAATGGATAAAAAAGCAAGACCCATCTATATGCTGCTTACAAGAAACTCACCTTAAACCAAAGATAAGCATCGACTAAAAGTCAAGGGATGGAAAAACATATTTCAGGCAAACAACAGCGAGAAGAAAGCAGGGGTTGCAGTACTAATATCAGACAAAATAGGCTTCAAAACAAAGAAAATAACAAGAGATAAAGAAAGACACTACATAATGATAAAGGGCTCAGTCCAACAAGAGGATATAACCATTCTAAATATATATGCACCCAATACAGGAGCACCAGCATATGGGAAGCAAATACTAACAGAACTAAAGAGGGAAATAGACTGCAATGCATTCATTTTAGGAAACTTCAACAAACCACTCACCCCGAAGAATAGATCCACCAGGCAGAAAATAAGTAAGGACACAGAGGCACTGAACAACACCCTAGAACAGATGGACCTAATAGACATCTATAGAACTCTACATCCAAAAGCAACAGGATATACATTCTTCTCAAGTGCACATGGAACATTCTCCAGAATAGACCACATACTAGCTCACAAAAAGAGCCTCAGTAAACTCCAAAATATTGAAATTCTACCAACCAATTTTTCAGACCACAAAGGTATAAAAGTAGAAATAAATTCTACAAAGAAAACAAAAAGGCTCACAAACACATGGAGGCTTAACAACATGCTACTAAATAATCAATGGATCAATGAACAAATCAAAATAGAGATCAAGGAGTATATAGAAACAAATGACAACAACAACACTAAGCCCCAACTTCTGTGGGACGCAGCGAAAGCAGTCTTAAAAGGAAAGTATATAGCAATCCAGGCACACTTGAAGAAGGAAGAACAATCCCAAATGAATAGTCTAACATCACAATTATCGAAACTGGAAAAAGAAGAACAAAGGAGGCCTAAAGTCAGCAGAAGGAGGGACATAATAAAGATCAGAGAAGAAATAAACAAAATTGAGAAGAATAAAACAATAGCAAAAACCAACGAAACCAAGAGCTGGTTCTTTGAGAAAATAAACAAAATAGATAAGCCTCTAGCCCAACTTATTAAGAGAAAAAGAGAATCAACACAAATCAACAGAATCAGAAATGAGAATGGAAAAATCACGACAGACTCCACAGAAATACAAAGAATTATTAAAGACTACTATGAAAACCTATATGCCAACAAGCTGGAAAACCAAGAAGAAATGGACAACTTCCTAGAAAAATACAACCTCCCAAGACTGACCAAGGAAGAAACACAAAAGTTAAACAAACCAATTATGAGCAAAGAAATTGAAACAGTAATCAAAAAACTACCCAAGAACAAAACCCCGGGGCCAGACGGATTTACCTCGGAATTTTATCAGACACACAGAGAAGACATAATACCCATTCTTTTTAAAGTGTTCCAAAAAATAGAAGAAGAGGGAATACTCCCAAACTCATTCTATGAAGCCAACATCACCCTAATACCAAAACCAGGCAAAGACCCCACCAAAAAAGAAAATTACAGACCAATATCCCTGATGAATGTAGATGCAAAAATACTTAATAAAATATTAGCAAACAGAATTCAACAGTATATCAAAAGGATCATACACCATGACCAAGTGGAATTCATCCCAGGGATGCAAGGATGGTACAACATTCGAAAATCCATCAACATCATCCACCACATCAACAAAAAGAAAGACAAAAACCACATGATCATCTCCATAGATGCTGAAATAGCATTTGACAAAATTTTATCCATTCATGATAGAAACTCTCAGCAAAATGGGAATAGAGGGCAAGTACCTCAACATAATAAAGGCCATATATGATAAACCCACAGCCAGCATTATACTGAACAGCGAGAAGCTGAAAGCATTTCCTCTGAGATCGGGAACCAGACACGGATGCCCACTCTCCCCACTGTTATTTAACATAGTACTGGAGGTCCTAGCCATGGCAATCAGACAAAACAAAGAAATACAAGGAATCCAGATTGGTAAAGAAGAACTTAAACTGTCACTATTTGCAGATGATATGATACTGTACATAAAAAACTCTAAAGACTCCACTCCAAAACTACTAGAACTGATATCGGAATACAGCAAAGTTGCAGGATACAAAATTAACACACAGAAATCTGTAGCTTTCCTATACACTAACAATGAATCAATAGAAAGAGAAATCAGGAAAACAATTCCATTCACCATTGCATCAAAAAGAATAAAATACCTAGGAATAAACCTAACCAAAGAAGTGAAAGACTTATACTCTGAAAACTACAAGTCACTCTTAAGAGAAATTAAAGGGGACACTAATAAATGGAAACTCATCCCATGCTCATGGCTAGGAAGAATTAATATCGTCAAAATGGGCATCCTGCCCAAAGCAATATACAGATTCGATGCAATCCCTCTCAAATTACCAGCAACATTCTTCAATGAATTGGAACAAATAATTCAAAAATTCATATGGAAACACCAAAGACCCCAAATAGCCAAAGCAATCCTGAAAAAGAAGAATAAAGTAGGGGGGATCTCACTCCCCAACTTCAAGCTCTACTACAAAACCATAGTAATCAAGACAATTTGGTACTGGCACAAGAACAGAGCCACAGACCAGTAGAACAGATTAGAGACTCCAGACATTAACCCAAACATATATGGTCAATTAATATTTGATAAAGGAGCCATGGACATACAATGGCAAAATGACAGTCTCTTCAACAGATGGTGCTGGCAAAACTGGACAGCTACATGTAGGAGAATGAAACTGGACCATTGTCTAACCCCATATACAAAGGTAAACTCAAAATGGATCAAAGACCTAAATGTAAGTCATGAAACCATTAAACTCTTGGAAAAAAACATAGGCAAAAACCTCTTAGACATAAACATGAGTGACCTCTTCTTGAACATATCTCCCCGGGCAAGGAAAACAACAGCAACAATGAGCAAGTGGGACTACATTAAGCTGAAAAGCTTCTGTACAGCAAAAGACACCATCAATAGAACAAAAAGGAACCCTACAGTATGGGAGAATATATTTGAAAATGACACATCCGATAAAGGCTTGACGTCCAGAATATATAAAGAGCTCACATGCCTCAACAAACAAAAAACAAATAACCCAATTAAAAAATGGGCAGAGGAACTGAACAGACAGTTCTCTAAAAAAGAAATACAGATGGCCAACAGACACATGAAAAGATGCTCCACATCGCTAATTATCAGAGAAATGCAAATTAAAACTACAATGAGGTATCACCTCACACCAGTAAGGATAGCTGCCATCCAAAAGACAAACAACAACAAATGTTGGCGAGGCTGTGGAGAAAGGGGAACCCTCCTACACTGCTGGTGGGAATGTAAATTAGTTCAACCATTGTGGAAAGCAGTATGGAGGTTCATCAAAATGCTCAAAACAGACCTACCATTTGACCCAGGAATTCCACTCCTAGGAATTTACCCTAAGAACGCAGCAATCAAGTTTGAGAAAGACAGATGCACCCCTATGTTTATCGCAGTACTATTTACAATAGCCAAGAATTGGAAGCAACCTAAATGTCCATCGGTAGATGAATGGATAAAGAAGATGTGGTACATATACACAATGGAATACTACTCAGCCATAAGAAGTGGAAAAATCCAACCATTTGCAGCAACATGGATGGAGCTGGAGAGTATTATGCTCAGTGAAATAAGCCAAGCGGAGAAAGAGAAATACCAAATGATTTCACTCATCTGAGGAGTATAGGAACAAAGGAAAAACTGAAGGAACAAAACAGCAGCGGAATTACAGAACCCAAAAATGGGCTAACAGGTACCAAAGGGAAAGGAACTGGGGAGGATGGGTGGGCAGGGAGGGATAAGGTGGGGAGAAGAAGAAGGGGGGTATTAAGATTAGCATGCATGGGGGGAGGGAGAAAGGGTAGGGTGGGCTGCACAACACAGAGAGGACAAGTAGTGACTCTACAACATTTTGCTAAGCTGATGGACAGTAATCGTAATGTGGTTGTTAGGGGGGACCTGATATAGGGGAGAGCATAGTAACATAGTATTCTTCATGTAGGTATAGATTAAAAATTAAAAAAAAAAAAAGAAAGAAAGAAAGAAAAGGGGGATTACTCCTTGATAGGATAAAACTATTGGTAAATCAAAGATCAACGCATGCTTTAAATATCCTTAATGTTGATCACTTAAAGGATGTCAGATGATCAGCTATGGAGGTACTCTTTTCTGATAATATTCCTTTCTCTTAATAAAAAAAAAAAAAAAAAAGCAGTTACTGTGTGCTGACCTCCAATGAGTTCTGCACAGTGGTATAGAGGGCATGTCAAATGTTTGTTTCTATGCAGAAGATCAAGGCCTAGCTTGGATACCCAGAAAATGAACTAAGATACAATATGAGGAGGAGCTTCCGGCATCAGCAGTCTCTGGAGGACTTGTGCCAGGGGATGATCATCAAAAAGCCTCCACAGGGATCCAGACGATGCTGCGGTTGTGGCTGCATCCAGCCCACCGTCTCCTGGACTTGCCATAGGAATGAGGAGGGCAATGTCTAGGCTGGCATGTGCATACAGTGAGACAACGAATTTGACCGGATCTGTACTGTTGGAACTCAACCAGGAGTTGGGAGGGGTGCAAGATGTAGCACTCCAAAATCTTATGACTATAGACTATCTACGGTTAAAAGAACATATGGGATGTGAACAGATCCCAGAAATGGGCTGCTTTAATTTGTCTGATTTCTCTCAGACGGTTCAAGTACAGTTGGACAATATCCATCATATCATAGACAAATTTTCACAAATGCCTAGGGTGCCTAAATGGTTTTCTTGGCTTCACTGGAGATGGATGGTAATTATAGATTTGCTTTGTTTATGTCACCGTATTCCTATTATGTTAATATGTGTGTGTAAATTAGTTAGTAGTTTAAAACCTATACATACTTAAGGTACTCTACAAGAAGATATGTCAAAGAAATAATCAGTCCTCCCATGTTTCCTTCCATATGCTACATCTGTAGCTTTTCTTCTTTCTTCCTAATTACAACCCTCAAATAGAATTCGTGCCTCATATCGAATTTACCGAGTATCATAATTCCTCCAGGTGGTAAAGATACCTCGAGACAAGTGCTGGGCATAGAAGCCACAGGGCATAAATCTGCAAAGAAGTAAAAAGCTAACCTTTTCAAACAATATGGCTTCTCTCTCACTTACCAACTTTACATTTCCCTGTATGGCCCCGGAAGAGGACTGGTTAGCCAGAGATGGGTAAGATTCCTCAAGGGAGGAACAACCTAAGACAGGCACAGTCGCAGGGGGGCCATCAGGTGAGAATTTGGGGATCAACAGAGGTGAGGCTCAGAACCTCACCACCCCCTGCTTTGAGAGAAATCTTCTGCATCCGTGGATGTTTTGCTGCCCTTGTCTAGCCTGGATTAATACTTAGTCCATAGGCACACACCTGATCATCTGATCATCTACATTTGCCCTCTTACAGCACTAAACTATGTTTTCTACCTTTATCTTGCATCTACCTACCACTTCAGCATTTTATTAAAAATAAAAATAATAATAATAATAGGAGAAATGTGGGATAAACATATAAATCAAGTACAAAAATCAAACGAATATTCATATTTGACCTGATTGTTTATAGGTCATAATGCGTGATCAAAATGAAAGTTTCTGTGATGAATGCCCTTGTACTGTTCACCATGTAAGAATTTATTCACTATGTAAGAATTCGTTTACCATGTAAGAACTTGTTCGTTATGCTTCAGAAGATTGGAGACTGACGAGAATTAGACTTGAGATGGATTAATGATTGTACATTGAGCATTGACCCCCCCTATACTGAATTTTATTGTTGTTAACAACCATTTGATCAATAAATATGAGAGATGCCGTCTCAAAAAAAAAAAAAGTGTTAGTATAAGCAATGTTAGTATAAACAAGTACTAAGAAATGGACATTGCCATTCAACTGCTCACAGAAGAGAAAACTCCCACAGAACTTCCAGAGCACCACTGGGACATAAACATCCAAGACTCATGTAACGACCACACCTGTGACTAGGAAGCTCAGCCAGCAATTTGTCCTCAAACAGCAATTAAATAAATGCACAAAGATTTATATGCAAATATTAACTAATAATAGCCAGAAATGAGAAACTTCCTAAATATGTAAAAATAAGGAACCGGTTAAATGAACCCTGATACATTGGCATAAGGAGTATATGGACCTGTGAAAAAGCTACTGAATGGTGTTGGGAGAATGCAAGCAATAAAACACCAGGTGAAAAAAGGCAAGATAGGGACTTCTGAGCACAGCACATCTTAATTCTGAAATAAGCAAATACGTAGACATTTTGCACAGAAAAGAAATGCTGAAAAGAGCATCATTGACATACAGAAAACCCTACGGAATGTTTGAGAACGACGGTACAGCGGCTGCACCAAGATGTGGATGCTGGCTTCCGGGAGGTGGGATTTGGGCCGATACTTGTTTTGTATGTGATTTTGCACACGTCCCAAATTTTCTACAGTCAACATGAATCAACCGTATGACCAGAACATAACGTAATTAAAGTGTGAAAGCCTGCAGAGATGTAAAGACTGAAAACCATCATATTTACCGAGTAAGTGAAAACGAACAATAAAGATCCAAATGAAACCAAAGCCGAGCAGAGAACAGGTAGGTGCGGGCCCAAGAAGCAAGCTCTCTACATATCTATATCCTCTGGAGTTATAACAAATGGGTTTAGAGTTAATTTTCAGCCCTTTGTCCCTATGTGGAATAAAAACCAACACTGTTACCAACAACAAAAGCACTTAATGGGTTTTGTTTGTTTTTTGATTCCCAGTCAGTAATTTACTGCCCCCTTCATCAGAACAGGTTGTCACTATTGACACGTGCAAACTGGTAGCTGTTTTGTCAAAAAATCACAGGAACATTTCAGAGGCAGGCGAGCAGCTGGGTAAAACCCAGGGCCGGGGCTGGCCTCCGAGACCATCTGCCTTCCTTAGAAACTCTCTGCCTCCGCATTTGAATCCAGCTGTGCACGGCCTGGGATTACTTTTCACCTCTTGGTCCCCAGCGTAATCGCGGCAAGCGAACACGGACAGTGAAACGTCCCTGATGCTGCACAAAATGACCCAGGTTTCCGGAGAGTGGAGATACAGAAATGTAACACTGAAATCCTAAAACCCTCTTAGTCAGGAGAGCCAGGCTGCCTCATAATCCTTCAGTGAGAGGAACCGAAATGCTGCTGGAGAGCAGCTGAGGCACAGACAATAAAGAGGATTGGGGATCTCTTTCGAGCCAAACAAAATAATGTGATTCGTACTAACCAGATGCACTGAGCCAGTCATTCCGTCTCGTTTCCACCAACACCTCCCGCAGAAGGTTGTGTTTTTTCCACTCAGATTTACATGCATGGTCTCAAAACTATGCTTTCAAAGTCTAGATACTTGGGGAAATGTAAGAGGGTAGAACCATAGCAGTCTCCCTATTTCATGGCAGATCAGGACAGTCACCTGAGCCACCCTGGGCGGTGGGGCTGCAAAGGGATGGCTGTTAGACTCCAGCAGCCGCCAGCCTCTCCAGGCCTCTCACGCGCCCCCTGGTAGCTCCTGGCGGGCCTGGGCCTGCTTGCCGGTGTTTGCCAGGCGGTGTTCTCCCTCCCGCTCCCCACGTCTGCTCGTGCTCTAAGATCAGGACCTTAACCAGACTCGAAGCAAATGCTGGTGCTGAAGTGGGGGTGCCCCACTTCACCTGGCTCGTGTTCCCCCAGGGGGAGCCCCGTGTGACATCTGAAGCAGGGCTTTGCAAAGTGGCACCCTGCGTGCGGGGGGATCTGGGAGACGATTAACTGCCACTGCCTCCCCCGGCTTCAGGATCCGGGCAGCCCTGGAGGCATCTAAGGTCCCAGTGGACGGAGCTCCAGCAGCGGAAACTGAGCTCAGTACATTTCACGCTCTCCCTTCTTCCTTACCGTTGATGAGGTTTCTGTCAGAAGAGGCCACAGGCGTGGCAGAGTGACAGCAGCCTGAGGCCGCTAGAGTCACACCTGGAGAGGTTCCCTGGGCTTTATGGAGGTGCCCTGCCTCCTTTCCTCCGTTTGCAATGGCCGCGGGAGTATCAGGAGGAAAAGGTCCCCGTTGCCGTCGCTCGTCCTGGAAATCCAAGGACAGCGTTCCTGGGAGTGCTCAGCCCCTGGGTGCCTGTGGCCCTGCACTGCCCTGGGGAGCTGGTCACACAAGAGGGCGCCCTCCATGCGCATCACCCTGCGAACAGCCCCCGGAGCCCTGAGCCAAGGCAGCCCCGAACTGCGACCTGCCCTTCGGAGGGCGTCTGTGCGGGGGCACCTCCAACCAGGGTAGGGTTTGGGTTGTTCTGGCCTTGGCACCAGGCGCCACAGCCCTGCTGGCCGCACTCAGGGCCCTTGCTCTGATGAGCGTACGTTGGGCCAAAGCCAACATTACTCATGCCAAAATATGAGCTGACGATGAGACAGCAGCCCAGACAGTCACAGTCTGATGACAAATGTGGCAGCAGTAAAGAGATCGTATGAATCAGCCAGAATCATGTTCTGATTTTTTAAAAAAACTGTATTGAGATATAACTTACATGCCATACAATTTCCATTTAGTGTAAAATCCAGTGGCTTTCAGTGAAGTCATAGTTTCACAACCATCAGCAAGTCTAATTTTAGAACAGTCTCACCCCTCTAAAAAAAACTGTGCCCATTAGCAGCCACGGCCTATTTCGATCCCATCCCCTGCCCTAGGCAAACATCAGTCTACTATCTGTCCCCATATTTGCCTGTTCTGGGCATTTAATATCAATGGAATCATGCAATAGGTGGCATTTTGTGACTGGCTTCTTTCACTTAATATTATGTTTTCAAGGTTCACCCATGTTGTAGCATGCTTGGGTAATTCATTCGGCTTTCTTGCTGAAAAATATCCCATTGCACGAATATACCACATGTTGTTTAACATTTCATCCGTTCGTGCACATTTGGGTTGTTTCCACTTTTAGCTATTACCAGTCGCGCTGGTGTACGAGCTTTTGTGGTTTTGTTTCTACCGGGTATATACCGAAAAGAAGAACTTCTGAGCCATATGAAACCTCTCTGTTCAACATTTTGAGAAACTACTAAAGTGTTTTCCAAAGTGCATGAACCATTTTCCATTCTTGCCAGCAATGCCCTAGAGTTCCCATTTCCCCACAAGCCAGCCAGCATCAGTTCTGCCTTGACTGTGGCCAGGCCTTGTCAGAGGGTTGGGGGTGCTATCTCCTTGGGGTTCTGATTCGCACTTCCCTGGAGGTAACAGCAGGGGGCATCTTTCTCATGGGTTTTTTTGGCCATTTATTTATCTTCTTTGGAGAAATATCTCTCCAGATTCCTTGCTCATTTTTTCAAATTGGATTATTTTTAAAAAATCATTATTACTGAGTCATAAGAGGTTTTACATATTCAGGTACAAGCTCCTTATCAGAAACAGATTTGCAAACATTTTCTCCCAGTCTGTGGATTCTTTGTCTTGATGTTTTCATTAAGGCACAAAAGTTTCTCATTTTCATGAACTCAAATGTATCTGGTTTGTGGTTTTGCTGTCATATCTAAGAAACCTTTGGCAAATCCAAGGCCGTAAATGTTTACTCCTGTGTTCTCTTTGAAGAGTTTTACAGTTTTCACTCTTACGTTTAGGTTTATAATCCTTTTGAATGTGTTTCATGGGAGGAGGGGGTCTGCCTCATTCTTTCCCATGCTGCTATTTAGTTGTCCCGGCACCATTTAGTGAAGACTATTATTTCCCATTGACTTGTCTCAGCAGCCTTTTCAAAAATCAATTAACCATAATGTAAGGGTTTGTTTCTGGACTCTCAATTCTATCCCATTGATCCACATGTCAATCCTCACGCCACTACAACATTATCTTGATTACTGTAGCTTGGTAGCAGGCTTTGGAATGAGAAAGTGTTAGCACTCATGTTTATGCTTCTTCAAGAGTGTTTTGGCTATTCTGGGTCCCTTGCATTTCCATATGAATTTCAGGATCAGTAAGTTAATTTCTGCAAAACAAGGTAGCCGGGATTCTGATAGAGATTGCATTGAATCTGCAGATGGAGTGGGAAAGTGTTGTCATAATATAAATCTTCCAATCCATAAATCACAACCAATGGGATGTCTTTCCATTTATTTAGATCTTCTAAAGTGTCTTTCAACAATGTTTTATAGTTTAAAGTGCATGGGCTTTGCCCTTCTTTTATAAAATTTATTTGTAAGTACTTCATTCTTTTTGATGCTATTGTACAAAGAATTCCTTTCTTGACCTTAATTTAGTATTGTTTGTTTTAGGATCTTAGATCCCCTGAACACTGAGGAAGCCTCCGTCTCTTGGAGTTTGGGCTCCTGCTGGCCCCCTTTACCCATAGCCCCCATTGCTGGGATTGCCTGAGGGCAGGGATGCAAGAGAATGGAGGAAATGAGAAGGAAGGAAGTCCGGGGCTCTTCTGTGCTCCCTCCAATGGTTAGGAGCCCCTTGTTTGTCTCCGACCAGAACTAGAAGCTTTCTCTGAGCATCCTCTGTTCTCCATGGCTCACATCTGGATTCTAGATGCATTAATTTCAGGCTGGGACACTAGAGGGACAAATGGCAAACTCACCACCCATTTGGTGGTCCCTTAAATTCTGGTCTTCTCCCCCTATCTGCTCACGACTACTTTCTTTTCAGAGTCCTCTAGTAGCTGCTCCATGTATTCTGTCCAGGTTTAAAATTATATGCAGTGGGAAATATGGCTGGAGTGTTATTCCATCTTATCCACAAGCGGAACCTGAACTGGATTTTGGAAACCAAAACTGAAGGAGAAACACAGATTAGTCCAAATCCATTATTTTTACTACAAAGGTAATTAAACCCATTGTCTCCTAGCAACATCATCTTCACCTACAAAGGACCAGCTCCATTACCATCATCTAAATTTTATGGTTTATCTAATTTTGCTTTGAAAGAATTACTCAGATTCATTGACATTTCCAGCTGCTCCCTGACATGTCGCACAAATGGATAAATGACTCTTACGGACTTTCTCATTTTTTAAAGATGCTTCATAGCCTCCATAGTCAAGGATTCTTCTGATTTCTATAGCTGAGGTTCTTCAGGGGTTATCTCAACAGTAATCATCTTAAATACTGACCTCCATTATCAGTCAGGCAGTTGGTGGCACTGCCAGCTCCAAAGTCAGGAACTAAGACACTGGGTCAGATGCTTTATCCACACACATATTCTAGATTCTTTACCCTCTAGATTCTTCTAAGAGTTGGCACAGCAAGATACAAGGAGACATCGGAGATGTCCTACCTTCGAAGGGTCGAAGATGCCCTTCATTGGAAGGCCGAATTTACGTAGGCAGAGGCTGTGACGCAGCCAAACGTTAGAGAATATTGTTGAAGTCAATACTTTGCTTTCTCCCTGCACTTACTACATCCCCCCTGCCACACATGCCATGTGTGTCAGAACTGCTGCACGAAGGGAAGCAGGAAGAATTTGCCAGGTACTTTCTTTCCCTGTTTGGTCTAGTTTCAAAAGCCTAAGTTCATTAAGAATTTTCAGTCTGAAGAGAGAAGTAGCTTCTGAAGGAAACATGGAGACAGAGGGAGGGTTTCTCTGGGATGAAAAAGCCCCCAGTCCCAGGTGGGTGTCAGGGTGGGGGCAGGTACGGTTCCCCTCAGCAGCAGAGACTTGTACCAGACCTTTAACGATGCTCCAGGCTGTGCCCGGGCCTCAGAGGCAATAGCCGCATGATGTCCCGGGGTGTGGATCTCAGCCTGGACAGCCAGCGTCATCCAGGGTTCTTGGACCCCAGAGCTGGCTCAGAGGCAGCAGGCAGAGCTACAGACCTCAAGGGTCGTAGGAGCCGCAGTAGGAGCCTCAGTTCTCACCCATCTGTGACCCAGGCCAGCTCCTGGCTGTCTTCGCCCCACCTGGAACTCCAAACCCTAGGCACAATTTCTAGGGCAGGAGAGAGTCATAAAAATGCCTCTCGTTTTCCCCCCAGCTACACAGGCAGGGTCTCAGAGACAAAATTAAGTTGATTTAAATACATTGTAGACATAGGACAATGCTGGCACAGGACGGAGGTGCCCATCCTGCCCCCCACTCCGCCCCCACCAGCCACACACACGCAGTAATAAGTAGTGAACAGAGGCATAACCTTCACGGAAAGGATTTTCAGCAAATATACGAGGCTGCCAGAACCAAGGAGTCTTATTCAGCCAAATGATTACAGCTTGGGTTTTATTTCTAAGCGTCTTTTGAGCATTATGTTGTCATCTATAATAAGTTGCCTTCTTGCTCAAGTGGTAGAAGCTCCTAATTGGCCCTGGTGAACGGATTTTTCATGCATTTCAGGAGGGAAAGGATGAGCCACATATGCAGTTACACTAATGGCTTCGTTTTTTAAGACACTGAGTATTGTTTATGTGCTGTTCTGATTTTATTACGTACAGATTAACAGTCGTTCATCCCAGGTAAGACGCACATTGTGGGGGCGGGGGTGCATCTCACCTAACCGGCTGCTCCCAGCCTCCTTGATGGGTTTTTCTCTCCCCACCAAAGTCAGGGCCAGCTCCCGTGTCACCTCTTTTGAGTCAGTTTGCTGGCATTTGTCTTGTCCTCCCTCCCCGCATTAATTATATCCCCAAATGCCTAAAACACAGAGCATACTGCAATAAAGGGACAGTGTATTTCTCCGTTTTTGATGGTCCTTCATTTTGACATTCAGCTCCCTCCCCACCTGGCCAAGGTCTGTAGTCAGTAGTCACGCAGCCCGGGGTCCTTTATCTGGGGGCGTAGGGAGGCCTTGGGGGGTTTTCTCCTGCAGACCTCCAAATCCAGAGGGAAGGCAGGCTGGAAGGGCTTCACTCTCCTTCCTCTTCCGGCGAGATGCACTCTCAAGCCCTTGTTTTAGAAAAGCCCTCGCTCCCAGAAATCTGCTGAATCTCTCTTTTCTGTCTTCTGGGAATGTTTATGGTTCATCTTTCAGAAAGGTAGCTCTGCCTCCAGGTGACCAACACAAAAGGCAAAATTCAAGCAAGTAACTTCAAAAAAAAAGTTCCTTTTCTCAAGTAGAAATGAGCTTGTTATACAGCTGAGAACGTGAAGCCTCGGCCTTACTGGAGCTCAAGGTGTCTATTCCATGAACTGGCGGCATGGTGCTGTGGCCTCGTGGACTTACAGAGACGAAGACACTCCAGCCTCTGGCCTGACACAAACTATATCCTCTACTGATGGTCACTGGTATAAAATGAAGGCTATGAGGTGAGCCAAAATGCTGACAATGGGTAGCATCTCTGTTGTCTGTGGCAATAGGGGAAAAAAGGTTGATGAAATTCACATGCGAACACAGACCCCGTCTTCACAGCACAAGGAGCCACTTTATGTCCCTTCATCCCCTTATGATCACATCTCCACCTTTTGAGCCCCAACTTAGATAAGCAGTTAAGTAGGAATACCCCTCAGTTACCCTCAAACCCTTGCCCCTATAGCATCTCATGTATCCATCCTAGGAGCAGTCAACTCTCATCTTCCCAGAGTCACCACAAACACTGAATCAGCAAATACTGTTTCCAGGGGAAATCACACCATTCCCGGGGGGAACCTCCAGTCACAACATTTTTGCAAACAGGTCAGTATATAACCTTGTTTATTTGTGTGTCTGTTTAAAGATGCCTGATTTAATCTCGGTATATTGTAGGATCATGAACCCTGAACTCACAGCCCACAGCATTCTCTCCTGCCTGGACCACACTGGTCTGACATGTATTTTCTCTGTGGCACATCACAGCCTTCTTGCTCCTAAGAACACTAGCCAGCACTAAGTTTGGAGCCATTTTAATCAGAAAATGACCAAATGCACAAAAACACAAAAGGACAGTCATTCACAGTAAGAGCTGCACCAGAGTGTGGCCTTGTCCCACCTTAGCTGGGAATGTGCCCCAGTGGGCGACTCAGATCCTTCCCGTGAGTAGCCATGAAATGCTTCCAGCATGGATTTGGGGTTGCAAATATATTCTGAGGAGTTGGTGAATTTGTAATTATGGAATCCATGAATAGCAAGGATGGACTCTAGAGTGTGAAACTCTTCACGCCTCTCCTATCAAAACCTCTCCATAGTGTCCCTGTACTGGTTTGCTGGGGCCACCACAGCAAAGTGCCACAAACCAGGCCACTTAAACAACAGAAGTTGATTTTCTCCCAATTCTGGAGGCTGAAAGTCCAAGATGAAGGTGTTGACAGGTCTGGGGTCTCCAAGGCTTCTCTCCTTGGTGGGTAGACACCATCTGCTCTGTGTTCTCTCAGGGTCCCCTTCCATGTGCCTGTGTCCTGACCTCCCCTCCTTGGAGGCCCCCAGTCATCCTGGTTAGGGCTCATCCCCGTAACCTAATTTTACCTTAATCGCTTCTTTCAGCGCCAGTGGCGGGTGCACACTCCCCTTCTGGGTGGTTCTCCAGCAGAATTTCCTTCTAGGTGGTTATGGTGGCTTTAAAACACTTCCTTAGAATTCATGAATTCTGTGTCCCTCCATTCAGAACTAGGCTGACCTTAGGGAGTTGCTTATGACCAGCAGAACGAAGCAGAAGTGACATTGTGTGACTTCCAAGGTCAGGCCAGAAAAGGCCCTTCTTCCTAGGACACTTGCTCTGGAGGCCTCTAGAGATACAATTGCTCTGAGACCCCCACACCGGACAGGCCACCTGAAGGTGCCCCACACCAGCTCCATGGACCTCCAGCCTCACGAGCGAGCTGGGGGGAGGGCCATCCTGGGTGTCCCGCCCAGCCCTGTCTGCAGGCAGCGCAACACCAGCCACCAGCTGCTGGCAGTAGTACGGGCGACTCCGAGTGAGACCTGCCCTGACAAATGCTTCCCACTGTCTTGTACCAGAGTCATGAGCAAAATAAAATGATGCTGTTTAACACCCCTGAATTTTGGAGCTATTTGTTGTACAGAGACTGGAACAGTGTTTCTCTGCAGAAGAATGGTGTTTTCCCAGTCAGTTCAAAGGACCCAGTAGTGATAGGTGCTGCGTGAACAGCAGGGTGGTGCACGCAGGGCAAAGGGAGCTCAGACATGGGCCGCTCCTCTGGGACAAGGCAGGCCACGGGGGAGACCCGATCCTGCTGGAGTCCCAGCCCCACCCCATCTGCTCTTTGTCTGTCAACTAAAGCTACATGCCCCAGCCTCCCACTCACCTCAAACCACATACACGTGCGGGCTCAGCCCCGGCCCAGAGAATGTCAGAGTGAGTGAGGCCTTAGGAGGCACTTGAGACCCTGTTGCATGACCTTCCTGCCGAGTTCCACTGGATCTGGGAATGTGCTTGGAAGTCTGCTGCCAAGGAGCTACCATGGTAGAGTGGAACCACAAGGACTTTGGCATCGGACGGCTCTGAAAACATTCTAGCTCTGCTCTGCTACTTATCAGACATGCATTTGACTGCAATCAAAAGGAAACTTAAATAACATGGAATTTAGAAAGAGGGTTGTTTTGTCTTCACAGAAATCTGCAAGTAAGCAGTTGCTGGCATTGTTTCAGTTGCTTTAATAATGCCATCAGGGGCACAGGCTATTGTGGCTCCAAGGCTCATGATTTTATTTTTTTGCCTCATGGTCACAAGATGGCTATAGCAGCACCAGATATCACATCTGCTAACAAGGCAGTGAGAAGGGAGGAAGCATGAGAAACCATGCTAGCCACATCTTTCCTTTTTATTTTACAAAAAAGAAAAAAAGAAAAAGGATTTCTCAGGGTTCCATGTAGCAGTCTTCTCCTCAGGTTTCATGGGTCAGAACTGGATCATATGACTTCCCTTGGCTGCAAAAGAGGATAGGGAATTGGGAAACACCTTTGTAATGATTGTCTTAAATAATCATAAGTCATCACTTGGGGATGGGTGCATTACGGCCATAAATTCATGTTCCTCTTAGCAAAGAAGAAGGGGATGATGGGTGTAGAGACACAGTTAGTATCCATCTGGGCCACCCAATCAGTTTAATGGCTTAGTGACTCTGAGCAAGAGACTTGAGGCCTGTGAGCCTCAGTTATTTATCTGTAAAACGGAACAACACTGCGCCCTCAGAATCCAGCAAGGTGCCGGCTTAAGAAGGACATTCTGAGGGAAGACATTCTTGGAGGTGAGCCAGGCTGTCCAGAATTAACCTGGAGATGGGTGGCAGTGTGGGAACGCAGAAATGCTCAAAGTTCTGGCTCTGAGACCAGCGATATACTTCGCAGGGAGAAACACAACAAACAGGATATTCTAGAGGAAACCACAGCCATGGAGAGCGGGCAAAGCGAGCAGCTCTGTCTTTATTGGGCTGGAGACGCCAGGCCAGGTGGAGACGGTCATGGCCCCATAGCCCTTCTCTCACGGACTCCCTCCTCCTCGTCTGACCTCGCTGTCAGGAACCAAGCTGATTTGGGCACCAGCCTCCGTTGGTACTTGCTGCCATCTCCTCATCCCACAGAGAAATCCCTTTTCCCACCATATCCCATGAGGCCAAGTCTTTGGCTCCTTCTAACTGGAATGAAGTGACTCGTTAAACTAGACCATTGCCTTTTGGAATGAGCATAGCTTTGCAAGCACATTTTTCTGACTCCTCCTGAAAGTCATGGATAAAGAACCAGGAGAATTTTAAAACCCCATAAATTTCATTTTTGGGGCAACCAGAAACAGGTACAGTCCACAGACTTCCAAGTACATGTAGAGATTGACAAAGCAGCCAGATGGAGCAGAAGCAGCAGCAGGAGGAGGGGATGAGGAAGTGGGGGTGCCCAGGCAGCGGACGAGCACACCAGCTAAGATGCTCCCCTGGACCTGGCTTGGCTCAGAGAAGCAGAGGAGGCTGGGCAGCAAGGAAGGGGGCCGAGCTCTGGTGGGGGAAGAAAACCCCCAGGGGTGACAGATTCCATCTGCCATTCAGCACAGGCATCCTGCAGAGAGCTTGCTGGGCAGACTGCTGGGTGGGAGTCCTCCCAGATTCCCTCTCCTTTTTCTGTCCTAGCCAGTCACATGGCCGCCCACGTGGAGATGACATCCGTCAGCCCCCTTTCAGCTCCATGGGGTGACTGTTGGGGGCCTGGTGCACAGGCAGACACCTGTCTGCCTTCTCCTTCTTGTCCATAGCTGGACTGCAGGTGTGGTAGCCATGCCACTTCCACTGTGCTGGGTGTGGACACAAGTCTAGAGGACAAGGGAGCAACAAAACAGAAGGAACCCGGATCTCGAGTGACCCCATGCAGTATGGGGCCTCCCCAACAGCCAGGATGGAGACCCACTAGGGAGAGAGAGGCTTCTGTCTCATGTAAGCTATTGGTTTCTATGTCCTTAACCCATATCTTACATTTTATATCCTTGTAAATTTGCACCCAAAAGCCAGGTGGGGCTGTAACAAAAACCTAAAACAGTGTCACAGGCGTAGTGGTCTAGAAGAGAGGGCTCCTCTCCCCAGCCCTTTGGCACATACATCGGCCTCTCCAGGGGCCTGGGAAGCCCAGTGTCTGTGGGTCCTGGGCCCCACTCCTCCCACAGAATTCAGTCAATCTCTCTAGAGTTCCCTTTCTCTATGCAATTTCCAATTAACATCCAGAGCTTATTCTTAATCCAGAATTGCAAGTTTCAGAAAAAATTGCCCAGAAAACCCTAACTGTGCAGAAACACATGTGGCACTTGTCATCCACCTCTGATCTCCTCCATTCCTGTTTCACGGAGCTCCTCCGTGACTCAGTGTCTGAAGTGTTCTGCACAATGTGAGCCCTCTGAACGGGCCTGAGCCAGCTCACAGCGGAAGTAACAAGGGCGTGTCGTGACATCTCACCAAGCACACTGTGGACAGTGCGCACGGAGTCTGGTGTCGAGATTCAGGGAATCTTCCATAGAGGTTGACACACTCCTCCGCCCAATGCTAGGTGGCCAAATGCCTATTCATTGACTTTCTGGAAAACTCAAACTCTTGACGATGAAATGGTTTCCAGCTGGAGGACGTGCTCAGTTCAGAAAGCACCAGCCCAGGAGCTTGCCTGAGGGGCCTCCCGTCCAAGTTTCTCAGTGATGCTTCGTAGAAGAAACTCTTCTACCCAAAGTGTCAATATATAAAAACAGACAAAAGTTGGTCTGAGTGTGGTGGGCTCAGAGGCCACAATGGCCCACTTCTGGGCTCACCTGAGCCCCCTTCATCCTCTCCCAGCCATCAGGGATCAGAACAGTCCTTGTTCAGATGAGAACGAGGAACAGCACCCTTCTCCACACCCGTCCCGGAGCCACCATCAGGTGAGTAGAACAGCTGAATCTCACAAACACACTGTCCTATTCCATCAATAGGAACCTTGATATGAGCAGAGCCCCTCCGTTGTGACAGAAACCAGTCAGCAGTCCTGGGCTGGGCCAGGTGATAAAAAGCCCTGGACCTTGAGAGCAGGTCAGGTCCCACAGGTGCAGGCTCTCTGCCCTCATTAAATCCCAACACTTAAGACAGGTGCATTTCACTGGATGTGAATTTTACCTAAATAAAGTGCCTGGGAGCACGGGGGCTGAGGGTGGGCTGTGTACATGGCCTGTTGCTGCCAAATGGGAAGCAGGTGGGAGGAGACAGCGAGAGGTAGTCGGACACTGCGCTGACCGCAGAGCCACGGCCCGGTGACCGGACTCGGCTTTGCTCCTTAACAGGATGCACCGAAAGTGTCAGGGGGAGACGGTAATGGCACCAAGCTGTATTTAAGAGCAATGGTTATTTTGTCTCTGTCTCAAGCGGGCATATCCGCTTCTTGCTGTGAACATGGCTGTTAGGCATCACGCGCCTGAGCCTCCTTTCTGTCGGGGGACTCGGGCAGCTGCCTCCACCTCCCCCCGGATGGCCTGAAAAGCACCAGCTCCCGCTATCACAGCTCCCAGGTCCTGGGCAAGGGCTCGCGGCCCAGGCGCCAGTGTCACCAGGCCTGGAAGCAGAGCCAACAGGCAAAGGGCAAGGGGCCCCACGGGTGCCTTCTGCCCAGGGAGGCTGCATCCAGCGTCCAGAGCGAAACCCAGAGGCGGCCCCAGACTTCGGGATGGAGGGGCCGGGAACACAAGCGGACCTCTCGGTGCCCAGAAAGGGGCCGCGGCATCCCTGCCAGTGTGAGCCAGGGCACTGCTAACAGCAAAGCAGCCTCCATGCCTGCCACTCGGACCTCGCAGTCTGTGAGCTCCTGAAAGCCTCTTCAGTTCCTTTCCTGCTTTAATGAGCGGGACTCAGTTTCTGCGGCTTTAACCACCAGGACTAACCGAAAGCCACGCCTGCGCTTTGTTAGTCCCCGGAAGGAAGGATGGGGGAGGAGGGGAGTACACAGGAGGAAGTCCAGGTCCGGAGCCTGCGCTCCCAGCAGGGCCTTGTAGGGCCAGAGGGCAGCCCTCGATTATGACTGGGACTCCTCCTCGCCTAAGAATGTGACCCGAAGGCTTCACCCAGCTTTACCGACACGATGCTAGATGCTACGTGTAACTAAAAGATAAGATCTGACACGACCTGCTGTCCCCTGCTGGGTGGCGGGACTGGGCTGCATGGTGGCGCCCTTGTCCCCCTGCCACGCCACCCCTGCTTGAGTGGGCGCAGAACCCGGGGATCAGTGCCCTCTACTGGCTCCAGCAGCCGGGGCACCGGAGTACTCCACTGTCAGCTGCTCCTGTGCCTCACAGGCCTCCCTCCAAGGCTCTGGCCCAGAGACCAGACGTCTTGCCCCTTTGATAGCTGAGTCCATCTTTATGCACTTAGCCTAATTATCAGAACTAAAACCTGGGCCTCTTGCTCAGGCACATACAGCTGTAAGCAGTGAAGGCCTCCATCGCTAGCTTCAGGAGCTTCCCCCAAATCTGCCTATGGGAACCACAGCTTTCCTAAGCAGACCCCTCCCAGGACGTGAGGCCACTCAGCTGGGCACGCATTTGCTTACCAAACAACTACACATTTATCAAATACCTCCTAGATCCTCGCCTTATTGTGCCCACCAGACCTAATCCATTATATCCAGAGCTCTTCCTGCCCTTAGTCAGATCTCTCCATTGAAAGATACACCTTAAACCTCTGGAGACGTGTAGTGGGCTGCATGGTGGCCCCCCAAAGATACAGCCACGTCCTAATCTCTGAAGTCTGTGAATCTGAATTTATTAGGGGAAAAAAGGGTCCTTGTAGATGTTATTAAGGATCTTGAGATGAGGAGATCATCCTGAATTATCCCAGTGGACCCTAAATCCAAGTGTTCTTGTAGGAGACACACACACAGGGTGACCACAGAGGCGAGGTTGCTGGGCTGCCGTCAGAAGCCCCGAAATGCTGATACCCCAAAGCTGGGAGAGGCCAGAACAACTTTTCCTCCGAAGCCCTCAAGGGAGCTCTACCTTCCTGGATTTCAAGTCCCAAGAACCATGAGAGAAACTTCTGCTTTAACCCACCCAGTGTGTGGTCGTTGGCTGCAGCAGCCACAGAAGGCAGACACTGCTGTAAACTAATCATCTCAAGGTGACCACGTCCGCCACCAGCTCTGGGTCTGTCTGAGCTGGTGTCTCCTTCCTTCCACCCCTCAGGCTAAAATCTGGAGACATTCTGGACTCTTCTCTTTCTGGCGCATTTCAGTCAAGCCATCAGGAAGCTTGTCATCTGCATGTCACAGGTAGGAACCCAGAACCTGCACCCCAGTCACCTCCTCTGCCTCCCCGTGCTGGGTGACTGTATGGCCTCCCCATGGGCTTGCTCTACCCGTTCTCCTTCTCACTCACCTGCTCTCCTTCATCCATTCCCACCTTCTCAGTGTCCCTCTAACACCCCAGGGCCTTTGCACAGGCTGCTTCAGCTCCCTAGCACACACTTCCCCACATAGCTATATGGCTCATATCCAGCCCTGCTCGTTCATGTGGCCTGTCACCTTGCCGTGTCCTCTGTTTGTGTACCACGTGTATTTGTTGTCTCTGTCTCCCTACTGTCGTATAAACTCTAGCCCTGCAGGGATTTTCACTTCCTTTATTCTCAGACAAATCACCCAGAAAAGGGCCAGACTCAGAGTAGGTGCTCAGTACATAGTTGAATAAATAAGTGAGTTTTTTTTTAATGTCAGCTATTTCTTTTGTAATAGACTGCATCTGTTGAGCTCACAAAATAAATGAACTTGTGTGGGCATCCAAATTTATTGTCTGTAGGGTAGCCTTTTGAAATATGAAGATATTCAGCTTTGCTAAAATGGTTGTCATTTTTCTCATCTTATCAGCTACATTTAGAAGCCTCCCCACTTTGTAGAGGCAGTTGATCACTGGCCCTGGGGAACAGCAGCATTTTTCTCCCCCATCTGGACCAAGATAAGTATTGTCAGGGGGCACATCCGGGATGTTTGTACGCCACATCCACACGCTCCCAAGGATGGGTGAGGGCGTGCTGCAATAAGAAACATGCAGAGGTCTCCGGGGCTCAAAGCAAAAAGGCCTGCCGCTCACTCACATGACGTCCCCTGTGGGGCGCTGGCCGTCCAGGCGGTGGCCCTTTACCTAAATGTGCTGCCACCATCATTTTGACAGAAGGGAAACACACTGGAGCACCTTCTGCAGACATGTAAATCCTTCCAGCTGCCAGTGACATGCTTCACTTCTGCTTCATTTCATGGGCCAGAGCCAGTGCCACGGCCTCAGCAACATGAGGCCCAGGAGAGGGGGGAACCAGGAATGCCCACAAGCGGAGCCACATATGCCACCCCGAGCAAAGTCGGGTGCCTTTACAGTTTTTGAACTTTTTGTTCACATTTTTTTGTCAATTATTCCAATAACCTTTTTTTCTTATTAATTTGGAAGAACTCTTTATGCAATTAGAGAGTCAAGCCCTTGTGTCTGATAGAAGTTGCCAACACAGAATTGCCATTTGTCTTTTGACTGTTGATTTATCTATGGTGTTCTATGCCAGGCAGAGTTCAACATTTTTAAAACCTTTTTATCGTAAAGCACAGGGACAGGAAAGTGATTTTAAGGCAAATGCACGCATACCACCACCCAGGTGAAGGACAGCCTCAGAAACTCCCACACCACCGTCCACTCCCACTGCAACGTCCTCTCTCTCTCCACAAAGTGACTGCTCTCCTGCCCTGCGTGGTCATCCCTTCCTCACATTCTTGAATAATGGATCACCCAGCATGCATCCCTAGGATGTTACAGTTCAGTCTTGCCCACATTTAAAAAATTGTGCCATGTCTTTTAAGCCTCATTTAATCTCAGGATTTCCCTTCCATCCTTTTTTCTTGCAGTTCACCTGTGGGAAAATTTAGGATGTTTTTGGTTTATTGCAACCCCAGGGTGCTGATCATCCTGACACCCCGTTCTCTGTAATGCCTGCAAACTGGATCTGGAGGCTTGATGAGACCCGTGTCTGTTCCCTTTGGCCAGACTCGTGATGGTGTCCTGCCTGCCTGCATGAGCTAGACTTCCTGGTGTGACGTCAAATAACAGCAGTGAAAGCAGACTCCACCATCATGTGACTGTAGTACTGGAAATGCTTCCATGGGATTGCTGTTAAGACGGACACTGGATTTCGAGCTGGGATAAATGTCTTATTACATATTCGTGGTGGGTAAGGTAGTACCCATTCCTTCCCTGTTTCTCTGAGTGCTTTTTTTAAAAAATCAGAATAGATATTACAAATTTTCAAATGTCCTTTAAGCATAAAATAAAGATGATCTTTTTATTTCCCTTTGAATTATTTTATTGGATTTCTTCAAATTGAATTGTTCTTGTACTTCATGTAATAACATACTTAGTCATGACGTATTTGAAAATGCTGCCAGATTTGTCCATGAACATATTTAGAATCTTTGCATCTCCATTTATGAGTGGAGTGGCTTATAGTTTGTTATCATTGTTCCTATTATCATGAGTAATAGTACCACGCCTATGACGACCACGGTCTGTTGGATACTAGTATCATGGTTACATCCTTTGCATGAAAAGTATGGAACCTTTCCTTCTGCTTCTAATCACGTGCTGTTTGGCCGGAGTAGGGCCTCTAGTAATTGCCCCAGGGAGGACTTGGAGGTGATGTTTTCTTAGCTCTTCCACATCAAAAAATACTTGCACTTGTCCTTTATCCATAAAGATGCTGGGATGGGCTGAATTGTGTCCTACCCACGAATTCAAATGCTGAAGTCCTAACCCCCAGGACCTCACAATGTGACTGTGTCCCCAGGGAGGTGACTAAGTCACAGCTAGATCATCAATGGGGAGCCTAACCCGATCCAGCTGTGTCCTTGAAAGTGGAGATTAAGACACAGGCACACGCAGGGGGGGACCGTGGGCAGATTCAGGCCAAGGAGAGGAGCTCAGGGGGACAGGCCCTACCAACACTGGATCTCGGACCGTAAGAGCCCAGAGCCATGGGAGTCCCCATTTCTGTGTAAGTGCCCATCAGCACTGCTTTTTGAAGGCAGCTGAAGCCACGTGACATAGGCTAGTTTGGACTGAAGGCATGGACTCCGGCAGAGAATATCACTGCTAAGTGTAGTCTGACTCTGTCCTTGGGAAATCTTGTTCCCTCACATCGATCACCCATTCTCATGCTTTTCTATGACCTTCTTGTAACAAACTCTCAGGACATAGTAAATATCTTAAAACCTAAGATGGACATGAGGGGACAACTTTGACAACTTTATGTCAAGATTCCAACAGAGGCCTGTCTCTCAGCCAGGATAATGAGGGTGGGTGGTCCCACATCCCGTGGGGATTTCTGCAAAGTTCCTGGGTTAACTGCAGGTCCTCTCCCCTCCCCCAGTGCTGGGAGTTTATAGATGGAAAGGCCAGCTTGGATTATGGGCTTCTTAGCCTAATACAGTCAATGACAGTGTCCTCTCCAAGTGTGTTTCCAACACAAAGATGGGCAATTATATTAAATTTATTCTCGACTAAGAAGGTGAAAAGGAATTATAATGATCTTTGCACATGTTTGGGAATATTGACGTGTTCCCCACAGGTGTGTGGAAGCAAATTAGCATTTCCATTGATATTTGTCAGCGTGATTCATATTTACTGAGCACCTTCTCCAGGCCAGGCGCTGTGTCTGGTGCCCGGCCCCAAGGAACTCCAAGGCTCCTGAGAACCAGATGCTAACGAGACAGAAACGAAGCCTCTTCACAGACTGTAATAAGTACAATGAAGGAAAAGGCACAGGGCCCTCAGACAGGTGGGATCAGACAGGCAAATCCATAGGGGCAGAGAAGGGATTCAGGGTTGCAGGGGGCTGGGCTGGGCGTGGGGAGAAGTGGAGTGATGGCTAAACGGTTCGGGGCTTCTTGACATGGCGCCACCTTCTGCCACTGGCTTAGATGATGGTTGCGTATGTCTATAAATACACTAAGAGCCTGGAACCTGCACACTGTAAAAGAATCAGTTGTAGCTCAATGAGGCTGTTTTAGAGAGCATCTGAGTGCTTTTGAAGTTAGGAGCCCACAGAGCCCAGAATGGCCAGACGCCACTGAGTCCTCAGGGAGGAGTCCCTTCCCAGGACGCCCTTCTCTGCTCACTCTCTCAGGTGCTGTTTCCAATCTGTGGGTGCGTGAGTGATGCTGCTGGAACCCAGTGGGCAGGCTCTTGCGGACGTGTGCTCTCACTTCTCAGGGGCAGCAGACATGGAATTGCCAGGTCACATCTTAACTCATTCGAGAAGCTGCCCAACTCCTTCCCACAGCGGCTGCACTGTTTTCCGTCCCCACCAGCCACGCATGTGGGGTCCAGTGTCCCTACATCCCCGCTGACACTTGCTGGCTGGCTGTGTGGTTCTTCCCGGCCAGGTGCGTGTGAGGACCCCTGAATGGTGCCGGACGGTCCAGAGCCATTCGTCCCGTGCACAGCTCTCACACCTCAGCGCTCATGGTCAGAGACGGGCCCTGCCCCTCTGGCTGACGCAACGGGTCTGAGGATCTGCGTTTCTAATGAGTTCCCTCCGGTACCGGTGCTGCTGCTCAGGGACCGCACCTTGAGGGCCGCCGCGCTGACATACTAACAAAGGGAGCACAGTTCTATTGAGCTGAGAGATAAGGGGGAGGTGAGGGAAGAAAAGCAGAAAGACAGGCAGGAAAGTGGAAAATGAGCCCTGGAGAGGTTGTGAGGAGTTGACACTTGCCTGGGCTCAGACGCGACAGGGCAAAAGCCCCGCACGGAGGTTTACTGCAGCTTAATTCAAAGCTGCCGAAAACGGAGGGCAACCAAGATGCGCTGCAGCAGGTGATGGATAAACAAACCACGGTCCGTCCAGGCAACGGGTTATCCTTCAGCAACAAAAAGAAATGAGCTGTCAAGCCACAAAGACAGAGGAGCCTTCAGTGCATGTTACTGAGCGAAAGAAACCGATCTGGAAAGACACCAGGCTGTGTGATTCCAGCTGTGTGACACCCTGGAGAGAAAACTCTGGAAACAAAGGATCCGTGGTCGCCAGGGGCTCTGGGAGGGAAGGGTGAAAGGTGGAGCGGGGGTAGCTGTCAGCGCATCTGTCTGGCACTACAGCGGGGGGGACGTGCTGATACACATCGGTCCAAAACCAGGGAGCCCCACAACCGGAGAAGCGGACCTTAATGGAAGCTGCGGACTTGAGTTGATGATATGCAGCAAACCCGGCTCCTCAGCTGTAACCAACGTCCCACACGGATGCACCAGGTAAACAACAGGGGAGACTGTGCTGGCTCTGCCGGACTTGGGGTGCCATGCCCTCTGGCATAGCAGGTGGGAAGGGGGAGCCCGCCAGCCAGAGGCACCCCTGCCCGCACAGGGATTGAAGGAATTTCAAACGGTGCTTCTGTTTTCTCCATGGAAAAAGACAAAGTCAAAGTCAAAGTCGTTTTCTTAAAATGAGGTGGGAGGTGGGTTGGGCTGTGGGATTGGGGTTTGAGAAGACATTCAAAATAACCACGGGCTCACGGACGAAGGGGAGGCCGAGGGCAGCCTGACCTGAATCCTCAGGGGGCCCCAGGCTGTCCTCCGCCCCCTGCACCCCCGAGGGAGTCCCGAAAGACCCACCCGGCAAAGCAGAAACCCACCTGCGGGGTTTCCTCTGTGGCAGCGAGCAGTGTCCCTGACTTTCCTGAGCAGGAAGCCCCTGGCAGCCCTCGGGCCGCCACCGAATCACTTGTTCCCCTGACTGCCTCCACTGCGCCGGGCTTGAGGGCCATCAGGGCCACCTTCCCATCTGCCCACCAAGCGTTTGGCTCCCCTGCGTGAGTGACTGCCTTTGTGCTGGTCAGGAGCCCATGCATTTGCCTTTAATTAATTCACGGGGTAAGTATCATCCCACATCCTCGGCCATAAGCATGCCTTGTGAGGGGCCCATCCCTCCCTCTGGTGTTGCACAAAGTAATTTCTGAATGAATAGCTTTTGACGGTCGTCCTCTCACCAGGTTCCACCTAGTTCTCAGAATGCATGGTGACCTGCTTTATAAAAAATTTTATTTTTATTGAGATGAAGTTCACATCACATTAATCACTTTCAAGGGAACCATTCAGGGGTATTTAGTACATTCACAATGGGCCACACCACCTCTATCCAGTTCTGGAACGTTCTCATCACCCAAAAGGGGACCCTGTCCCCATCAGCTATTGCTCCCTGTCCCCCCGCCCACCCCAGCCCCCAGTGTCCCCCAGTCTGCTTTCTGTCTCTGAGGCTCACCTGGACGATTCACATAAGGGAACCTTCACACAGCATGTGGCCTTCTGCATCTGGCTTCTCTCAGCCACACCAGGGTACAGCTCAGTATTTCTCTCTTTTGGAGGCTGAATAATATTCCACTGTGTGGACATACTGTGTTTTGTTTGTTAATCACCCATTGGCAGACACTGGGTTGCTTCCACCTTTCGGCTACTGTGAATAACTGCAGTGAACATGCATATGTAATGACCTACTTGTGAACAAATACTGGCCTGCACCATCTCCCCGCATACCCACCTCTCTCTCCAGAGATTCTCCCTCTGCTTCTCAAACGTCTGCCATGGCTGTGAAAGGCAGGGCCTCGAAACCCCCACTGCACCCTCAACTTAACACCACCGCAGCCCGTCGGTCCTCCCAGACTTTCAGCAAGTTACCCCCAAGCCTAATGAAAAGGAGACAGGGGGCATAGTGGCCCTGCCACTCCCAGGGAATATTTTCAGGTCTTCTTCTGTGTATTCCTATTTATAGCATATTTGTATGTGTGTGAAGGACAGTAACATAAATGAAATTGTTCTCTACCCTTCGTTCTGTAATTTGCTTTTTATTTTCTCAGTGCAATGCCTTGGTGTTCCACCATGTTAAATTCACAGAGGCACCTGTTATTTTTAGCTGCGGCAAAATAGTGCATAGAACCAGTCATACTGCTTAATTAGCTACTCTCTGATTGATGGAAATTTTATAATGAACATTGCTGAAATGCTTCCCCATCTCAGAGTGTCATATTTGTCCTAGGTTGATAATGAAAATCGGTCTCTGTCTTGGGATATGTGCATTTGTTATTTTAATAGAAATCACTGATTGCCCCCCAAAATACTTGTCTCAATACTCCCGCTAGGAACATTCTTCTCCCATGCATTTTTACCAGTATTCCACATTATCCCGCTTGACATTGTTGTACACCTGGTGGGGAAAGAGCATTTATTTCGTGCTTTAATTTGCATGTCCCTGACTACCAACCCATAATTGTTTTTAGATTGGACTAAAGCAGCGATTCTTCCCTGGGGGCTGTTTCACCCACGTGAGGACTGTGACAACGTCTGGAAACACTGTTGGTTGTCACACTGGGTGCACAGAGCCACTGGCACTGGCGGGTGGAGACCAGGGTGCTGACGACATCCCGCGGCACCCCAGACAGCCGGGTAACAAAGGGTGCCAGTGGTGCCAACGCTGGGAAACCCCAGCTGAGCAAAGGGCCTTCATGGACCCCATCACTGTAACGGAGGCAGGGGAGTGAGAGGGAGCACCCTACAATAATTCAAGGGGCTCTTCTAGAAAATGATGGTAATGACTCATTATTCAACAAAACTTCATCTCCTAACACAGATACGGGAGCATTTTCCCTCCGGGATGGAGCACACGAGTGACCCTGGCGGTGAGGACATCCTGTCTGTGGTAATAAGCAATATGATGGTCTACGTGTCATTCCTCATCTCCAGCCTCAAGGGATGGGAGTCAGTGCCCACCACTCCCTGATGCCAAGGCCCTTTGCCATTCCCTGTCCCTCTCCTATTCCCTCTGTGCTGGCAGATTTGCTCCCCAAACGATTCTAAGCACCCCTTCGCTTCCCGTGCCTCACCTGCATTTCACAGGCAGGGATTCAAAATTGTCAGTTAAATTATTCAGCATCCTCTGCTATATAACGAAAATATATTCCCTTCAGCTTTCCCAAATCATTTTAAGAGTAAGAACTAAGTGGTTAGGAAATAAATACGTATGCATATTATTCCTGCCCTCTGCCTCTCTGTAGATTGTGAGGGAAAAATCCTAAACCAACTTAGCAAAAATGAACCTTAAAAAAAGTTTCACTGCATAAATATCCCTAGGATTCACATCAATGGGCAGGAACCTGGAAAGGGCCCATCTCCCTGTTTTCTTTAATAGAATTCCACAAATAATCCAAAGAGCAAACCTTAAGCAGAGAACCATAACAAGCCAAATATTTGCTCCTTTATGAGCTTTGCTAATAATTCCCGTGCTTATGTGATGCTCTCACGTCCAGTGATGCTGTCATACAGTAAGACAGCCTACCACGTTTTAATATGGTTTCAGCCTTTTGATGCAGGAGTGAATGTTAATACAGGACATGGTTGCAGGGCTGGAGGGTCCGTTGACACAAATGGCGCCATGTTGCACGGCTTCATGATTTGGCTGACAATCCCAGTCAAGCCTGTTGTCAGTTTCTGACTCTGAGCTCTGGGGTTCTGTCCCCCTGGGTTGATTTGAGACAGTGTATATTATAGAATTGGGTGGGGTGATCCTGGGGGACACATGAGAAGCAACCTAGCGAAGTTTGGTCTCACGTGGATAAATTTGCACTTGTTAAATTCTAGTCAACAAATGATGAATCTTTCTGAATCTCTTGAATGTTTCCTATTTATTGATGCAACAAATTTTTAAGTTCCCTGGGGTTGACTGAATTACCAGCAGGAACACCTCACTCCCTGGCAATTGTGTTACACACCCACACCTTTGCCGTGGCTTCATGGAGGGCAGAGTGTTTCAATACCACCAGACACAGGGCTTGGCTGTACATCATGCTTCAGGGAGTTAGCAGGTGAGATGCAAAGGCCTCAGATGCACTTGTCCAGTTGGGTTTGCACTCTTGTCTTGAGCTGTCACTCTGAGAAGAAGGCTTTGGGCAGCCCACTGAGCCCCAAGGAATGTGAGGCACACAAAGGAGCCCTGAACTGAGCTCACGCCTGGAGCCAAGCAGAGCCGAATCCCAGCCACCCGTCAGGAATGTGGGCCAGAAACAAAAACTTGTTATCGAATGCCCCTGAGTTTGGGGTGTTCGTTATGCAGCAGAATTGTGGCAATAGCTAACCAGCCCACACCTATCATGTTCTCATATTAGGGATGCAAAGATTTTTAAAGTTTAATAAATGAAGTCCCACTGTTGAAGGAGTTCATGGTTGAGTCAGAGAAGCAGGCTCGTAAGGAGACACAAAACACCCAGACAGGCACTGTTACACTCTGAGCGTGGGGCAGAGACCAAGAGGCAGGGTGGAGGGGTGGGCGCCACCTGGGAGATCAGAGTACCTCCCCCGGGAAACCCACTGAAACGGAGAGAGGCAACGGGCAGAGAAGGGAGAGGAAAGGCCTTGTAAGCAAAGAAAGTGTGCAATGTCCCCGGATCTGCCGGCAGGCCGTCTGGCCAGAGCACGGGAGGTTGGGGGAAGGCAGACTGAGGAACAGAGCCAACGCGGGGGGCTTGCTCCCCCTGCGTTCCAGGACAGTCAGAGCGTCTGCCGCTCCAGAACTCCTGAGGAAACCTCTGGCCTAAAAACCTGAAAATGAGTAAAAGGACTTTGAAATAGTGAGAAGACAATTCAAGATGAAGTCGGCACAAGCAATTAAAGCGTCACCTTAGAAAATGCTGGAACGTCCGGATGAGACTCACCTTCTAGGCGGTGCCTGATACAGGCTGACCAGGGGTTGCAGAGACAGGTGTCATCCGGATGGATGGATCTGAAGGTCAGCAAAGAATTGGGAAGAAAAAGAACTTGAAAAGCGTGTAAGTGGGCTGAGAGCTCTCTCCCAGGCAGAAGAAAAGTAAAAAAAAAAAATGTCACTTGACCAAAAGTTTGGCTTCCAGCCTCAGGGCGACACAGCTCCTGCTCACCCTGACTCACCCGCGGCGGCGGCGGGTGCCCGGAGAGCTCCCCGGGGCCGGTGGCAGCCCTGTGCCAAGGGCCTCCCAGTGCGCCCAGGGCACAAGCCCCCCAAGGGGCCGTGTAACCAGAGGGCCATCCTAGGCGTTTTAACCATTGCATTTGTTCTCAGGTGTATCTGTAAGTAAGGCTGCGGGCAGGAAAGCAGAGCCTCCACAAGTATTATGGGCTCAGGGGTTTATTACAGATATTGGATGGACTTAGGTATTTATTATATCTGTTATATCAAGGGTTTTTATAGATATTGGAGCTAATGCACATGTGGGACGACCTGGGGAATTGAAGAGTTGGAAGGTGGAGATGGAAGGTCATAGAAGGTCACAGCAGTCCCGCAACAAGGAGGATCCTTCAGGGCAAGTCAAGAAGCAAAAGCTGCTGCTTCAGTGGACTGTGGCTGGGAAGTCCCTGGAGATGCCCGTGGGACCAGGTACCCATGTGTCTGCAGTTGCTTTTCACCCAGAACCAAGGGTCTGCAGCTGGTAAGAGTGGAGGGCACTGAACGCAAAGGATGTGTTCACCCCAAGCAGAGTGGAGGAGGTGAGGACTGTTGGACCCTGGGGCACCTCAAGTCTGTCCGTCCTGGTACCTGACCAGGATACTCTCCTGGGAGCAGCTGCTGCTGCCCTTCCCTCTCAAACTTCCCACAAATTCCTCTTTCCACCAAATCTAGCCAGAGCGTATGGGGTGGGGGACTGCTGGGAAATGTAGTTCTTGGCCTCAGCCAAGGGGATCAGCTAATTCTGCATACCTAGTGTATGATAATGAAGGGATTTTATTTTAAAATACTTCATTTTAGGGCAGTATGATGTTGAAAGCCTAACACAATTTATTATATAAACATTTATTTAATTAAATATAAAGAAATGAGCAGAGTTTTCTGATAAACTGTACAAAATATCTGATTTGTTTATAAAAAATTAAAAACAAAATTGACTATTGAAATCAAACTGAAATTCAACTATCCATTGAATCCTAAAGATGGGCAAAAATTGGATTGATGTTTGATATTCCTGTATGTAATTTGAAAACAACCAATTGATTGCTTTTAAAAATAAGTTTTGAGTTTTACTTATTTTTTTATTAAGATATTATTCATATACACTCTTAGGAAGGTTTCACATGAAAAACAATATGCTTACTACATTCACCCATATTGAGTCCCCCCATATCCCACTGCAGTCACTGTCCTTCAGTATAGTAAGATGCCACAAAGTCACTACTTGTCTTCTCTGTGCTACACTGTCTTCCCCATGATCCCCGACACCATGCGTTCTAATCATAACACACCTCAACTCCTTCTCCCTCCCTCCCCACCCGCCCTCCCACACCCCTCCCCTTTGGTAACTGCTAGTTGATTCTTGGAGTTTGTGAGTCTGCTGCTGTTTATTCCTTTACTTTTGCTTCGTCGTTATACTCCACAAATAGGGAAATCATTTGGTACCTGTCTTTCTCTGCCTCGCTTATTTCACTGAGCATAACTCTCCAGCTCCATCCACATTGTTGCAAATGGTAGGATTTGTTTCTTTCTTATGGCTGAATAGTATTCCATTGTGTATATGTACCACATCTTCTTTATCCATTCATCTCCTGATGGACACTCAGTTTGCTTCCATATCTTGGCTATTGTAAATAGTGCTCCGATAAACATAGGAGTGAATATGTCTTTTTGAATCTGACATCTTGCTTTCTTCAGGTAAATTCCTAGGAGTGGGATTCCCAGGTCAAATGGTATTTCTATTTTTAGTGTTTTGAGGAACCTCCATATTGCTTTCCACAATAGTTGAACTAGCTTACATTCCCACCAGCAGTGTAGGATGGTTCCCCTATCTCCACATCCTCGCCAGCATTTGTTTTTCTTAGTCTTTTCGATACTGGCCATCCTAATTGGTGTGAGGTGATATCTCATTGTGGCTTTAATTTGCATTTCCCTGATAATTAGTGATGTGGAGCATCTTTTCATGTGTCTGTTGGCCATCTGAATTTCTTCTTTGGAGAATTCTCTGTTCATATCCTCCACCCATTTTTTAATTGGGTTGTTTGCTTTTTGGTTGTTGAGGTGTGAGTTCCTTATATATTTTGGATGTTAACCCCTTGTTGGATATGTTGTTTACAAATATATTCTCCCATACTGTAGGATGCCTTTTTATTCTGCTGATGGTGTCCTTTGCTGTACAGAAGCTTTTTAGCTTGATGTAGTCCCATTTGTTTATTTTTGCTTTTGTTTCCCTTGCCCAGGTAGATGAGTTCAGGAAAAAGTTGCTCCTGTTTATATTCAGGAGATTTTGGCCTATGTTGTCTTCTAAGAGTTTTATGGCTTCATGACTTACATTCAGGTCTTTGATCCATTTCATGTTTACTTTTGTGCATGGGGTTAGACAGTGATCCAGTTTCATTCTCTTGCATGTACCTGTCCAGTTTTGCCAACACCAGCTGTTGAAGAGACTGTCATTTCCTCATTGTATGTCCATGGCTCCTTTATCATATATTAATTGACCATATATGGTTGGGTTTATATCTAGACTCTCTAGTCTGCTCCATTGATCTGTGGGTCTGTTCTTGTGCCAGTACCAAATTGTCTTGATTACTGTGGCTTTATAGTAGAGCTTGAAGTCTGGGAGTGTAATCCCCCTGCTTAATTCTTCCTTCTCAGGATTGCTTTGGCTATTCAGGGTCTTTCGTGGCTCCATATGAATTTTAGAACTATTTGTTCCAGCTTGTTGAAGAATGGTGTTGGTATTTTGATAGGGATTGCATTGAATCTGTAGATTACTTTAGGCAGGATAACCATTTTTACAATATTAATTCTTCCCATGCATGAGCATAGGATATATTTCCATTTATTGGTATCTTCTTTAACTTCTCTCATGAGTGTCTTGTCATTTTCAGGGTATAGGTCTTTCACTTCCTTGGTTAGTTTTATTCCTAGGTATTTTATTATTTTTGATGCAACTGTGAATGGAATTGTTTTCCTGATTTCTCTCTCTGCTAGTTCATTGTTAGTGTATAGGAAAGCCTCATATTTCTGTGTATTAATTTTCTATCCTGCAACTTTGCTGAATTCAGATATTAGATCTAGTAGCTTTGGAGTGGATTCTTTAAGGTTTTTCATGTACAATATCATGTCATCTACAAACAGTGATAATTTAACTTCTTCTTTACCAATCTGGATGCCTTTTATTTCTTTATGTTGTCTGACTGCCATGACGAGGACCTCCAGAACTATGTTGAATAAGAGTGGGGAGAGTGGGCATCCCTGTCTTGTTCCCAATCTTAAAGGAAAAGCTTCCAGCTTCTCGCTATTAAGTATGATGCTGGCTGTGGGTTTGTCATATATGGCCTTTATTATGTTGAGGTACTTGCCCTCTCTATCCATTTTGTTGAGAGTTTTTATCATGAATGGATGTTGAATTTTGTTGAATGCTTTTTCTGCATCCATGGAGATGATCAATGTGGTTTTTGTCCTTTTTGTTGATGTGGTGGATGATGTTGATGGATTTTCGAATATTGTACCATCCTTGCATCCCTGGAATGAATCCTACTTGATCATGATGGATGATCTTTTTGATGTATTTTTTAATTCAATTTGCTAATATTTTGTTGAGTATTTTTACATCCATGTTCATCAGGGATATTGGTCTGTAATTTTCTTCTTTTGTGGTGTCTTTGCCTGGTTTTGGTATTAGAGTGATGCTGGCCTCATTGAATGAGTTTGGAAGTATTCCCTCCTCTTCTACTTTTTGGAAAACTTTAAGGAGGATGGGTATTAGGTCTTCACTAAATGTGTGAAAAAATTCAGCGATGAAGCCATCTGGTCCAGGGGTTTTGTTCTTAGGTAGTTTTTTGATTACCAATTCAATTTTGTTGCTAGTAATTGGTCTGTTCATATTTTCTGTTTCTTTCTGGGTCAGCCTTGGAAGGTTGTATTTTTCTAGAAAGTTGCCCATTTCTTGGTTATTCAGTTTGTTAGCATATAATTTCTCATAGTATTCT
This sequence comes from Manis javanica, assembly GCF_040802235.1. Lineage (NCBI taxonomy): Eukaryota > Metazoa > Chordata > Mammalia > Pholidota > Manidae > Manis > Manis javanica. The sequence continues at coordinate 28,338,321 of NC_133165.1, forward strand.
CTAATAATTCTTTGTATTTCTGTGGTGTCCATAGTTATATTTCCTTTCTCATTTCTGATTCTGTTTATGTGTGTAGACTCTTTTTTTTTTCTTGATAAGTCTGGCTAGGGGGTTATCTATTTTGTTTATTTTCTCAAAGAACCAGCTCCTGCTTTCACTGATTCTTTCTATTGTTTTATTCTTCTCAATTTTATTTATTTATGCTCTAATCTATATTATGTCCCTCCTTCTACTAACTTTGGGCCTCATTTGTTCTTCTTTTCCTCATTTCATTAATTGTGACTTTAGACTGTTCATATGAGATTATTCTTCTTTCCTGAGGTAAGCCTGTATTGCAATATACTTTCCTCTTAGTATGGCCTTCACTGCATCTCACAGATTTTTGTGTTGTTGAATTATTGTTATCATTTGTCTCCATATATTGCTTGATCTCTGTTTTTATTTGGTTATTGATCCATTGGTTATTTAGGAACATGTCATTAAGCATGTGTTTATAGGCTTTTTCATTTTCTTTGCATTATTTATTTCTAGTTTCATACCTTTGTGTTCTGAAAGGCTGGTTGGTACAATTTCAATCTTTTTTAATTTACTGAGGCTCTTTTTGTGGCCTAGTATATGATCTATTCTTGAAAATGTTCCATGTGCACTTGAGAAGAATGTGTATCCTGCTGCTTTTAGGTATAGAGTTCTGTAGATGTCTGTTAGGTCCATCTGTTCTAGTGTGTTGTTCAGTGCCTCTGTGTCCTTACTTATTTTCTGTCTGGTCGATCTGTCCTTTAGAATGAGTGGAGTGTTAAAGTCTCCTAGAATGAATGCAGTGCATTCTATTTCCCTTTTTAATTCTGATAGCACTTGTTTCACATATGTAGGTGCTCCTGTGTTGGGAGCATAGATATTTATAATAGTTATATCCTCTTGTTGGACTGACCTTTCTATCATTATGTAATGCTTTTTGTCTGTTACTTTCTTTGTTTTGAAGTCTATTTTGTCTGATATAAGTACTGCAACTCCTGCTTTTTTTCTCCGTATTAGTTGCATGAAATATCTTTTTCCATCCCTTCACTTTCAGTCTGTTGCATGTCTTTGGGTTTGAAGTGAGTCTCCTGTAGGCAGCATATAGATGAATCTTGTTTTTTTATCCATTCAGTGACTATGTCTTTTGATTGGTGCATTCAGACCAATTCCATTTAGGTTGATTATTGATAGGCATGTACTTATTGCCATTGCAGACTTTAGATTCATGGTTACCAAAGGTTCAAGGTTAACTTCCTTACTATCTAAGAGTCTAACTTAACTCACTTACTATGCTATTACAAACATAATCTAAATGTTCTTTTTTTTCCCTCCTTTTTCTTCCTCCTCCTTTCTTTATATATTAGGTGTCATATTCTGTACTCTTTGTCTATCCCTTGACTGACTTTGTGGGTAGTTGATTTAATTTTGCATCTGCTTAGCAATTAATTCATCTACTTTTTTACTGTGGTTTTATTATCTCTGGTGACAGCTATTTAGCCTTAGGAACACTTCCATCTATAGCAGTCCCTCCAAAATACACTATAGAGATGGTATGTGGGAAGTAAATTCTCTCAGCTTTTGCTTATCTGGAAATTGTTAAATCCCTCCTTCAAATTTAAATGAAAATCTTGCCAGGTAGAGAATTCTTGGTTTGAGGCCCTTTTGTTTCATTGCATTAAATATATCACGCTACTCCCTTCTGGCCTGTAAGGTTTCTGTTGAGAAGTCTGACAGTAGCCTGATGTATTTTCCTTTGTATGTGATCTTTTATTCTCTCTCTGGCTGCTTTTAATAGTCTGTCCTTATCCTTGATCTTTGCCATTTTAATTATTACATGTCTTGGTGTTGTCTTCCTCGGGTCCCTTGTGTTGGGAGGTCTGTGCACCTCTGTGGCCTGAGAGACTGTCTCCTTCCCCAGACTAGGGTAGTTTGCAGCAATTATCTCTTCAAAGACACTTTCTATCCCTTTTTCTCTCTCTTCTTCTGGTCCTCCTATAATACAAATATTGATCCTTTTGGATTGGTCACACAGTTCTCTCAATATTCTTTCATTCCTAGAGATCCTTTTTTCTCTCTGTGCCTCAGCTTCTTTGTATTCCTCTTCTCTAATTTCTATTCCATTTCCCATCTCCTCCTCTAGATCTAATCTGCTTTTAAATCCTTCCATCTTATGTTTCATTTCAGATACTGTATTCTGTAATGACTGGATCTCTGCCTGGAATTCTTCCCTGAGTTCTTGAATATTTTCCTGCACCTCTATGAACATGTTTGTGATTTTTATTTTGAAATCTCTTTCAGGAAGATTGGTGAGTTCAGTTTCACTTGATCCTTTTTCTGGTGTTTGTGGGATTTGGGTTTGAACCAGGTTCCTTTGACTTTTCATATTTGTATGTGGTGCCCTCTAGTGCCCAGAAGCTCTAGTGTCTGGAGGTGCTCAGACCCTGGAGTGATTTCGGGGGTTGCAGGGGAGTGGTGATGGTGCCTGGGGGAAGGAAAGAGCTGTTTCCTGCTTCCTGGCTGCTGTGTCTATATCCACTGCCAGAACCAGTGGACTGAAGACACAGGTGTAAGCCTCTATGCTTTCCATTTGTAGCTGTCATAGGCAGGGCTTGCCTCTGGCTAGCCTGACGCCAGGGCAGGGGCTGCCAGTTTGTGAACCAGTGTGGGCTGGCTGGGAAGAAGGCCCGGCAGGCTGCATATCACGGTGGGGGGCCTTGGAGCCACATAGCCAGCCAGGAGGATGGAGTGCCTGAAGCTCCTGAAAGTTCCCAACCTGCTGGGCAGAATACATCTGGACAATTTTGCCCACCTATCCTTTTTCCTGAGCAGTATGCTTTGTGCAATCCTTGCCCCTTTAGCAGCCTTCTTGCTGTTAGGGAGTCTCTCAGACTGCCCTCCTTTCTTTTGTCCCAGAGCAGCCAGATGTGATCTGTTTTCCACAGGCGTCTGGAACCTCAGTCTCTCCAGGGATTCTGTTGTCTTAGCTTTCCAACCCCACTAATCACCAGAGGACCATGCAATGTAGGTTTGTGTTCCTAGAGCAGATCTCCAGGGCTGGGTGTTCAGCAGTCCTAGGCCTCCACTCCCTCCCCACTCTGTTTCTCTCCCTCCCACCAGTGAGCTGGGGTGGGGGAAGGGCTTGGGTCCTTCTGGGTCACGGCTTTGGTACGTTACCCTGTTCCATTAGGTCTGTTCTCTTCTCCAGGTGTATGTAGTCTGGCACAGCCTTCTTTCCTGTTGCTCTTTCAGGATTAATTATATTAATTATATTTTCTTATTATACATGATTTGGGGAGGAGGAAGCCTCTGTCTCACCTCTCATGCTGCCATCTTTAATTCTTTTCTGCCTTGAGTTTTATTTTTGAGTGAAAATAAGAGAGACAGTTTCAAGTAGCCTGCTAGTGTTCCTTCACAAATAGCACATGGCAGAGACAATGGGATAAAGACTGTGTTCCCAAAAGAGGGTAAGGCAGATTAGGTAGCACACTGCCCCACTCTCTCTTTGTAACACCATTTTTAAAACATAAAGGAATCTCAATGTGCCATTTCTGATACAATGACTGTAATTTATGGGTCCAGTAAAGAGCAGCTGAGTGTCATCTAGAGACAAATTTGAAGACTTCTTATTTTTTTTAATGTTCTATTTAAGTTACATTTAAAATTCAGAGTTCTGTATGTTTCTCATCTTTGAACAATGAGGTAGTCCATGCATGCATTAAGCAATGGCTAAGGATGACAAGCATTGAAAATCACACAATTAAAATCCATTTAAAACTTTATAAATGGTCCAGCCTTCCTTGGTGGCCTCAGTCATTCCACGGGTGACACGTAGACACAGGAAGGATGCTCACAGTCATCCAAGCTTGGAGCCAGTAGGGGGCTTGCTCAGTACCTCCCTGAGGGGCCAGCTTCTGTTTGGCCACCTACGGTGCAGACAGAGCACAGGTGGTCAGATGTCAGAGGAGCAAAAGATTTTGGGAAGGGACATCCAGGGCAGCGAGGGACAGAGGCACAGCCTCTCTAGTCAGGTTGATGGGTGCAGGTTTTCCCAGTCAAAGCCAGTCGGTAAAACCTGAGAGAGGCGCTGAGTTCTTCAGACTTGCAGACACCCATGCAAAGCTATAAAGAACATGAAGACTTAAGAAAGTGTGACATATTCCAAAGAACAAGGTCAGTCCCCAGTATCTGACCACGGATGTCCTCAGGCCACAGCACATGCCCATCACAGAGTGGTGCCCCGTCACTCCTGAGTCACCAGGGAGCTGTGGGGGCAGAGGCCAGATAGCTCAAGTCAAACTCAATCCTTAGACAGCAGCACTTATTAGCTTGTATGACTAATAAATCCGAGGTCAGACCGCATCTTGGGCAAGGGCCTCAGTGACGCCATCTCCATTGCTAAGCAACGCTTTTACCACATTGTCTTGCCTGTTGGTTAGGATTGTCTAACCAGACAAGATCCATGCCCAAGAGAAGCTGCACATCTCCCAGAGCTGTAAAGGACACTTCTGGCCAAAAAAAAGGGTCTGCCCCTGTTTGCAATGACCGGAGCTGGTTGCCACGCTGCAGACACAAACCCCGGCAAGTACGGGTTGAATGTGAGAAACAGTGGATGTGTACAAAGTGGGAATTACAAAGAGAAGAGAGACCTTTGCTCTGCGTAAAACTACAGGCAAGAAAAACTGAAAAGAAATGATATTATATTAAAAATGGCTTAACACATAAAATAACAGCTAATTAGACTACGTAACAGAAGAAATAACTCCCCCCAAATGCAGTAACAACAAAAAGATAAAATACCTAAGATAAAGCAAGGTCATTGTGAAGGACACTTTAATATGCTTCCGAGGGGCACAGAGTCAGCCTAGAATAAATGGAAAATATGCCCCATTCTTGCATCAGAAGAAGCAACCTAAGATACCTGTACTACCAAAATTAGTGTATAAATCTACCATAACCCTGATTATAAAGCCTACACAGTGTCTGACTTACACGGCTGATGTTAACACAGAAAAACAACTAAAAGAGGGAGAGTCACCTGAAAAAGAAGGGAAGATTGGCCTTACCGGATATTAAAACTTATTTTTAATCTGTAAACACTAGTATAGTACCAAGATTTGAATAGAAAAATCAGTGGGACAGAATAAAAAGTACAGAAATAGACTCAACTGCCTATGGGAACTGAGTTTATGACAAAGTTGGCCTCTCTATCACTGGTGTTGGAATGACTGGTAGCCACTCTCACATTGACAAAACTAATAAATAAGTTAGAACAGAGACTTAAATTATTTTTTAAAAGGAAACAACAAAGGTAATTAGAGAGCACTACAGTGGATTTAAAAAATCATCTTTGATTTGGGGAGCTAAGTACCTATGATACAAATTCAGAAACCATAAGAGAAAAAAAACAGGTTTGATCACATTATAATCATAACAACTTCTGTATTATGTTGATCCACCCTAAGCAAAGTCATAAGACAGACTTAGAAAAACATTTGTAGCTCATATGACACAGGTCTAAAGTCCCTAACAAGAAGAAACTAATAAGAAAATTTTTTAAAGAGCAAAAGCTATAAAAATCAAATGCAAAGAATCTAGTTGACACTTTTACATTTTGCCTAGAAATCTTTTTAGCCAGACCCCTGAGTTCATTACAAACATTTCCTGTCTTCCATGTGACCTCAGACAACAATTTTGTTAACCTTTCTGCCACCACGGAACCAGGGTCTCCCCTCCGGCTGCCAGCTCACTTTCCCACATCTTGGGAGGTGTCAGTGACACCCATGCAGCTCTGCCCACCACCTGCCACGAGTGCCACAGGCTTCAGGGTTTTGTTACAGCAGCGTTCCATCGCCAGGAGCTCACTTCCATCCCAGGCACTATTGGTGTGGAAAAGCCACCCCTAACTTCATGGCAGTAAACAACCACTGTTTCAATCTTAGGGGTCAGCTGTCCATACAGGAAGGAAAGGGGGTGGCTTGTCTCTGCTCCGGGGTATCTACAGCCTCATTTGGGGAGTCAGAAATATTTGGAAGTGATTTGTACCCCAGGGCTGAGATTGTGTAGTGGCTTCTGCACTCCCACGTCTGGCGTCAGTGGGGGGTGCCTGAGGGCCACGCTCGGCTGGGTCGGGCCCATCAGCACCCCTGAGCATGGCCTCCCCCTGTGGATTGGGCTTCTGACAGTATGGTGGCCACTCCCAAGGGGATGGCACTCTGCCTGGAAACCTGAGAACGAGCATTCCAGGAGTTTACACAAGCTATATGTCTGTTTATGACCTGGACTCAGAAGGCACACCTATCAGTTCCATCTGTGGGCCAATGCAGTCGGAGCCTAGCCAGATGGAAAGGAAGGACCCAAATCTCACTCACGATGAGAAGGGGGACAGAGGATTTTAAGCCATTAGTTAAGCACTTGTAGACATTCTACAGCGAAGGACTGGACACCAGGTAGTACCCATCCATAGGCGAACATTAAATAAATTGTGATACATCAGTATAATGGATTCAGACATAAGATACAGAACTAGCACCAGGATACACAGTTAGCGCCCATTATTTGTGATATTTGTGTCATATAAAGTCGGTGCACACACTGAACTGGGAAATACTGAACCTGCTCCCAGGGCTAAGGGTGAGTTTCCTGCAAGTCTCTGATCACATTTTCATCAGTCAGTATAGTATTTTATGTGTGTTTCTGCTTTAACACACCTTACTTGGTTAAGTTGTTAATTCATTAATACGGAATTCACAAGCAACAGCACTTTAACGCAACAAAGTTTATCTAACACCCGCCGCAATGCCCGGAGGGCGTGGGTGCCCCTACACCCACAGATGCTCCCTGGGAGAGAAGCGAGGCTGGAAAATTGCATTTTCACCCAGAAGATGGTATTTCACGAGGCAGAGGCTGATCAGACAAATGTGGAGACTCCCTCCCACCTGTCCATCCCGCCAGGTGGGGCCAAATGAGCAAAACTAGGCCAGCCTAGGAAATGAGCCAGGCTGTATCTGCCCGTCTGGGTGGGGTAGCATTGGGGACACTGCAGTACTGATGTGGTGAGAGCCCAGCCGAGAAGGAGGAGAGGGGATTCGGGCCCCAGAGTAAGGGAGAGTTGGTGCTGTCAGAATGACAGCAGGGCATTGGCCCACCATCCTCCCTGAACTCTGCTGCCCCGGGGCATTTGGTGTTGGCAATTTAGGCTGATGCCCAGTAAAAACTTGTTGCCCTGCCGCTATTTCACGAGGGATTCACTTTCTTTTTTGCTGGATACCCAGTGGGAGCCAAAGAACTAGGGCAGGAAGCAGAGAGACCCAAGCCCCAGCCCTGGGTAGCAGGTGCCTAGGGGATGAGCCAAAGGGGAGGAACAGGCCTGGCTGGAGGTGAAACGCCAAGAGGGCGCCGAGAAGCAGCAGGTGGGGTAGCTGTGAGGCTGCCAGAGCTGCAGTGGAGACTCTCCTGCCTGCTCCCCGTCTGCTGCTCTCGCTCTGCAGAGCAGGTAACACACTTCTGCAGGGTTTGAAAAACACCTTCAGCTCCCAGGGAAGGTGAGATGCCCCCTCTGCTCTCACACACCGCACCTGGCCCCTTCCCTACCCGTCCCCTACCAGCATCTGTCCTCCCTCACCTCCGAGACATTCCAATGCCTGAAAGAGAAGCCAGCATGTTTCCCCTCTTCTTCTGATGCAGCTGAGAGTTTCCACTTGGATTCACGCTTCCTGACATTGCCAGTCTCTCAATGCTGCTGATTGACCACTCAGTGGTCTTGTTCACGTGCTGGACACAGAGTGCCCCCATCGGAGCCGTGCCATGACCTCCAGCCATCGGATGCCAGGATCTGAAGAAGAATCACCTTGGTAGTCAGGGGGTGGGCCATCTCCAACCGAAGCTTCTGTTTTAAATGTAGTGCCTCCTTCTGAGCTTAAATGTTCAAGCAGCATTATTCACAGCAGGCTGAAAGGGAAACAAGCCAAGTGCCCATCCACAGATGAATGGATGAACCAAATGTGGCATGTACGCTTTACATACAGTATTTTACAAGTAGTGTATTTCATTTATACCTACATGTATACATAAAGGGATTATTAGTCTGCCTTAAAAAGCAATGAGACTCTAACACCGGCTACAATGGAGATGAACCTTGGAAACATAAACCAGACACAAAAGAGAAATCCCCTCCGATCCCACTCATACCACGTCCCTGGAATAGTCAGTCCATGGAGATAGGAAGTAGGATGGAGGGCGCCAGGGGTGGGGAGGGGGCGGGGAGTCAGCATCTAATGGGGACAGAGTTTCAGTTTGAGAAGATGAGAAAGTTCTGGAGACAGAAGGTGGTGTTTGCAGAACACTGTGAATGTACCTAATGCCACAGAAATGTTCACTTTAAAATGGTTAAAATGTTGAATTTCATGGTATGTATATTTAACCACAATAAACAAAGTTAACAGTGGTTATCTGAAGGCATAGGGCCTGGGGGGGAGGATTGACTTTCATTATAAGCCTTATGATTCCATTTGGTTTTTTAACTACAAGTACATAACACATTGATAAATATTTTTAATTAAAGAATCACATGCAGTAAATGATATCTTTTAGTTGGAAGAAAAACCCATAGGAGAATATAAACTATCATCCCTACTCCATCTCTTACCTTGCCAGAATAAAAAGAAACATATTTTTCTTCCCTGATGGAACTGACGGGAATGTGGAGCAGTTTGGAATGACTGAGTTTAAACATGGGAGACCCTTTTCTTACGGAGGCAGAAGGACTGCTCTCAGCTCGCATTTTTCAAAGCATGCTCGCAGACGCCAATGGCGTTCAGTGTCACACTCTTGTGTTGTGGCTGGGAGGTGCTTCATTACCTTCACTTTAAAAGTAAGGAAACAGAAACCCAGATTAATAGTCCATTCTTAGAATAGAAGGCTTCTCAGAATGTGGCACAACCTCCCTGGTGCTTAACATTCCACAAAATAATAAATTTACCACACATTAGCTGCCAACTTGAGCACCATCAGCTCTAAAATCAATTGGCAATTAGCAGAACTATGTCTGTCTTAACTGTATATCATCACTAGGGTAACCAAACTATCCGAATTGCCAATATCAGTTCATGTCTACTGTCCCAGGCAAGGATTTGTGTCTGGTTTCTCATGTCTAACAATGCAATGGTTATAATTAGAACAAGCCCAGATGGGAAATACACTTCCTGGACTGGCATTTCAGCCACCACCTGGCTGGCTAGTGTATGAGGCACACATGCAGGGGACACAGACCCACGCTCACATGTGACAAAACAGTCTCACAGATAAAATGGTGTGAACTTGGACAGAGGTGGCTAGCCACAGCTAACTCCTTCCTGTTTGGGGAGTGGGAAGAAGTGTTCAGCACAGTTCTGCATGGTGGCTTGCAAACTGTATGAAGCTGTCAGGCCACCCACTGGTGAGGCCAGTGAGACCACAGGAAAATATGCAGAGGTGCAATTCATGTGGGAGATAGTGGCTCAGCAACCCGGACCTTCGTGGCACAACTAGTTACATACTTTACACTTTAGTAATGTCTCTCTATCTTGCAACTAACTCTTAAAGTAATAATAAACTGAAAATGGAAGCAAAAGTGGATGTTTAATAAAAATTAAGGATGGGGGGCCGAAGCCAAGATGGTGGCATGAGTAGAGCAGTGGAAATCTCCTCCCAAAACCACATATATTTATGAAAATATAACAAAGACAACTCTTCCTAGAATAGAGACCAGAGGACACAGGACAACATCCAGACCACATCCACACCTGTGAGAACACAGCGCCTCGTGAAGGGGGTAAGATACAAGCCCCAGCCCCACGGGACCCGAGCGCCCCTCCCCCCAGCTCCCAGCCAGAGGAGAGGAGTCGGAGCGGGGAGGGAGAGGGAGCCCAGGACTGCTGAACACCCAGCCCCAGCCATCTGGACCAGAGCACAGACACAGTGCATGTTTGGGGCCCTGGATACTAGGGAAATAGGGCAGCAAGACCAGTGAGCAGGTCCCTGAGGCCGGTGCCTGAGGACAAAGAAAAGCAAGTGGCTTCTTTATTTATTTAATTTTTTTTTTTTTGGTTTTGTTTTGTTTTGTTTTGTTTTGGTGAGTGCTTTTTGGAAGTCTTAAAGGGACAGGGCGGGACACTTAGTCCAGAGACAGGGAACCAGGGGATCTCTGGGCACTCTAACCCCCTGGGCAGCAGGGAGCACAGAGGCCCCTCATGGAGATAAATAGCCTCCCAGCCGCTCCCCCTCCAAGGCAGCTCCACAATTTTGGAGCAGCGGCCCGAGACAGGCCACGCGCACAGCAACAGCAAAGATAAACTCTATAGCAGCCGGGCAGGAAGCAGAAGCCCTGTCTGCACGCAGCTGCCCAGCAAAAGCCACTAGAGGTCGCTGTTCTCACAGGAGAGGAAGGCCACAAACCAACAAGAAGGGAAGTTCTTCCAGCCGTCACTTGTCCCAGCTCTGCAAACTATTTCTATCACCATGAAAAGGCAAAATTACAGGCAAGCCAAGATCACAGAGACAACACCAGAGAAGGAGATAGACCTAACCAGTCTTCCTGAAAAAGAATTCAAAATAAAAATCATAAACATGCTGATGGAGATGCAGAGAAATATGCAAGAGCTAAGGGAAGGAGTCTGGAGGGAGATCACAGATTCCAGGAAGGAGATTACAGAAGTGAAACAAACTCTGGAAGGATTTATAAGCAGAATGGATAAGATGCAAGAGGCCATTGATGGAATAGAAACCAGAGAACAGGAACACATAGAAGCTGACATAGAGAGAGATAAAAGGATCTCCAGGAATGAAACAATATTAAGAGAACTGTGTGATTAATCCAAAAGGAACAATATCCATATTATAGGGGTACCAGAAGAAGAAGAGAGAGAAAAAGGGATAGAAAGTGTCTTTGAAGAAATAATTGCTGAAAACTTCCCCAAACTGGGGGAGAAAATAATCGAACAGACCACAGAAATACACAGAACCCCCAACAGAAAGGACCCAAGGAGGACAACATCAAGACACATAATAATTAAAATGGCAAAGATCAAGGACAAGGAAAGAGGTTTAAAGGCAGCTAGAGAGAAAAAGGTCACCTATAAAGGAAAACCCATCAGGCTATCATCAGACTTCTCAACAAAAACCTTACAGGCCAGAAGAGAATGGCATGATATATTTAATGCAATGAAACAGAAGGGCCTTGAACCAAGGATACTGTATCCAACATGATTATCATTTAAATATGATGGAGAGATTAAACAATTCCCAGACAAGCAAAAGCTGAGGGAATTTGCTTCCCACAAACCACCTCTACAGGGCATCTTACAGGGACTGCTCTAGATGGGAGTACTCCTAAAAAGAGCACAGAACAAAACACCCAACATATGAAGAATGGATGAGGAGGAATAAGAAGGGAGAGAAGAAAAGAAGCTCCAGACAGTGTATATAACAGCTCAATAAGCGAGCTAAGTTAGACAATAAGATACTAAAGAGGCTAACCTTGAACCTTTGGTAACCACGAATTTAAAGCCTGCAATGGCAATAAGTACATATCTTTCAATAGTCACCCTAAATGTAAATGGACTTAATGCACCAATCAAAAGACACAGAGTAATAGAATGGATAAAAAAGCAAGACCCATCTATATGCTGCTTACAAGAAACACACCTCAAACCCAAAGACATGCACAGACTAAAAGTCAAGGGATGGAAAAACATATTTCAGGCAAACAACAGAGAGAAGAAAGCAGGGGTTGCAGTACTAATATCAGACAAAATAGACTTCAAAACAAAGAAATTAACAAGAGATAAAGAAGGACACTACATAATGATAAAGGGCTCAGTCCAACAAGAGGATATAAGCATTCTAAATATATATGCACCCAACACAGGAGCACCAGCATATGTGAAACAAATACTAACAGAACTAAAGAGGGAAATAGACTGCAATGCATTCATTTTGGGAGACTCCAACACACCACTCACCCCAAAGAATAGATCCACTGGGCAGAAAATAAGTAAGGACACACAGGCACTGAACAACACACTAGAACAGATGGACCTAATAGACATCTACAGAACTCTACATCCAAAAGCAACAGGATAAATATTCTTCTCAAGTGAATATGGAACATTCTCCAGAATAGACCACATACTAGACCACAAAAAAAGCCTCAGTAAATTCCAAAATATTGAAATTCTACCAACCAACTTCTCAGACCACAAAGGTATAAAACTAGAAATAAATTGTACAAGAAAACAAAAAGGCTCACAAACACATGGAGGCTTAACAACATGCTACTAAATAATCAATGGATCAATGAACAAATTAAAATAGAGATCAAGGAATATATGGAAACAAATGACAACAACATCACAAAGCCCCAACTTCTGTGGGACGCAGCGAAAGCAGTCTTAAGAGGAAAGTATATAGCAATCCAGGCACACTTGAAGAAGGAAGAACAATCCCAAATGAATAGTCTAACACCACAATTATCAAAACTGGAAAAAGAAGAACAAATGAGGCCTAAAGTCAGCAGAAGGAGGGACATAATAAAGATCAGAGAAGAAATAAACAAAATTGAGAAGAATAAAACAATAGCAAAAATCAATGAAACCAAGAGCTGGTTCTTTGAGAAAATAAACAAAATAGATAAGCCTCTAGCCCAACTTATTAAGAGAAAAAGAGAATCAACAAAAATCAACAGAATCAGAAATGAGAATGGAAAAATCACAACAGACTCCACAGAAATACAAAGAATTATTAAAGACTACTGTGAAAACCTATATGCCAACAAGCTGGAAAACCTAGAAGAAATGGACAACTTCCTAGAAAAATACAACCTTCCAAGACTGACCAAGGAAGAAACACAAAAGTTAAACAAACCAATTACGAGCAAAGAAATTGAAACAGTAATCAAAAAACTACCCAAGAACAAAACCCCCGGGCCGAACAGATTTACCTCAGAATTTTATCAGACACACAGAGAAGACATAATACCCATTCTCCTTAAAGTTTTCCAAAAAATAGAAGAAGAGGGAATACTCCCAAACTCATTCTATGAAGCCAACATCACCCTAATGCAAAACCAGGCAAAGACCACACCAAAAAAGAAAATTACAGACCAATATCCCTGATGAATGTAGATGCAAAAATACTTAATAAAATATTAGCAAACTGAATTCAAAAGTATATCAAAAGGATCATACACCATAACCAAGTGGGATTCATCCCAGGGATGCAAGGATGGTACAACATTCGAAAATCCATCAACATCATCCACCACATCAACAAAAAGAAAGACAAAAACCACATGATCATCTCCATAGATGCTGAAAAAGCATTTGACAAAATTCAACATCCATTCATGATAAAAACTCTCAGCAAAATGGGAATAGAGGGCAAGTACCTCAACATAATAAAGGCCATATATGATAAACCCACAGCCAGCATTATACTGAACAGCAAGAAGCTGAAAGCATTTCCTCTGAGATCGGGAACCAGACACAGATGCCCACTCTCCCCACTGTTATTTAACATAGTACTGGAGGTCCTAGCCATGGCAATCAGACAAAACAAAGAAATACAAGGAATCCAGATTGGTAAAGAAGATCTTAAACTGTCACTATTTGCAGATGATATGATACTGTACATAAAAAACTCTAAAGACTCCACTCCAAAACTACTAGAACTGATATCGGAATACAGCAAAGTTGCAGGATACAAAATTAACACACAGAAATCTGTAGCTTTCCTATACACTAACAATGAATCAATAGAAAGAGAAATCAGGAAAACAATTCCATTCACCATTGCATCAAAAAGAATAAAATACCTAGGAATAAACCTAACCAAAGAAGTGAAAGACTTATACTCTGAAAACTACAAGTCACTCTTAAGAGAAATTAAAGGGGACACTAATAAATGGAAACTCATCCCATGCTCATGGCTAGGAAGAATTAATATTGTCAAAATGGCCATCCTGCCCAAAGCAATATACAGATTCGATGCAATCCCTCTCAAATTACCAGCAACATTCTTCAATGAATTGGAACAAATAATTCAAAAATTCATATGGAAACACCAAAGACCCCGAATAGCCAAAGCAATCCTGAAAAAGAAGAATAAAGTAGGGGGGATCTCACTCCCCAACTTCAAGCTCTACTACAAAGCCATAGTAATCAAGACAATTTGGTACTGGCACAAGAACAGAGCCACAGAACAGTGGAACAGATTAGAGACTCCAGACATTAACCCAAACATACATGGTCAATTAATATTTGATAAAGGAGCCATGGACATACAATGGCAAAATGACAGTCTCTTCAACAGATGATGCTGGCAAAACTGGACAGATACATGTAGGAGAATGAAACTGGACCATTGTCTAACCCCATACACAAAAGTAAATTCAAAATGGATCAAAGACCTGAAAGTAAGTCATGAAACCATAAAACTCTTAGAAAAAAACATAGGCAAAAACCTCTTAGACATAAACATGAGTGACCTCTTCTTGAACGTATCTCCCCGGGCAAGGGAAACAACAGCAAAAATGAACAAGTGGGACTATATTAAGCTGAAAAGCTTCTGTACAGCAAAAGACACCATCAATAGAACAAAAAGGTACCCTACAGTATGGGAGAATATATTTGTAAATGGCAGATCCAATAAAGGCTTGATGTCCAAAATATATAAAGAGCTCACCCACCTCAACAAACAAAAAACAAATAATCCAATTAAAAAATGGGCAGAGGAACTGAACAGACAGTTCTCCAAAAAAGAAATACAGATGACCAACAGACACATGAAAAGATGCTCCACATCGCTAATTATCAGAGAAATGCAAATTAAAACCACAGTGAGGTATCACCTCACACCAGTAAGGATGGCTGCCATCCAAAAGACAAACAACAACAAATGTTGGCGAGGCTGTGGAGAAAGGGGAACCCTCCTACACTGCTGGTGGGAATGTAAATTAGTTCAACCATTGTGGAAAGCAGTATGGAGGTTCCTCAAAATGCTCAAAATAGACCTACCATTTGACCCAGGAATTCCACTCCTAGGAATTTGCCCTAAGAATGCAGCACTCAAGTTTAAAAAAGACAGATGCACCCTTATGTTTATTGCAGCACTATTTACAATAGCCAAGAATTGGAAGCAACCTAAGTGTCCATCAGTAGATGAATGGATAAAGAAGATGTGGTACATATACACAATGGAATATTATTCAGCCATAAGAAGAAAACAAATCCTACCATTTGCAACAACATGGATGGAGATAGAGGGTATTATGCTCAGTGAAATAAGCCAAGCAGAGAAAGAGAAATACCAAATGATTTCACTCATCTGTGGAGTATAAGAACAAAGGAAAAACTGAAGGAACAAAACAGCAGTGGAATCACAGAACCCAAGAAGGGACTAACAGGTATCAAAGGGAAAGGGACTGGGGAGGATGGGTGGGTAGGGAGGGATAAGGGGGGGGAAGAAGAAAGGGGGTTTATGATTAGCATGCATAATGTGGGGGGTGGGAGAAAGGGTAGGGCTGTACAACACAGAGAAGACAAGTAGTGATTCTACAACATTTTGCTATGCTGATGGACAGTGACTGTAAAGGGGTTTGTGGGGGGGACCTGGTATATGGAAGAGCCTAGTAAACATAATATTCTTAATGTAATTGTAGATTAATGGTGACAAAAAAAAGAAAGAAAAGGGGGATTACTCCCTGATAGGATAAAACTAACTGTACATCAACGATTAATGCATGCTTTAAATATCCTTAATTTTGATCATTTAAAGGGTGTCAGATGATCAGCTATAGAAGTACATTTTTCTGATAATATTCCTTTCTCTTAAAAAAAAAAAAGCAGTTCCTGTGTGGTGATCTCCAGTAAGTTCTTCACAATGATATAAAGGGCATATCAAAGTGTGGGCAAAGGGTTTGTTTGTGTTTATACAGAGGATCAAAGCCTAATTTGGCTACCCAGAAAACGAATTAAGATACGATATGAAGAAGAACTTCCTGCATCAACATTCTCTGGAAGAGTCATTCCAGAAGATGATCATCAAAAAACTTCAACAAAGATCCTGGCACTGTTGCAGTTGTAGCTGCATTCATCCCACCAGTTCCTGGACTTGCCATGGGAATGAAGAAGGAGATATCTAAGCTGGCCTGTGCATACAGTAAAACAACAAATTTGACTGGATCTATACTGTCGGAACTCAACCAAGAATTAGGAGAAGTGCAAGTTGCAGTGCTCCAAAATCTTGTGACTACAGACTATCTACTGTTAAAAGAATATATGGGATGTGAACAATTCCCAGGAATGTGTTGTTTTAATTTGTCTGATTTTTCTCAAACTATTCAAATTCAGTTAGACAATATCCATCATATCATTGATAAGTTTTCACAAATGCCTAGGGTGCCTAACTGGTTTTCTTGGTTTCACTGGAGATGGCTGGTAACTGTAGGTCTGCTTTGGTTATGTAGCTGTATTCCTATTATGTTAATGTGTGTGTGCAATTTAATTAGTAGTTTAAAACCTATACATGCTTATATTACTCTACAAGAAGATATGTCAAAGAAATAATCAATCTTCCCATGTTTTCTTCCGTCTGCTACTTCTATAGCTTTTCTTCTTCCTTCCTAATTACAACCCTTAGGTAGAATTCATGCCTCATAACGAAATTACCGAGTATCATAATTCTTCCAAGTGGTAAAGATACCTCAAGACAAATACTGGGCATAAAAGTCACAGGGCATAAATCTGCAAAGAAGTAAAAAGCTAACCTTTTCAAACAATATTGCCTCTCTCTCACTTACCAACTTTACATTTCCCTGTATGGCCCCGGTAGATGACTGGTTAGCCAGAGACGGGTAAGATTCCTCAAGGGAGGAACAACATAAGACAGGCACAGTCGCAGGGGGGCCATCAGGTGAGAAATTGGGGATCAACAGAGGTGAGGCTCAGAACCTCACTCCCCCTGTTTTGAGAGAAATCTTCTGCATCCGTGGATGTTTTGCTGCCCTTGTCTAGCTCGGATTAATACTTAGTCTATAGGCACACACCTGATCATCTACATTTGCCCTCTTACAAGCACTAAATTATGTTTTCTACCTTTATCTTGCATCTACCTACCACTTCAGCATTTTATTTAAAAAAAAAAAATAATAATAATAATAATAATAAGGGAGAAATGTGGGATTCACATATAAATCAAGTATAAAAATAAAACGAATATTCATATTTGACCTGATTGTTTACAGTTCATAATGCATGATCAAAACTGAAAGTTTCTGTGATGACTGCCCTTGCACTGTTCACCATGTAAGAACTTATTCACTATGTAAGAATTTGTTTACCCTGTAAGAACTTGTTCGTTATGCTTCAGAAGATTGGAGACTGTTGAGAATTAGGCTTGGGGTTGATTAATGATTGTGCATTGAGTCCCCTATACAGAATTTTATTGTTGTTAACAACCATATAATCAATAAATATGAGAGATGCCCTCTCAAAAAAAAAATTAAGGACAGAATTTCTGTTTCTCCAGAAAGTTGATGGCAAACACATAATAGACACCAAATGCCTGGTGACATTTACCATCCAGCATGGGGCCATGGTGATGACCCTCCCCACATGAAAACCAGGCAAAGGAGCTTCAGTATCTGCTTCAAAAGTTAACTGCCATTTTAGGAAAACTGTGTTCAACACTGACAGTGAAAATCGCAGCTGCAGAATGTACATTCACACAACGCTCTCTGAAGCATGACTTTTCATTTAGATCAAATGATTGTTCTTCTAAATTGATGTTGCTTGTTTTTCCTCCCAGGTTTTATCTCATATGTTAACAAAAAGCAGAGGAGTAGCTCTTAATGTGTTAACTCCCATTAGCAGAATTTCACGAACAGTGAAGTGAGGTCAGGTTTTTTATCAAGGCATGAAATAGTTCCAATAGAAAATCAGTCCATACCAGTAATAATTTGATTTTTTTTCATCCACTTCATCTTAACCAAAGTAAAGCCTTTGAAAATTCATTCTGTTGAAGGAGAAACAGCTAAAATTATCACGAAAGCTATTGAAAATTCAGTTAAAAAGTTTAACATTGAAGATAAAATCATTGTTGAGCTGTGAAAATACAATACAAATTTTGACGGGGAACAGTGTCAGAGGTAAAAATAGCATCCTCAATAAATGATAATATTTATGGAGCAAAAACACACCTGGAACTTGTTGTGGTACACACATAATTGTTTCCAAATAAGCGGCAACAATCTGCCAGTAGAAATACAAACTGCCTGTCACAATTTAACAATATTTTGCTTGGGCACAGAGTAACTGAACTACAAAAGTATTTAAATGAAGTTGATAAATTATTTTAACTCATCACTTTTCTCTTTGCTTCCCATTATCAAAGCATTTCAGAAATGTTTGAACCTTTAGAGAAAACTATGAAGTGTCCCACAGTGGTAGTGACTTTCCATTTTTTTAAATAAATGAATCCTCCAAATTTTGGATACATTTTTTTTCAAATGAGTTGGGAATTTCTAAGTACAGTAATCATGGAAAACTGAAAGATATTCAGCACTTAAAGATCTCAGCAAAACGCAATTATTGAAAATAAAGTCTGCAATCAGGGAGGTATTGAAATTTGTCCCCACAAACACAAGCATGGAAGTAAACAACTTAAATGATATGAGTTCAAACCATGTATGAGATGTGATTTTAAAATTCTAAAACTGTGTTTGGGAATATCTAGACGTACAAGAAGACTCCAATTTTTACTTTGATAAATTGATACTTGGTACTTAAAATTTCCCAGCATTGTTGAACACTCAAAAGAATCATAAATAGAGTAAAACATACTTTGCAAATTTTGATTCATAAAAATATTTGCCAACAGAAGGTATTCTGGGTGAAAGCAAAATACAGGACCTGTACAAATTCAGACTGAAATATTTACACATTTTCATACAAAAATAATAGAATTGATAATAGCCTCCATTTATTGGAGCTAACTCCAGCTCTCCAGATTTCTCAGCTGCCCATGGCAATACATATAGAAGGAAATTGGAACCCGTGGCAAAGGGCAGATATGCCATCCACCCCATGCCCAGGACTGGTCCCTTGGCAGGACCAAGAGTGGGAAGCTTATGCAGGAAAATTGCTCCACTGACTTTATAGACCCAGCAACTCACCTCGAGCAGAGATTCTTAAGCTTATCTAAGGCCTCAAAACAAGACAGAATGGACTACATAATCTTGAATGTGTGAATTTCCAAATAGGGGTTTAAGTCACTGAAGCACAGGCTTAAAGAGACCCCGAGTGTCACACACCAGCTTCTGGAAGGGTCATATCTTCTGGTATTATCAGCATGAGCCCGGAGGTGTGAGATGAAAAGTATACTCAACGTATAAAAATAATGTGGGGCTGCATCCTAAAGCAGGGCTGGCAAACTTTTGTAAAGGGCCATATAGTAAATTGTTTTCCACTCTGTGAGCCTTATGGTCTTTGTCACTGCTACTCACCTCTGCCTTTATAGCTCAAGGGCAGCCATAGATGGGATGTAAAGAAATGAGCATGGCGTGTTCCAATAAAACTTTATTTACAGAAACAAGTTGTGGGCCATAGTCTGATGATCCCTGTTCTAAAGGAAATGGTCACCCCAGAGATTTGCAAAATATCTATTTAAATTGTTGTAGAATGTGTGTGTGTGTCTATATACATTTATAACATATATTCAATGTTATAAATACATTGTATAATATGTTTACATTGAATATGTTATATATGTATATTTTGTACATATACATAGCATTTAATAATTTTAATAATATAGCATTATCTAATTAATATAATTAATATGATTTAATATAAATTATAATTTATAGGATATGATATATGTCATAATATCATTTAAGTTGTTTACTTCCATGCTTGTGTTTGTGGGGACAAATTTCAATACCTCCCTGATTGCAGACTTTATTTTCAATAATTGCGTTTTGCTGAGATCTTTAAGTGCTGAATATCTTTCAGTTTTCCATGATTACTGTACTTAGAAATTCCCAACTCATTTGAAAAAAAATGTATCCAAAATTTGGAGAATTCATTTATTTAAAAAAATGGAAAGTCACTACCACTGTGGGATACTTCATAGTCATAATAATATAACATTTAATATTGTATTCTAAATTACTTCATTTCATTAATTTTATTATTTATTAATATTGATATTTTCTTATGTTGTGATTTTTCTTTTTATATTAACCATATTAATAATATAATACTAAACAGTATAATTTATATTAAATTTAATGTACATATTTAAAATGCATGCATAGGTATTAATTCAGGGTTCTCCAGAAAAACAGAACCAATGGGATATGTAGATAAAAAAAGAGGTTTATTGTAAGGAATTGGCTCACACAATTATGGAGGTTAAAAATATCCACAATCTGCTGCCAGCAAGCTGGAGGTCCTGGGAAGGCAGTGGTGCAGTTCAGTCCAGTCTGAGGGCCTGAGAATCAAGGTTGCTGGGGTGTTGAACCCCAGTCCAGGGGCAGAAGACGAGACGAGATGGCCCGGCTCACACACTGAACCAGGAAAAAGGGGTTGAATTCCTCCTTCTCTCACCTGTCCTGTGCAGGCCCTCAGGGACCAGCTGAGGCCCACCTGCCCTGAACCCACTGATTCAAATGCTAATCTCATCCAGAAACACCCACCCAGATGCACCCAGAAATAATGCTTAATCTGGACACCCCATGGCCAGTCAAGCTGACATGAAATTAACCATCACACTATATACATGTTTATCTTTTTATATTCCAAGATACTTCTATGTTTGATGTCTTCTTTCCCTAGTCTATGAATAGAACATGTATGAAGCACAGAGGCTGTTTGCTACCCCACGTTTACACACAGCCTATGCTGTGGGCCTTACAGGCTGCCCAGTGCTCTAATGGCCATGAAAGACGTGGAGCCTCTGTCCCTGGGGTCCGGCCACTCCTTCAGTCTGTGTGGTCCTGATGCATCTTTCTGGACACTACGGAGAATGGTCTCCATCTCTTGCATGTCTTCATACCTTGTGGGTGGGAGAGAATTAACAAAGGGAAGAAGAGCTACCAAGTGTAGCTCTCATGGCTCTGGACTTTATCCTCTACATCTTAAATGTGACTCCAAAGCAACAGTGTTTACTTTTTTACTCGTTTTTACTCCAAATGGCAAATTTTGTAATGGCCAGACAGAAGCATGTTAAGGAAAAAATATCCAAACACATGCATTTTTATTGCCCAAAAAACACCTTGGTCAGGGCAGTTTCCTTCCTTCCTTCCTTCCTTCCACAGGTTCTGTAGGTCGGAATTCAGACACAGGTCACCAGGTACAGCTTGAATCCATAGCTCCTCCATGTCTGGGGCCTCAGCTGGAAACCCTTGAAAGCTGGTTCGGGTGGCCCAGTCCAAGCCCAGGGAACTTAAGTTAGGGAAATCCTTTGTGACTCAGTTTCCTCATCCAAAAAGTGAATACAATTGCACTTATTTCAAAAGTATTCTAAGGATCCATCGAATCCAGTTGTTGAAGATACCTCATAAGCATTCCACCTCTGTGATAGCACAAATCTTTATCGCTCACCCGATGTTATAGCATCTTATGATTCTGTCTTCCTTCTCCTCCATGCCCCAGCCTCTCATCCCCACCTCATCTGGACCCGAGAGGTGGTGTTATATCTCCATAAATATGTCCAGCATTTAGGATGCAGCAAGAAGTGGGCTGAATTTGTATCTGCACTTAAATTTAAAATTGCTGGTGCCATCTGAACCAAGAAACATACCTAGGAGGAAAGTTTAAGCATCTTTCAGAAGATTCCCCAGAAATCTTAGCCCTGTATAAAGAGACATCACAAAGCATCAGATGCCTGCAGCAAACACCTTGCTGGGTAACTTTCATGGGAGAGAACTTCTCCATCAGCATCTTGAAGTCCATCATCAATTAGACATAGGAAAGATGAGAATCAACCATAATCCTGACTCATTAACATCTTGGGGACTGACTGGAAAGCCTGATGTTTACTTACAGATGTTGAGTGGTGCTGCATGAGGGTTATTATATCACTTAGAATGCATTTAGCTGGATGTAACAGAAAACACAATTAACAGAGGCTCCCTCACTTAGCAAGGAGATAGATGGTTGCTGCCCTTACCATAGAAGACCACGCCATGCTTGTTGCCTCATGGTCACAAAGTGACTACTACAGCTCCAGGCATCATGACCTTATTCAAAAACAAGAAACAATGGAGACAATGGCAAAAGGTCATTTCCTCTAGTGTTTTTTCTTACTATCCCCAAAGGAAAAGCCCCTCAGCAATCCCTTAAGACTATGATATGGGACAATTCCTATGGCAAGAAAAAATACTGGGAAAACCAACATCTGGCCTCTCTGCATTCTCCAAAGTGGAAGGTAAACAACAGAGAGGGGAGCTGAGAATGCATGCTAACAGTGAACATCTATTTTAATTAGGACCCATCCACAAGCTACACCTACTCCCAACTGTAGAAAAGTATGTGGGCATCATAGCCTGAATCACATGAAATCAGATTCAGTAAGCAAATTCCTCTGAGCACCTATTAACAGCCAAGCAATATACAAGACAGAGAAGGTCCCTGTCCTCGTGGAGCCTGCACTTTAGAGGGCACATAGGTGAGAAACCCACAGGCAATTAAGTAAATGTGATGGTTTTGAATCGTGCTGGATGCTTTCAGGAAAATAAGAGGGTGAGGGAGTAGGGAAGGATGCCAGAAATGGGAATAATTTCCAAATATAAAATGGTAGTCATGGAGAAACAATAGCAAACAGCAAGCATTTTTCTCAGATGCCTTTTCTCAGATGGCCAGTAACCTTCCAACTGAAATGCTTGCAGGACTCTGCCTCGCTCCTGAGGATGTGTGTGTCCCCCACTCCAAATACTCCTTCACTTAAGCCAGGTTTTCTAGGCCCTTTATTTGCTGCATGTGAACACCAGGTGTCACGTGATTTAGAAATTAGTTTCAGTCTCATGATTTGTTTAAGATCAGTTGTTTTGTCTCCACTGAAAGGCCCTGCTTACTGTGCAGGCTCCTTTCTGACAATTTTCTCTCCATCGTGCTTACTGACCCTGTGAACAATTCTTGTACTTACCTGGAGAGTTAGGTTACGTTCGGCTATTCAAGAGGACTGTGAATTGTGGATTGTCGGCGGGTATCACGTGTGTTGGGCTCTGCTCTGTCCTGTGTATGGA
Source organism: Manis javanica (assembly GCF_040802235.1). Lineage (NCBI taxonomy): Eukaryota > Metazoa > Chordata > Mammalia > Pholidota > Manidae > Manis > Manis javanica. The sequence goes on from NC_133165.1 coordinate 28,361,614, forward strand.
ACAGAGCCAGCACCCAGTAGGTGCTTCCCGGACTTGTGTTGAACGAGCCCTCCTCTGACAGCTTCCTGCAGGTGTCAGAAGACAGACACCCTGGTCCTGGTAGCCTTTGTCAAACATCCTTCATCCATTCCTCATAGGACGTGCTGTCCGGACCCACATCCCCATTCTCTCAATTTGCTGCTGTCTCTCTTCAAAAGCAAGGGGAAAATTGGATATGACACCGTAAATTTATTCTAGAAAACTGGCCCTACTGATTCCTTCAACTGGGAACCATACATAAATTTATGTATAGGAACTAACACTGCTGTGTCCATAGTTACATAGTATTCTGGCTCAAATTAAGCTTGTGGTTACCTGAAACTCACAGATCTTTGCAACAAAAAGTGAGGCAAAGTAGCATCTCTTTCCTTTACGCCCGCCTAGTTGGCTGCCTCTGGAGTTCTTGAAAAGGACAGGATCAAACATGACCTTCTGTAGCTGCCCCCAGGGCCTGTGTTGCCTCCTCTCCTGGGGCTCGGCCAGGACAGGGGCTCTGGGGGCTGGAGGTGGATGTGGCCTGGTTTCCTGCCCCTCTGCTGCAGTCCTCAAGGCCCCTGATCTCTGAAGAGAAATGTTACTGACAGCGGTTGAGCACATGGACGGCATGGTGCCTGATGCATGCCCTCCCGCAGCTGATGAAGGTGAGCCCCTCGCTCTCTGCAATGGCGAGGCAGTGCTCTAGTCCCCTTTCTAAGAACTGTTTCCTAAGAATGATAGTCAATATGTAAATGAGTTTTTCATCCAGTTGCCTGGAATCAGTCCTCACCTATAATCACGGGCCAGTCATCATGTCTGTGCTGTAGGCTCCACAGTATGAGGGAAACAAAATAATGAATGCTTCCCTCTGAGCCTCCGGGTATCTCCACCCCACAGACTGAGGACCCTGATCTAAGATCATGGTCCAGGGAGGATGGGCCAGGCTTGAGATCTTCCACATAAAACTTCAAATCAGACTTAAGGATTGTGAGTGGACAGCACCTATGTTGATCTCAAGTTTCTCATTTCCACACCAGCTGCAGTTCAGTGAAACTTCTGGACTTGGAATTTATTTAATAGGAAAACAATAGTAATTCTGTGTGTCCTACCACCAGGCCAGGACTCACAAAATGCCACGGATGACATGAGGTTTTCCCTAGATGGCGACCAGACATATCCCAGCCCTTTTACACACACCAGCTCAGTTTTCTCCATCCCCTGCTGGGCCTTTTTGCAGCAACTCCTCAGCACCACACCTTACAGTGTGGAAGGGCCCAGCAAGCTGCCCTTGTTGCCTGTCGCCAGGACTGGAAGTCCAAGCGTCACCCCAAATGCATCCAGAACCAGAGTCTGAGGAAAACACAATGCAGCCAAGAGCTGGACGGGATGCTCAGTAAGAGAAGAGGCTCAGCAAGATCAGCTTCAGCCATGGGACTGGGGGTCCCATGGTCAGCGGGCCTCCAGCAGTCAGCGCAGGACAATGGGCCTGTGTGCACTGGAGTGTGTACAGAGAGCGCACAGGCCCTGTCAGCGTTCCCCGCCAGCAAGAGATGGATGAGGCCAGGCCCCAGGAGCCAACGCTCTGGAAGTAGAAGTAGGATGCGGTTTAAACTTACAGTTAATGAGCTCTTCTCAAAACCAGGATGTTCACTTAACAATCAGAGGGAAACACAGATGCTTGTAGATATGGGGCTTCTAAAGGGGTGTGCTGAGGGGTTTCACAAGTCCACAAGCCAGCTCAGCGGTCCTTTCCTGATTAGATGCTGTCACACTGGTGCTGCCCCCTTAGCTTAGGGACATGAGAGGTGCTCCCAGACACATAAACACTGTTTGTAGCTGGACATCAGCTCTGCCTTCCCAAACTGCCACAACATGAATAGGTCTCTTGTAACTTGTCCCATGCTACCTGGTATAATAGCCATTTGTGGACATGCCTTATCTCCCCCAGGAACATACAAAGTTTCTGAAAACAAAGGTTGTCTTACACATGCATTCAACCTACAAAATCAGGCCCTGTAAGTATTTCCTAAAGAAATGGTTATGAGCCTTACTGATTAAAGCTCAGCCTTAAATGCCAAAATGCCCGAATCACTAGCGAAGGTACAGTCGGCTCTGTCCTGAGCCCTGACGGGTGGAGGGCTAGCCGCACGATGACCATCAGCTGCGGGCCTCCACAAGTCCGTGGAAAGAGCGTGTGTGGCCAGCAGCCCCACGGCAACTCAGAAGGCCGTTGCAGAATTCACAAACCCCAGTATCTACATCTCCCCGGGATCCTGTCTTACCTCTAACGGGCACGTTTCTTGATGGAAAAGTGAGGGAATAAACATCAACCATGCTGGAGCAAAATGTGACCTTGTCACAAAACCATCTGGAGATGAGTTTCTCTGCTGAGTTTCAGATCACCACACTGATCTCCAGGAAGAGCTGCAAACTCCCAGATTTTAGGATTTTTTTTTCTTTTAAATGGATTTATACATTAGGGGAAAAAAAAGAACCAAGTTCATTTCTATCTTCTCTTCTCTGTTGATGGATCCTTGACTGTTACCAGCTACTTGGACCCTAAGTATGCTGAGGAAACTAATGTAATAATATTGCATATTTTTAGGATAAGCAATTTTTCCAGGGTTGAATCAAAAGTTGAATTTACACAATAGGGATTTTGTTAAATATATATACAGACACAGAGAGAATCACTGGGTTTTCTCAAAAGGAGAAAGCTGAGCAGGTTATGACCTCGTTCTCAAGCAAACGGTCCAGAAAACCTTCTAATTGGGGAAAACAGCCATGAGGACCTGAGGTTCCCAGCACAAAGCTGCCCTGACGCTCACTCCTGTTTTGCCTTCCTGCCTCTGTGACTTGCAAAGGATTAAAGCGGAGGTAAGAGCCCAGAAGTTCAAAAGGCAAAAGGTCAGCAATCTGCTGGGTGCTTCAAGCCTCATCCAGGAAAGGATTCTCATTTCATGCAGGTAGAACTTGTTAACGGGGCCCAGGGGGCGGGGCTGGTGGGTGGCGTGACCAGCGGGCACCTGGATTCCCGACCCGCAGCGCAGTCCCCACCACCAACGCCCGAAGGAGCCACAACGGCTGCTTTTTCTGTCTGTCTGTTTGGGTTCTTTGTACTCTTGTTTATTCTGCTGGCATCTCAGAAATTGTGATGGAGACATTCCAGGAATTATAATTGCACGTCTTCTGTAGGAAAGGCACTGAACTGAACTTAAACTTGGGTCTTCTGAGCATCTTTAGTCGTGTTTGAAAGTGCATGTAAGATGAGTGCATATATATATACACGGCTTGTAATTAAGAACCTAACCTATCTGGATGGGGAAACAGGCCCCTTGCCCAAAGCTCTGAGTCAAGAAGATAAATCAGATTATGCCCCAAGGATCCTGGAAGACAGGAAGCACACCCTGTGGAGAACGCTGAGGCCCTGGGACCCCCAGCCAGATGGGGTCCCTCAGCTGCAGAGAACACTGGCCCACCCGAGGCCATCCCTTCCTGGAGGGCCTACACGTGGTGACTAAGCCAGGACGACCCCCAAAGTCACGTCAGCCCGTAGGAGGCACTCCGAGCACAGGCCCAGCCAGACCCCAGGCAGCTCAGGGACTGTGTGGTCACCTCACGGCCTCCTGCTCCTCCTGGCCCCTTCGCAGGGACTGGGGCTTGGGAGCATCCTGCCCCGCAGCATCACCCCTGCTTTGGAGAGCTCAAGCTGGAGGCCTGGGTGCTGGGATGGAGCTTTGCTCCTTCTCCTCAAAAGGCTCCTCGGGGCCCAAGGAGCTACCCAGGGATTCCCGAGTTGTTCAGGCCAGAGGCCCTTGTTGAACAACAAAAATAAAACAATTCAGTAAGGAGTCTGGTGACCCATTTTCAAGGGAAAGCAGCCCATGGGTGGGGAGCAAAGCGCCTCCCCTGTTGGGGGCGTGTTCCCGGGGGACTGGGGTGAGTTCTGTAACCTTAGAAGGAGCAACAGGGAGAAAGCACGGTGGGCGGGGAGGAGGGGACTTCCTGGCAAGGCCAGCAAGCAGGTCAATCGGGGGACAAGAAAGAGCATTTGGCTTAAGCTGAAGGGTGGAGGTTGCACGTCTGACCTTATTTAGAGCAACGTGTCTGGTTGAGGGAAGCACTGAGCATTGGCAGCTAAGTCTCAGTTTGTCACATGGTATCCTGGGCATCAGTGGCTCCATCTTGGGCCCACACATTTCTTTCAACATCCTTTTGAGAAAATGATGAAAGCTACACTTCACGCTGAAAACTGGACGCGAGGTCGCCCTCGGTTTCTTTTCCCTACCACCAGGGGGCGCTCCACACTGCCCTTCGCCCTTAGGCTCTCAGGAGCGTCTGGTACCCAGCCCTCTGTCCCCGCTCCCCCAGGCCCTTCTCAAGGTCCCCCAGGTGTTCTCCCAAAGGCACACAGACCCTCTTGCACCCCAGAGAACATGCCCTTTCCAGTCTCCTCAATCCCATGATAAATTCCCTGCTGCTTTTTTGCAGCCTGCTGGTAGAGGATGTTCTCATGCTGACAGACCCTGAGGTCTCTGCCTATCCTGACGACACTGGGGCGGAAAGGGGTCCATGTCCTCTGGCAACTCTATGATTTATTCTTAAGACGAAAGCCCATCTAGGTGCTTTATGTCCCTCTGAATTGTGAGCTCTGTGGGAATAGGGAAGATAATTCTTCTATTATTAGAAATTCTAGCACTTAAAACTAGGTAACCAGGAGCCTCTATCAAGGGTTTTTGGCTGATTAGGAATGCTTTGTAATGATAAGGAATTTTTCCATCTGTGCCAAGACCTCCAACAGAATATACATGAAGAAAATACCCATTCCAGGGGCAAAACTGTCTGGCGCAGCCTAACTATGATTTCTTTGAAATAAACTTCCCATCCAACCCATTGCTGCCTGGGATTCTGAAAGGAAGTAGCAATCAACCTATTTTTGGGGAAACCTCAACTCATAGAACTTCCAGCTTCCAGAGGAAGCCCATGAGCTACCTAAAGCAGATGTTTTAGGGAAAGGAGTAGAAACTCCCTAGCACCAACTTTTGGATAAGCCATAACAGTTCAAAGAGAGTCACCCACCTCTGAAGGTCCGTGTGGAGGCAGGTAATATTCCTACAAACCAAGAAACACCCAAGAGTGGAGCACTGTGGCAAAAACACCAAAACTGGCCACTGTCTGCACCTATAATCTAAAACCTGGTGAAGGTTATTCAAAGAGGGAGTCCCTGCTTCTACAGAGCATGCAGCAAACACGGTCATTTGGATTGGTTAGACAGAAAGCTGCATCCTGGTACAAAGAAAAGCAGAATTTTGAGATATTCATGAAAGAATGCAGTTGTATCAGCCTGATACACATTCAAAAATCAACCACTGAAAAACAGAGATCCTACTGAACTCCAACTGAAAGAACAGATAAAAATTATTTAGAACCCACATTTATATTTCTATTTAAATCCATACTCAAAATAGTGTATGTATGCATGCATACAAACACTTTTTTTTCTCAAGTTTACTTTTTTTTTCCTGGCATGATTCTTACCCTTCATTTTGTCGATGGCAATCAAGTGTTCACACATTTGTACATTAATATTTGTTAGAGCTTTGAGTGGCATGAAAAGAGGTTTCAGTCTATGGACATCCAGCTTATGTTTTAGAAAGCAAGATGCTGGTTAGGAACTCCAAAAGACTGGGCAGCTGGGTAGAAATGTTATTCTATTTTGGTAGAAATATTTCTCACAGTCACATGGTCTCTACCCAGCTATCCAGTTCTGCCGTGGAACCAAAAGGAACCATAGAGGATATACAGACCGACAGCATGGCTGGGGGCCAACAGCACCGTATTCATGGACACCAGAATTTGAATTGCACATGTCACAAAATACTGTTCTTCAGTTACTGGGTGTTTTTTCTTTTTTTGCAACCATTTAAAAATGTAGCAATGATTCTTCACTCATGGGCCATAGGGGTGTCAGGTCAGTCTGCCCTCCAAGCTGCCTTATACCGCATAATGACCATGTAACCCCATAAGGAGTATGGCATTGAAGTCAGCCCTTTATAAATGAAGAAACTGAGGCATGGAACTATTAAGTGAGTTCCTAAGGTCAAACATCCCCAGATGAAAGAGCAGGGCTGGAAGAGATGTCTGCCTCTGACGCCCACTGATTTAGCACTGTGTTAGATCCTCTCTGGCTACTGTATATATATGTATATATATAGTGCGTTTATCGATTGCTTCACCACCTTGGTGAGTGATGTTATTAATTACAAGAAATTCTCTTCCAAGTGCCTTGTTTTATTTCTGACACCTCCCAGGTTTTTTATTATTGAACTTATTAACAATAAGGCAGAGGTCTGCGGCCAGTTGAGCAAATAGCCCAAAACAGTCGATGGCTTATTTTCACCTATCCCAGGTTCAGAAGACATGATCACTGTGATGATTTACTTATTTATTCATATCCTACAATGTCCCTAAAGGGTTTTAGGTAACTGATAGCACAATAACCTCATAAATTAATGAAGATGTTATGAACAAGTGATGTTAAATCTTTAAATATAAATCGTAAGGCCTGGGACATGCTCTTGCGGGCTCATCAATTTGAGTTCTTTCTCTTCCCAACACTTGAACAAGAAAATTAATTCACCCACAGAAAAAGCCAAAGGTGGGCTTGTCAGCCTTCCAAGTCCTGAGGCTCAAGCTTCTGACAATGCTGATGACTCCCGTCCATGAATATTTCCCTGCTTCCAGTCTGTGCTCTTTTCACTATAGCAAATTATTTGAGAAATTCCAAAAAAATTACCGGACACAACCTTTATGCTCAGGGAACTTACAACCACTGAAGAAATCTGTTCTAGATAAGTCCATCACTTAAGAAATGTCCCTGCAGCTGCATTTGCTTCTCTCTAGATTTTAGAAGGCATCTGGCAGTGACCTGCCTGGGGGCGTTAACAGTCACTTTTCTCCTGCTCAGGACAATCTCTCCCTGGCGTGGCAGGTTCCTTCCCATCCTCCAGGGCTTGACTGGGAGACCCTCCCCTTTGCTGGTCTGTTCATGGCATTCTGTTTGCTTCATAGCCCTGTTCACAATCTGTGATTTATTTCTGGTTTACAATGTCTTTCTCTGTCTCCTCCTCTAACCAGGAAGCATGAAAGGAACTGTGTCTGTTCTGAGCTCAGCACAGTTTCCCAGCGCTTTGCACAGTGAATTCCTGCAAACAATGGAGGTCTCCAAGGAGAGAAGGTTGACAAAGGCACTCACATTCAAGATTGTTCCTCGATCAGGGACAGAAAATGCAGGCCATCAAGGGGACATGATGTTTGTAGAAGCAACAGGGTCCTGGGTAGAAATCCACTGAGCTGAAGAGCAACTTTCCAAGGAAGGAACTCGGCTTCCTCTTCTTTCTCTCATGGATTCTTTGTCCCCACTTATCAAAATCCCCACGTCTGGGAAATGCTGCTGGAATGCACAGCCAAAGCCCTCCATCCTCACTCAGGACAACTGTCGATGTGCTCTGAATTCCTTTCATTCAAACTGAACTAAGATATCAAAGTTAAAAAAAAAAACAGTTAATGGATTGGGGACTATATTTGCTCTCCTGTACAAGCCTGGAGATGGGCTGGAAGGTCATTTCAAATAATTACACCCTGATAATTGAGCAGATGGCCATCACCCAATCAAGCCGTCCCTGCCAGTCGGCATCTCTGTAGCTAATTCACCTTCATGCCTGGGCAATTTGTTCTAACTAGATTCTATTTCCTAAGAGCAACTTGTATTCCTTGCTTGTCAGCGTGCCCCAGAAATGGACTTTCCAGAGGGTTGGGTATTCCGCAGAAGCTAGGGGAACTGGTCTGGGTCTGGAGGCCTGGCTCTGTCCACTGGAGACAGCACAGTTATGCCAAATCCTGCCTTATTTCAATGCTGCCTGGGGGCTGGGCTTGAGCCATGCCCCTCGCCTGTACTTTCCTCCTTATTTATGCCATCCTGGTCTTTCCTGACAGCATCTGCCGTCCTGCTTCATGCAGGAGAGGCATTCAAGCGACCTGTCTATGTTTTCATGCATCAAATCCAGAGAAGATAAAGGCAACTCAGCCACCATCCTCTTAATTTCTCATCTTGGCAACCAGCCATGTCCCTTATCTTTTGTTTGTAGCTTGGTCCTTTTTATAAGAACTCTAAGGGTTTGCCTACCATTGAAAAGTCATCTCCCCCAGAGAACCAGTCACCCATGATGGCCGGGGTCCCTCCGTGAGGGGGCATGACTTTGAGGCAGGAATGTGGGCAGCCCATTTACTTTGAGGAAATTAGAGGAGAGTGTGGAGGTAACAACATATGACCAGTTAATTTGGAGCAGATCAAGGACCGAATATAAGCACCTTTGATTTAAAGGGAAAAAGCAATTAAAGACAGTTGGCAGGAAGCTCTTTTTTCAAGTCAATGAAGCCACTCAATCAGTTCATAAAATATGACTACCTTTTGAAGATGCAGTTTGATCCCAAGTGAGAAGGAAAAAAAAAAAGCGAAGATTGGCACCCAGGAGAAGAAAAAAGCTAAAACCAAATGATGGATCATTGAGGAATTTCCATGTTCCCTTTGATTTCTGGCTCCATTTTGTTTTCCTGTGATGTTGCTTCGACACTCCAGATCCGCCCTTCCTTTTGCACACCTGCATCCTGGCCCCGGTAGCATTTGGCGAGGTCCCCAGCCAGGGGACAGGGGTGCAGATGGATGCTGGCTGAGCGGGCCCTCGTCCACGCAGCACACACTCAGTGCTGACTCCTGAGAAGCAAGCGAAGGGGGACTCTCTCTAGTTCTAGGAGCCCAAGCATCCTTGCCAGAGCCAGTTCTGAGGTGTGGTTGGGGCCTTTCTCCGAGGTGAGACTAGCAGATACCTGGGAGAGGGAGAGTCAGTAATGCAGAGAAGGTGGTGGAAACGGCTTGACAGAAAACAACATAATATAAACAACACCATTTTGCTTGGAAGTGCATAAATCCAACTTGTAGCAGAAGGGGCCTCAGATACATTTTTGCTAGGAAAAATCAGAAATTTGCTTTCAGTGTAACTCATCCTTCTGTATCTCGCCAGACAGCTCAGACTCCTAATACATGCTCACACTCCAGGCTTAGCCACCAGATGCCCCCAAGGACCCCCTACTCAGGGCCCCAGCCCCTCACCTCCACAAGACTTCCCATCTTCCCTTGCTCAAGGCTAAGCACGCTGTTTATTACTGAATTATAACCGTATCGTGTCATACTGGCATTGGAGGCCAACGTGCCGTACCTGAAACTCTGGGGCCAGATGTGTTTTGGAATTTAGAACCTTGCAGCTTACAAAAGATCATGAACTGCATATGCTTTACAATACACTAAAAACCCCAAGGGTCCCCGGGGGCAGCTCCCTGTAATCAAACCCACTAATACATCTGCAAGAAAATCCATGAATATTCAGACCATGAATGTTGGGGAAATAATTATTACAAATAGTCCTTCATCTGTTCAGGTTGTGTCCTGCAAACAGGAGTTCCAGAAACTTCCATTCTGCAGAACTTTTGAATTTGGAAGTTACATTTAAGGCTTGTAGACCTGTGTCTACACATCTCTCTGCCCCACAGACAGACCACTAGGACAGGGATTCCTGGCTCCCCAGCTGTCAATGAACCAGAGGCCTCCATGCAGCATGTGGCTCCATCAGTCACAAATGAAGGAAAAGGACATGTGGGGACCGAAATGATGCCCCATTGCTTCCCCGAAGTGCTGCGCTCCTGGGGCAACTGGCTAATCTGACCAATGAGTCCCAGGCTGCATACACTTTCTCTGTAAAGGACTAGAGAGCATGCTTTTCAGCTTTCTGGCCAGATGGTCTCATTTGCAACTACTTAACTCTGACATTATAGCGTGACAGCTGTCTTTGACAATATGTAAATAAACAGGTGTGTCTGTGTCCCAGTAACACGTTATTTATAATAACTCACAGGCCACATTTGCTGATGCCTGAACAAATTGTCTTCTTTGGTGATCAGGATTCACTCAGCAAATGCTTATAGGACTTGTAAGTGAGCTGGGGGCCTCTCTTGGCGCTGGAAACTCAGCAGCAACTGAAACACAAGTTTTTGCCCTCAGTAAGAGTACATTCTAGGGAGGGATGGGTAGGTAGAGCACAGAGGATTTTTAAGAGCAGAGAAAATACTCCATGTGATGCTGTTATGGAGGACACATGACATTACACATTTGTTCAAGCCCCCAGAACATACACCGCCGAGAGGGAGCCCTGAGGTAAGCCACAGCCTGGGGTGTGGTATGTCCACATAGGTTCCTCCTTGGTATAAAAAAATCTTGCTCTGGTGTGAGATGTTGATAATGGGGGAAACTATGCATGTGTCAGGACCCAGGGCATGTGGGAAATCTGTGTGCCTTCCTCTCAATTGTCCTGTACACCTAAAACTATCCTAAAAAATATATAATATGTCTTCAAAACAAAAATTGTTGGCACCTATAGGTGGTCCTCCTTACTCCCAGATTCCTTGTTCCCCATTTGCCTCCACACGAAAACTTGCTCATAATCCTGAAATCAGCACTAGCAGAGCTCTGTGGTCATCCATGGACCCAGGCAGAACAGCAAAAAACTTGGCCCCATGCACACATTCTCGGCTGAGGGCGAGCAAGGCCACCCTCGGCTCTCAGACTGCAAACCAGCATCTTTTTGTGGTCTATTGACCTGCCATGTTCCTTTGCATTTTTGTGTTTTTTGCTGATTAAAATGTCACCAAGCCTTGTGCTGAAGTGCTGTCAGTCATCCTGAGCTGTGATGCGAATGATGGAGAAAACATGGGTGTGAAACGAGCTTCATTCAGACATGAGTTACAGTGTTCTTGGCTGCAAGGGCAATGTTAATGAATCAACAATATATATTAAATAAATTCCTACCTGGTGAGCATTTTTTAATGTGTCTTTTTGTACTGGCTTCTAACTGGATAGCTGTGTGATCAGAGAGCTCGGGCCGTATGTGACTGACCCTGTAAGATTTGTCACAGTGACTCTGTGGCCAGTCCCTGCAGAGCACACGCTGCTGGGGACCTGAGGTTCTGCACATCTCCAGCCCTGAGTGAGTCGTTCCCTGAGGTCTCTTAGGCCAGGGCTGGGATCCATGCAGATCCTCCGTGCTCATTTTTTGTGTGATTGACTTATGGATAATTGAAATAATTGTAAGGGTGGATTTATCAATTTCCCCTGCAGTTCTATCAAGTTTTAGCTTCGTCCGGATAGGGCCATTTTGTTAGGTGCATCCATATAAAATGGCCTTAATGGAACCTGTTGCTGTTATGCAAACAGCTCCACACCTTGCATGCTTTGTGGCTGAAGTTTGCTTTATCGAATGTTTCTCCAAGTACAACAGACTTCTGGGTCTCTTACCAGTGGGTCTTTGTCTCCATACTTTTATTTCTGGCATCCGTGAGCCTTTGCTTTAGATGCACCTCCTAAACACGAGGCCCAGGTGGGAAAGAGCAGTGAGGATGATGGCCACCCCCTCCTCCCCCGAGAAAGCCCTACAATCCCCACTTGGCTTCCACAGAAGGGGCTTGGGTTTCGGAGGGGCTCACTTCCTGCCACAGCCCAGCCTCTGGCTCCCAGATGAATCACAGAAATCAGCTGGGCAAGAGCAGGTTTCCCTCACCCCATCGGAAGGATCAGCAGAACCGTCTGTCACACCCTCAGCTTCTCTTTCCCTTTTCCTTTGCTATATTTTGTCTTTTATTTTTTTTAGTTGTCTTCCTCTTCCATGAGGTCAGACACAGAACTTGGGGACCAGAAGCTGAAGGGGACCCTACGGAGAATAGAGAAGACCTGAGGGAGCCAGTGGGAAGCCACCGCCTCTGAGCGGGAAATGCTTCCTTCCGGGGTCCTTTCATCCCACAAAGCTCTGAAATAGAGCTCACAGGCAAGTCGCTTTACAGAGTTCCCTATTTGCATGTAATATCCTTTTCCTCTAAACCAGAGGACAGGAGATTTATAGCAAAACCCATAACTAGGCAGGGAAGGTAAGCGGAGGAAGCAAGCAGCCGGAGGCCCTGGGGGCTGTGGGGACAAGGTGAGCCGACAGGACTGCTCCCATCTGGAGCTGCCAGCTCCCTGCCCAGGGGGAAGTTTCCAGCACTCAGGATTGCCTGGCAATGGGAGGTCAGCCCTGGTTTGCTGAAAGCAATCGCTGTTGTGTGGATGGTGAGCTGGGAGGACACCGAGCGAGTCAGAGCCAACGCCTCGGGAGAGCCGCTGGCACCGCCCTGTCCTCTTCTGCAGCCGTCCTGATGCGCCTCTGCTGGGCTAGAGCTTCATTCAGGGAAAGAAGGGACTTACAAATGTTAGTTGAAGGGACCAAAACTCAGAGTTTCCGATTGAGTCACAAGTACATCAAGCTTTCACAGCCAACTTAGAAACTTGAAAAAAAATTACCCTGGACATCAAGAGAGACCCAGAGACATTCCATGTTTCCGCTCTCACAGGACCATCTAATCAAAATAATTGTTTTAGTGACATTTAAATGTGCACCTTCTGAAGTCAGCTCACCCGAGTATACCAAATGTTTATACAAAAAGCTTACATTTGACCAAAAAATGCTGCTCATAGAAACTTGTCTTAAGGTTGTAAGGGGCTCTGGACAAAGACAACTGTATGAAGAATAATAACTGTCTTATTCTGAAGCAGAAAAATCAGATAATACCTTAATTGACTATTGATAGAAAATCAGTTACACAAATCATGGCAGTTCCTTGCAGAGGAATGCTTTGCAGCCATTCAAATGATGCCACTGATCAATAATTATTGATCTGGAAAGATCACCATGTGATATTAAGTGAAACAGCTATTTTCCTTTTTTAAAAGAACATGTGTTTGAAAATACAAGTGCCTTAAAAAATGAGTGGCCAGTTGTGCATCAAAATGTTAACAGTGGTTATTTGAATGTTAGGATTACTGGCAATCTATGTTTTCTTTGTTTTGTTTTGTTTTGTATTTTCTGTTATTTGAAACAAACACAAATTATTATAATGATTGACAAAAATAAAGAGTCCACGAGTACTACAAGTCCACTAGTAAAGTTCTTTCAGCACATAAATGAATACCTCACCTATTCAGTAGCTCATGTTTACTCTGAATTATGAGTTTCCTAAGAGTCAGCAGCACCTCTTGCTCATTCTGTTCTCCCATCAGGGCAGGGCTGTGGCAGGAGCTCTGGTGTGGCTGTTGGCTGGCTGGGTGTGCAGGTGTCAGGGGCCGAGGACACAGTAGTGGGACAAGCCAAGGACTCACCTGCACAGCTGCACCCTTAGCACCACAACTGTCATAATTGAAAACTAAGTCCTTCAAGTCATCTCCCTTTATTATAAATGAACCCATCTCACAACTTGCCTTTCATGTTGAAATCTTGCCAAAATGTTGGTTCCGATCCCATCCCTTGGCTAATGTGAACGTTTTAAAAGCTGTTGAATGACATCATTGTCGTACACATCATAATGAGGGAGGCAGATGAACCAGGTGTCGGAAACAGCCGTGCGTGGACCTGTGTGTTCTGACATGGGAGCCCAATCTAGGTAAACTTAAGGAAGTGACAGAAATATATTTTGCATTTTCAGCTTCCTCACCAGGACTGTTGCCACCTGTAGCAGTCAGCTGCTGCTGCGTAGTGAGCAACCACAAATTCTCAATGGCAAAAAAAAAGAAAGAAAAAACATGCATTTGTTGATCTGTGTTGGGCTCATCCAGGGGGGCTCAGGACTCTCCCCCAGGTGAGGAAAGCATAGCTTCTCATCCCCCCCAAGTCCTAACAGCCAGAATGGGAACCAGTGCAGGGCACTGGCACAAAGCAAGTTGCAGCGGAGCACCTGGGGACAGCACCCGTGGGAAGAGGGAAGGACAGAGTCCATCACAGCAGGGGCTGCCCGGCAGCATGGGAGGGGGGGCCCCGTCGGCAGGGCTATGACCCTCAGCCTGCTGAGGAGCAGCATTCATGTTTCTCCCCAAGACTGCAGCACCCAAACATTTACTCTGCTGATGCCTTGGTTCAGATCTCTGGGAAACAGGTTTGCTATTTTATTTTCTAAAGTTGTGAATTAGGCTGGGTCCTTGGGCACTGTGGAGAGGTGGTGCACAAATGTGCACAATAGTAGGAATGCTGATGGGGAAGAGGTGGGGGAAAAGGTGCTCCTGCAGCCGTCAGTGACCCACACTGCAAAGAGGCTCCAAACCTAGACACCAGCTGGCAGTTTGTGTGTCCATCGTGTTCTGCACAAGGAGGGGCACACAAGCTCCCAGGGGCTTAAATGTGGCTGAGGTGAGAAGCAAAGTGAGAAGTCAAGGCTGCAGTAAGGCAGGAAATGGCAAGACGTGGAGCTAAGCCCACACCCGAGGGAGGCTGTCCTATCTGTGCCGCTGAAGGAGAGAAGGAAGTTCATTCCGGGTGTCCAGTGGGTGAGCAGGGAGAACAGCATCCACAGGGCACTGGCTGTCTCCTGAGCTGGAGCCTTCATTTGCTGAGGCCACCATCACAAAGCCCCACAGACGGTAGCTTAAACAACAGGAATGTGTCACCCCAGTTCTGGAGGTCAGAAGTCCAAGAGCCAGCAGGGTGGCTCCCTCCAAGGCAGTCAGGGCTCTGTCAGTTCACCTCTCTCGGCCTCCAGGGGTGCCCATCAGTCTTTGCCTTGCAGATGCCTCGCCCCCAGCTCTGCCTTCTCCCTGTGCCTCTCTGTCCCTGTGTCCAAATTCCCCCTTTATAGAGCAGACCAGTCATGCTGGATTTGGGCCCACGGGACTGACCTCATCTTGGTCACATCCACAAAGATCCTACTTCCAAATAAGGGCACATCCACATGTTTCTGGCCTTAGAACCACAATGTCCTGGGGCAACACAATTCCACCACAATTCAGTTGCTGGCAATCGTGATTAATACAGGCATGGGCATGTGACCCAAAGGAGCCAGCCGGGTACAAACAGACCACTGCTAAGAATTCTGGGTTTGAGCTCGAGATGGCTGAGGTGGAGGGGTGCCCCAGCCACCTTGGGCCCATCATGGAAAAATAGGAGACAATCAGGGACCCAGCTTCATCTGGGTGGTGAGTGGGACCAATAGAAAGTGGGGACCGCTAAATCCAGGTGGCATCGTTTGAACGCCTAAGGCCAGGCCTGTTCCTAGACTTTCTGAGTACCTGAGCCCATAGGTCTTCTTTTTTTGGAAGTCATTTTGGATTGCTGTTTTCTGTTCCTTGAAATCTAACAAATATGAACAGAAGCAGTTGGTTTGGGGTCTAAAAAGCCAAAGCTAGTTCTTACCCCATTTCAGTGCAAGTTGAAAAACAAAACTCATGGAGTAAAAGTTTGAGGCCATTCTTGGCTAGAGAGAACCTGTCCAGAGACACAGGCTGCCCCATGCCCTGCTGGGCTGCAGGGAGATGTGAACCCTGCAGCCACGCATGCCCCCAAGAATGCCACGTGGGAACGGACAGCAGCATGCACAACACCTTGGTGCTGGCTAGACATGCAGGTTCTCAGTCCTTCCCTGGACTTTCTACATCTGACACTGCATTTTAACAGGATCCCCATCGAGTCCCATGCATATGGAAGCTCAAGAAACACAGTTCCAGCCTTGTTCATGAGCAAAATTGGGTGGATTAAATCCCAGCTATTTTAACAACTAAATGGGATTTCTACTCTTTCTATCTGACCTAACGTAATACCTCCAAGAACTGAGATGATCAAATGTCCCGTGAATATTGTATTTTAAATAATGTATAGATATTAATTTATATCAGCACATAGGATAGCATATAGACTTTGCTGTGAAGTACAAAAGACACCAGACATTATTTCTTAGGTTCATGTTAAGTCTTTCCTGAATTGCATAAGACAATACTACAGAATACTAAAACAAAAGGTGGGACAAGGCTGTGCTGGCCAGATCATCAGCTTTATGAGCCAGAGCTGATGAGTGATGGCTCAGCTCTGTGCTGTGTATGTTTCCACTCACTAAGTGTCTGTAAGATAAATTCTAGCCGAAATAAGCAGGCGATGAGAGGCAACAAAGGGCCAGGCAGTTTATTTGAGTGCCATTCCCGGGTGATATTCCCCCATCTGGCTATCACAGGCCAGGGAAGTCACACTCAGCAGGGCAGGCAGCAAGTTTTTAAAGAAGGCAGGGGGAGGCAGAGCTTAGATTTACAGCAGCGCGAGGATCGGCTAGCCGGAGGCACATTTTTCAGGTTGGGAGGGGGCAGCAGCCAGGAACTTCGGCACGTCATCAGTGTCCGACGTGCTCACCCCTCTCCCCAAGTGCCTTCAACCTTACAGTGTCCAGCTGGGCACTCACTCTGTACCAAACTAACCTCCCTTGGAGACCACAGTGGCTGGAAGGGTCTAGGAGATCTCCAGCCACTCACCTGCTGGGGATGTAAATTCTGTCTGCTTCCTGAATTTCAAAGTGATGTGCTTCTGGACCTGCACCACATTAAAGAACAACTGGGGGAGCCTCTGGGGTGTTAATCTCCACTTATGGTCATTGTTCATGGCTCAGCCTCTGGGGGATACACTTCAGCAGGGTCAGCAACAGTAAGGAAGGATATCCACAGCCCATAGAGGGTAAATAAATCCAAATCACACACACCCCTCGGACACACAAGGCTTTCCAGTAAACGAAAATTACTTTTGGCCTTTTTACATCTTTGACTCTTCATACCTTTATTCCATTTAGATCAGGATGGATATCATCAAAGAGTAAAACAAAGGCTACCAGCTCTTAACCAGAAGGACAAAGACTGCCTGTTGGGAGCAGGGTTCAGCTGCTGCCCCCAGGGCCAGGACTGTGGAGTAGGAGAGCCGGTGCACCAGCTGCTGGACATGTCCTGTCCTGCTGTAAGTAGAAATTTTTAACCAATATACATTCACAAAGTCAACATGTATTGATTCTCTGATATTGATTACTTCATTCTGATCTTCACTCAAATGTCACTGCCTTAGAGAGGCTTTCCTTATCATCCTAACGGCACCCCTTCTCACCGCACCCCGCCGCCTGCTCCTGTCGGCCTGCCACCCTGTTACCTGTGTGCTGTGAGCTGCTTTGCTCCTGGCGAGGCTCCACGGGGATGGGCTCCGTTTGTTTCCAGCCAGGACAGTGCCTGGCAGGGTAGCTGCTCAGTAGACGTTTCCTAGTGAAAAGTAAAACATCAGGTGCTAGTCAAAACTAGAGCTTTTAAAATGAGAACATAAGCCAGATGCTCTGTATTTTAGTAAAATATTTTTGAAACCCTGTATTAAAAAGCAGAAAGAAAGAACTCATGTCCTGCTCAGGAAGGCAATTTATCAGGGTCGATAACTATTTTAGCTTCTCATACTTCCCAATCCGAGAGCTCCGTCTGGCTCTCTGGGCCTATGATCCCTTGTGTGCACAAGCAGGTGTGTGCCCGGGTGTTCAGAGTGGCGTTGTTTGTGAAAAACTGAAGACAAGTATCATGCACCATATGGGCTTCCTGCAGGTATCATCAGAGAACACAGCAAGGAGGGCCACATGCCCCCCAGCACCCAGCCGTGCTCCGCCGGCCTTGGTCACCACCACCCGCGCAGTAAGTTCAAACAGCAAGCACCACCTGTTTCTGCAGTTGACGACCCCAAAGAGGGGTGCCTTTGACCTGACCTGCCCTGAGAGTCTGAGACGCTGCCGAGGGGGCAGGCCAGTGGGCTCTCGGCTGCCTGTGCCGAGGCTGCATGGCAGACCCTGTCAGGTGTCCACTTAGCCAGGCCCAGGCATTTAGGGACACCACGGTGAATGAAGGACCCCAGAAGAGCCAGAACTAAGCTTTTCTTCAGGCAGCAGAAGGGAAGGCAAGCCCCCACAACCCTGGGGTAGAGCTGAGCTACCTCTGGGGCCAGGCTGACCCGGTCCACATCACACCACCGTAAGCACTAGGCAAGTCACGGCCCCTCCCCAGGAGTGGGAGTATCAGGCAGAGAACCCCGGGCCTGGAGGCATCAGGCATTCAGCTGCAACAAGAGCTCAACAGCAACCTAATAACTGCTTTTCAAAGGTAATGCATCTTGAAGCTGTGTTGGAACCACAGGTCCAAAACCCCAAAGGGCACCTCTTGGTGGAGGCAGCCTCCCTTTGGAGCCCAGAGGCTGCACTCAGCAAGATCTTTGTGTTTGTCCCCCTCCAACATCTAAAGAGTTCACTAAGGTGCTACTCATTCGCACTAGATCCTGACCATCAGTGGGCAAATGGCAGGGGGTTTATACACATAACTCTCTGCACAGGGCTCTCCCACATAGACTGCTAACTCAAAGGTCACTGATTTAAATGTTAATCTCATCCAAAACCAGCCTTCAAGGTGACCCATAAAATAAACCGCTGAATCTTCGTAGCTATCATTTTTAAAGCCTACATAATAGCTTTTGACTGCATGTACCATTTTTTATTCTTTCCTTCTTTTTGACCATTTGAGTTGTTTCCAATTTGTGCTATTATAAATAATACTGTAATCAACATCTTTATTTCCTCGGCTAAATTTAAATCCATTTTATGAATTAAAAGCAGCTGAATTGACTTCTGTGTCATTCCTTTTTGAACAAAAATGGAATGTCCTGGTTTCATAACAAGGAACAATCTAAATTTAGGTTTACAGATAGAGCTGTGTGACAAGTCAGAGTAGCAATGGCAGAGTTCCCGAAGCAATTTAGATGTCTATTTAACTTGCCGGTCCCCCTTTTGGGAACAGAGCAAGTCTCATGTTGCTTCAGTTTAAAGTGAATCTCAAGATTGGTAACTTCCTCTTTAACAAGGGTAATTTTTATTTTAATAGTATCATTTCTGGCTGTGTTACTTTTTCCAGATCTTTCTGCACAGAACCAAGGTTAAGGTCAACTGTAAGTGCTTAATTTTCAAGCTATTTGAAATACTGGGTGACATTGAAATGGTTCCTGTTCTCTCGTGAAGTATTTTGTTGCCCCAGATAAAGCGATGCCCAGTGAGAATACAGCTGATAGGGGAGAGGGGCATGAATAGTTGAAAAAGACCAATTAGGAGTCTTAGACATTTCAAATGTGATATTGAAAATTTTTAATTCAGTGGATCAGATGAATAGGAGATTGGTGCTGCTAAGGTGAATTATTTCCTGAATAATCCAGCCTCTCCAAAAGTCACTGGATATGAATTCCATCTATAGAGAACTGAGAGAATGGGGGAAAGAAAAAAATTATAATAATAAAATGATCCAGAGTTAAATAAAGACATAGACGGAATGAATTCACTGGAAGCGGATCAGAACGTGTGAGACAGACAAGCACCTCCAGGCTTGGGAGATTCCAAAGCAAGGATACAGGGAAGTCCTGGAAGATTACAAAGCAGGCAAAAAAGAAGGAGAGAGAAAAGAAAACAGATTGCCTACCAGGAACCAGAAGCAGTCTGGGCTCTGCCTCCTCATTGGCAACAATGGAGGCATCAATAATCTGGAAAGTCTGAGGGTGAAAATTATTTTGAACCAACATTTTACACATAGTCAAATATTAGTACTTAAGTGTGAGATCAAAACAAAGTCACTTCTAGACATACTAGCCCCCAAAGGATCGGCCATCCATAAATCCCTTTTGAACACCTGAGTTAAGCATTTTTGCTCTACCAAAACAAACAAAAATAGTGAACTTCAGTAGACAACATAAGATGCAAGCAGCCATAAGGAGAAAAAAAATAAAATAAAACTACTCCAGTGGTTATTGCGTGAATTTCACATGTGAAAGTAAGAGAATGAGGGGAGGAAAAATTATCACTCTGTCCAGGTAATGCAGGATGCATGATATTTTTAAATGCGCTAGTGAAAATTTCAAGCCAAAACCATTTCAAAAGAATTCAACCCCAGAAAGGTAAAGGTGTATAAGCACGAAGAGATGGGAGTCGGGTAGGAAACGAATAGAGTAAGATTATATGAGAGGTTTTGTCTTATTCAAGAGAAAACTAAAATCTGCTAACTGTAAACATTGTTAAAAAAAAGTTTTAAGAACAATTACTAGAAAAATAGAGATATATGTTTAACTTCTTAATCTCAAACCACTGGAGGAAAAATAATAAAACAATGAAACGATCAATCCTCAAAAGACTTCTATGATTTTCCCATAAAGTATAAAATAAGATAGGAGATACAGTAAAATAATCAGTCATCACAATAAATAAAAGCTGGTCAAATTCTCCTATTAAGAGACAAAAATCTATGGAACATAGTCAATAATATCCACCTACATATACTTGCAGCAAATTGCCTGAAATAAAATGACATAGGAAGTTTGAAAATAAAGAGATGAAAAGAAAATGACTCCAGTTAACCTTAAGAGAACAAGTAATTACCATCTTGTTTAAGCTAGATGTGGAGTGTGAAAATCTCTCTGATTTCTTAATTTAACATAACTTAATTAAAAAATCTATTCAGTGTAGTACAGAAAATAAAGAAGGAAAGCAGAAAATCAATGAGACCAAACAAGAGCCGTCTCTAGAACTTAAAGAAAAACAAAACATTAAACTTCAAAAAAAAGATAAAAGCTGAAGAAAGCAGACAGGAAGGAAATATTAAAGAGCAGAATGCAACTTTTAAAAACTAAATATAATAAAAATATAGTATATAACATAATAATAAAATATATAATTTAAAATACATATGTATGTGTGTAATAGGCAGAATGAAAAACAAAATTGTATCTATGAAAAGACTCATAAAAATAATGATTCTTTGGCAAGAAAAAAGAGCAAATATAAATAGATACACATCAGGAATGAAAAAGGTAACATCTCTGCAGATATTTAGACATTAAAATGAAAATAAGAGCAAATTTGCTATTGCGATGAGCAAATTTATGCTTATACATTTGGAGTTTTAGATGAAGTTTACAAACACCTAGAAACATACAACTCATGAAAACTGACCCAAGAAAAAATAGAAAAGCTGAATACTTCTATACTGTAACTCCAGAGAAAGGAAATCCCAGGACAAAATATCTCTAAAACTGAAATCAGTCAAAGGGATAAATAAAGTTTAAAATGCGTTTATTACTTACAAACTGCAGTCCAGGGCTGTTTCTCTTTCCTGCTCCAGCAGAAGCAAAACTGGCCCTCCCCCTCACCTCTCAGGTACAGATAAGCCCTGGGTTGCCCAGGAAACTACCCACTGATATGGAGATGAATATCTCTCCACCCCTGAAGAACCCTTATTGATATGCAGATGCACTAAAGCCTGGCAAGATATTCTGAAAATATTACAATTTTACCCCCATATACTTATTAAAGAAATGGAATCCATTGTTTAAAATGCCCACATAGTGAACTCCAGGCCCCAATTGTTTTCCTGAGAAGTTCAATGAAATATCTACAGTGTAAGTAATGCAAATCTTATATAAACTCTAATAGAGAATAGAAAAAAAAGTCCAAACTCACTTTATAAGTCAGTACACCCAAATCCTGACAAAACCAATCCCATGAGTGACCATAAATGAAAAATTCCTCAGTAAAATCTCAAAGCTGATCCCAGCTACAAATAAAATATGTAACACTTCATGGCCAAGCTGGGTTTATGCCAGGAACACACTGTGAATTTAAAACTCAAAAAGCAATGTTCAATATTATATCAGCTCAGTAGATACAGAAAGAGTTTTTATAAAAGTCATCATTTACTTGTGATTTTAAAACTTTCAGCAAATGAGGAGTAGGAGAACCTCCTCAATGTAATAAAGACGTATCCAAAAAAAAAAGACAGCAATACGAGAGATGCACGAAATCCTTGGTATTTTTGAAAGCTTCTCTTCTGAGGACAGGAACCAGAATTTCTGCCGTCAGTTCTGTTCAGCATTGTAATGAAGACCCTGTAAGACAAGTGTGTAAGGCGAGAAAAAGGCAAATGCACAAGGATTGGAAAGGAAGAATGGAAAGGGTCATCATTCCCAGATACTGTCACTGTTGGGTGGCACTCAGAGAGAATCCACCGCATAGCGCATAATCTCATTTTATTTTGGGGTGAAAACACTTAAGATCTACTCTTTTAGCAACTTCCTCATGCATAGTACAGTATTGTTAACTGTAGTCACCATAATGGACCTCAGATCCCCAGAACTTACCCATCGTGCAATTGGAAGTTTATACCCTTTGACCAACGGCTCCCTGGTCCCCCCGCCCCAGCCCCTGACAGTCACCATTCTGCTCTCTGTTTCTAGAAGTTGGGCTTTTTTTTATTGCACATGTAAGCGAGATCATACAGTAACTACCTTTCTCTGACTGACTTATTTCATTCAACATAATGCCCCCTAGGTCCATCCATGTCACAAACGGCAGGATTTCCTTCCTTTGAAAAGCTGAATAATATGCTTCGGCTCTTGCCTTGTGCCCACAGGATTCCTCACTCACAGCAGGGTTGCATTTCAAATCCCTACAGTGAGCCAGGCAGGTAACCCTTGTCAGCAGGTAGAAAGCAGTCCTGGTGCATGGCCAGGTCTCCTAATTCTCCCCAAAAGGTCAGAAGCCTAGATTTGGGGGTTTTAGTTGGCAATGGTCCTGATTTCCATCTGCTACAGACAAAATAAAAATAATCTTTAAACATTCCATGCACCAAGCACAACAAATAGATGCAGCTGACGCAGAACAGACTTCCCACCTCTGAGGGACAGCAATAAATGACAAAGGTGATGACATCTCCAGGGCCAGAAGTTCAGACCCAGCACAGTAAGGGAGGCAGGGCTGGAGAGAGGAGAGTCACCGCCATCTCTTTGCCATGGAAACCCCCTGGGAGAAGGCTTATTTTTTTTTCTGTATTAAGAGATCAATGGGAGATTAATAATAATCCTGTGCATTGATGTAGCCCTTCAAACTTGAGTGCTTGCTCATCTACCATCTCATCTGATCCTTGTAACAGCCCCATGAGCTTGTCAAGAGCCTGCAACAACGTCTAACCTGATTAAAGGGAGGTAGATGTCACACAATCTCAGGTACGAGAAGAAAGAGGAGAGACAGCGTGGTACCAGGTTTCAATGGAAAGATCAGAAAGCAGTTCCTTCTTCCTGACTTCCATCGGCTCTGTCTCACCCTCCCTCCATCCAATCCTCCCTCCTGCTCCGTGGTGCAGAGGCAGGCAGGGAGCACTGTGAGGGCCAGGAGGCCACAGGGGAAAGAGCTCCCGCCGGTGAATAGAACCTTTCTGGCAAGATCTGTAATGAAAATACCACCTGATAGGTGAGAATCCTTAGATGGCCCACACGGACTCACGGCTGTCCGAAGACTCAAGCCTTGGCTGGCCACCATAGAGTCCCTACTCACAAAGATAAAGGTCATTAACTGCAGTCAATCGTTACATGTGGCGGCTCAGAGGTAAATGGGTCTCTTACTGAGAGTGGGGCGAGCACCTCAGTAGGATGGCTGTGGTCAGAGAAACAGACACAGGAAATAGCAAGTGTTGACGGGGAGGTGGAGACATGGGAGCCCGCATGGGCGTTGGAGCAGGTGCAGCCCCCTGGAGGACGGTCCGGCCCCATCCCTTTCCCTCCTACACGCGAAGGGGCAGCTGGGTCCCTGAGCCTACTCGGAGGCTGAATTTACGGAGGGGCTTTCAGTGAGCAGCATGCAGGTTGGGGTTAGACCCACGGAGGAGATGCCTTGGATCTAGCCAGAAGGGCCTGGGAGGGATGGGAGGATCTGGAGCCTCCTTGACACCAACCACCTGTCCCTCCTCCTTCCTGCATCTCTCATCCCCTGACACAGGGATGCCACCATGGCAGGGTGTCCTGGCTGGCTGTCTCTGTGGCCTCCACCGAGGCCCTGCTCCCTGGCCCCCAAGCTCTAGTCCAGCTCTACAAGCACCTGGTCCTGGGCTCAAATCCTGACCCTGCCTCTCCATCAGGACCCCCACAGCGGCCTGGGTGGAAAGTAGGAAAATCAGCCCTCTGTGGCACCCTTGCTTCCACTACAGAGGGTGGGCTAGAGGGCCACTGTGCTGTGACAGGGGCTGCACTGCTGTCTGCTGTGAAGGCCTGCAAGGAGCGCGCAGACACCCCCCACACACCAAGGTCGTGATGTGAACCCCCTTGCGCAGTTTGCCCTCTGTGTGGACTTGTCCGCTGACATGCCCTCTGGGCCTCAGTATTCCCCTCCAGAAAATAGCTCCCCTCACAGGTCCCCTTTGCTGGATTTGTGATGCTCTGTGAACAGCGCAAGCGCGTAGCTACCCTGACTTAGGCACTGGCGTGGGCAGTGCACTGCTGAGTGCTAACACCGGGTGTCTGGGGGGACAACCCTGATTTGTAGTGTCTGCCAGCTTCCCTGGTGTGAATACCCCTGTCACAGCCAATTTTGAGCCGACGTGGCGGCATCCGAGAACCCAGAGCTGGGAAGAGATGCACATGCCCAGCTCTCCTAAGCAGGCAAACCAGGGCCAGCACGTGGCTGGTGACTAGGTATCGCTTCACACATGTCATCGGCAAATCCACCAGCCTGACGATGCCCAGCGTTCAATATGATGCATTAAAATGTGGGGGGAGTGTGAACTGGCACAACCACTTGGGAGAACAACATGGCCTTATCTCGTAGCATGTGTACTCTACGACCCAGAAGGTTTGCAGTTTTCCACAGAGAGATGTGTAAACAGTGATTTTGCATCATTTTTGGTTAAGAGTCAAGAAGTGGAAACAACCTAAATGCCCATCAATAGGAACCAAATATAAATAAATCATGGAAGTCATTCAACAGAAGAATGCTAGACAGCATTTAAAATTAATAAACTAATATATGTATCAAGATGGCTGTATCTTAGAAAACATAATATTGAACAAAAAATTCAAGCTTTAGGATGTTATGTTATGCATAACATAGAACTTCTATAAAAGCTTAAAATGCATAAAATGATGCTCTGCAATATGGTATGAAGATATATATATATATTCATTGAAACATGGTGAAATCATTTTAAACAGAGTAGACAAATACATATCCAATTTATGATAGTATTGCCTCTGGGGAGGAACACAAAAGGGATTTCATCTTAGTCACATCATTCTAGCTCCTTTAAATATTGAAAAATGTTGAAAGGAAATAAAAATGACAACATATTAATGGTTTAAGTTCTGGATTCTGAGTTATAAGGCCTGGTGCTCGTTACCTTCCTTATTTTTTTGCTATTTCTGAAATTCCTTTGAAACACTGAAATGCAGTCTTTCATGACAAGAGATTGTTAATTCTATCACTGTTACTGGCAAATTCAACAGGTCAAATATTCAGGCAGAGAAGTGCCATTAGAACGTGATCATTGGGACACTTTGCAACTCAAAAGACATGGAACCATAGGGGGACATTTTAATTCCCTCTTCTCTGGGAAGCCTCTCCTGACATCCTTCTCTAAGCTCTTGGTGGCATCTCATGGATGTTCCTATGATGACATCTGTCACATTGTATGCACAATAATGATGTCTTCCTCTCCCATTAAACTGTGAGACCCTCCCTGGATAGGAACCATAATTCACTCAGTTCTGTATTGTGGGGTGTAAGCTAACCTTAGCAGGCATGGTAATCTTGAATGAATACATGAATGAAGGAATCATCTCCACTTTGTATGACCACCTTCTAAATAGTGCTGCAGTCTGAGTATTTGTGTTTCCCCCACCCAATTCATATGTTGAAATCTTTACCCCCACTGTGAGGGCATTAGGAGGTAGGGCTTCGGGGAGATCAGGTTGTGAGGGTAGGGTCCCTAGGACTGAGATCAGTGTCCTTATAAAAGAGACCCAGGGAGCCTCTCGCCCCTTCCACTGTGAGAGGGCGCAGCCAGGAGGCCCCAGCTGTGAACCAGGAGGCGGCCCCCGCCGCACACCAGATATGCGGGCACCTTGAGCACAGACGTCCAGCCTGCAGAGCTGGAGAACTGTATGTGTCATTTATAAGCTGCCCAGCCGGTGATGTTCTGCTGTAACAGCCTGAAGGGACTGGGACAGATGCAGAGGATGGAGGTCACATTGCCCTTTAAACAGACCAATTAATCATTCGTACCAGTTTCTACAGCAATTGGTGGAGGGTCCCAGGGCACAGCGATGTAAGGCACCGGAGTAGGGAGGGTGGAGCTTGGGAAATGGGCCAGGGCCATGGGACCATGGGCACCAGGGGCAGCTGGCTTTAAGCCTGGTGCTGGCTTCTGGCACTTAATCCAAGATGAGTTAGTTCACCCAAACCCGAAGACATCAAGAGCTGGGCGGTTCCGTTACTTCCATTTCTCTGCCGGAGACAGAGACACAAGTCCACAAATAGAGAAACAGCAGGAGAAGCCCACCGGGTGCCCATGCGCCCACAGGAGGAGGCGGCAGCGTGGGCCAGGAAAGGCCAGTGCAGGGGAGGGTCAGGTGTCAGGAGGGCACAAGCCCAGAAATACAATTAGTAAAGCGTGTTTACAGAAAAGCCCACTTCTCACCTCACAGGGCACCTCAGCCAGCATCCTGAGGAAGCTGGTGACCAGCAAATGGCCTGTGGCTCTGGGCTGCTCCCACCACCCCTGCAGCTACGAGAGCTCTGCCGGGAAGCGGGGCTCCTCACAGTGGTGGCACTGGTGGTGGTGGCCCATGTGCCCAGAACCATTCTCCGAGGCGCATCTGTATTCACTTAATCCTCCCGGTAGCCCTAAGGGAGGTGCTCTTACCATCCCTGCTTCCAGGTGAGGAATCTGAGGCTCCCAAGTGTAAATCACTCTGTCCCCTGGCTTGTCAGTGGCAGAGCTGAATTCAGGGAGAGCCTGCCCCCTCGCCCCTACATCCTACTGGCAGCAGTAACCTTTACCCTCCCATCAGGACAACCGCTCAACCCTGCCCCTCACATGTGTGTCCGCCCACCCCATCCACACGCGCACACACCCCCACCTCCCTCCCTTGCCCGGGGCTTCCAGCTGACAGTCATACCCCTGGGCAGCCTTCAGCGTTCTCTGCACAGCCATCCAGCCCCTGTGTCTCTGCAGTGATCACCTTCTCCTCTCACAAATTACTATAAAACTTGGTGGCTTAAAACAATGATTTTATTATCTCAGTTCCTGTGGGTGAGAAATTCAGAAGAGACTTAGCCGAGTGGTTAAGCTGGGCACCTCCTGCCTGGGTCTCCCATGTGGTTGCAGACAGGCTGGGCCTGGGGTCCTCCTGAAGGCTCTCTGCCCATGTCTGGTTGGAAAGGCTCCATCAGCTGGAGGTCAGTATCCCTGGCCTTCCTCAGACATATCTGTCCTCCTAGATAGATACACAGACGATGAGAGATACACAGATAGATAAATAGGCAGATAGATGATAGATAGATAGATAGATGATAGATAGATAGATAGATAGATAGATAGATAGATAGATAGATAGATAGATAAATAGATAGATAGATGATAGATAGAGATGATACAGATGTAGATAGATAAATAATAGACACATAGATAGAGAGATAGATGATTGATTGATAGATATATGATACATGATAGAGACAGAGATACAGTGGTGTGCTATAAACACATCAGTCCTGGTCACGAGAACCAACCATTTTTCACTATACTTTCCTTCTTTTTAGCGTCCCCTCCCCATGGGGGGATGTGAGCTCACAAGGGCAGGAACCCCATCTGTCTGCTCTGTCCTCGTGTCCTCAACACTAACCCAGTGCCTGGCACACGGTAGGACTTTAACAAATATTGATTGAATAAATCAAATTCTTGATTTTGGACTCCAGAACTGAGAGATAATAAATGTCTATTATTTTAAGCCACCCAGCTTGTGGGGCTTTGTTACAGCCGCCCTGGGACCCCCATACAGCCACCATGTAGCTCAGACCCCTCTCAGGCCCCTGACCCCCACCACCACGACAATCAAAGTAACACTGGCACATACCTCAGGAGGCGAGGCTCAAGTAAAATAAGAAAACACATGACCAAGCCTTAGCCCGGTGATCAGTTTACGCTCCTCAGGAAGGAGAGCAGTGGACCAGCTGGCACTGGCATCATCCTCAGATTTGGCCTTTGGGCCAAGCAGTGAGTTGAGTCCCAGCAGAGGAAGCCAGTTGTAAGACCCCATGACACGAAGCAGGATAATGTATGGAAAACCCACCTGGTGCCACTTTTCCAAGTACAGTTAATGAGCCTGTTTTACCCTCAGGGACCCAGAGTGGCTTCAAGACACAGTTGACCTAGAATCTGACACAAGCATGCAAAGAGTCCAGCAGAACCAGTATCAACACCAGCCCTTGCAGGGCCTCAGTGGGCGCTGACGCAGGAAGCAGCCAGTCCTGCCCCCTCTGCTCAGGGTCAGCTTGTTCAGCCCCGGGGGGGGGGGGGGGGTTGGGAAGGGCGTTTCGGAGGGAAGTCACACAGGAGCCCCCCGATGCCCGCGTACCTGTCTGAGGGGCGGGAATCTTTCAGTTCAAGGTAGCCTCTGCCTCACCCTTGATGCTGCTCAGGGTCCTTTGTATAACATCCACCTGGAAAATTCCTTAATTCCTTTTATAGTTTGAAACCAGAAAATGCAAACAGATCAGCTTTATTATCTATTAAATAATGTGATTCGGGCAATGCTGTTTCCCTTATTGCCCAGACCAGTAGGAATCCCAGTGCCAGATCTAACATTCAATCACAGTGACTCAGTCCTTGAGGGAACTCAGTTGTTCCTTTTTACGGCCTTGATTTGTTTTTCTTTTCCCATTATCTTATTGGATGTGTCTCTTCTTAGTGGCCACACGGTCTCCTTGGGAATCACCAAGCCTGGTGCATGAATGCCTCACCATGAATGGCTTTGGGAACCAGTTAGTAAAAACTGCAAGAAAGACAGTTTTTGGAGCCTTAGCCAAGGGGAAATAGGAAATGGAAAGAGAAACAAGGATGCTCGGAGCATCATGTGTGGCAGCTGAGATGAGGCCCGTGCGGCCATGAGAGATTCCAGAGTGGGACCAAGATGAGTAAGGGGCCATCATACAAGGAAAAGGGAAGGAGCAGGAGACAATGTGAGATGCATCTCTGTGATCCTAAGGAATAACTGAACATTTGGGGGCACCCAGGGAGGTGGGAGTGAGTGCCTGGAGACAGGAGAATAATTATGAATATGTATAGCATTTTGATGCAAAGAATGTCATTTTTTCATACCACACATATTTTTAGATTTACAATCAGAAAAGTATTCCCCTGAGCTGAAGTGTAGATAAAGCCCTGCAAAACCAGATGTCGGGCCTGCTCAAGGTCACTGTCCCTGAATATTGAGAAGTGATGTCTGGATTTGATTCTTTGATAAAGAATTTTGAGAATTTTTATGCAGAGCCTTGGGGCTGAGAGCAGAGACTTGCAGTCTACATTTTCTGTCGCTGCTCTGGCAATAAATTCAAGCCCAAACCATCTCACTACGCTGATGGACAGTGACTGCGATGGGGGGAGGGGGGACTCGATCACATGGGTGAATACAGAAACCACAATCCGAATCTTCATAAGATTGTATATCAATGATAACTTAATAAAAAATTTTTTTTAAATCCAAGCCAAAACAAAGCAGAACCAGGTAGCTCCTTACCTATCTGGCCTTCCAAATGAAATGCAAAGAGGAGTAAAGTTCAGTGGCAGATAGAGGCCATCCCAAATGACCGAATGTAGGCCTTCCTTAATGAGTGAGGTCTATCATAAAGAATCAAACCCTTTGCTGAGATATGAACATGAAATCACTCTGATTTAGTAGGTAAGGAAGGGAAGGAACCTCTTGCTTTCTAACAATTTAGTTTTAGCTAAAGGAAGGAATTGATAAACAACTGTCCCCCACATCGGTGACCCCAGGCTTTCCCTTGTTTCTGGATGCACACCCCCTGCCATTCACTTATTCCTGCCAGCTGGTTGTGTGTGGAGCACAGAAATCCCGGACCTCCTGGTGAGGCTGAGTCTTAAACATCATTACCAGAGCCATCTCTAAGAATGTAGTGCGTGCCTACTGCATCCTGGGCCCCCAAGCACACTCCCAGGTCCCGGACACAACCCGACCTTCCTTTGCCCCACCCAGCCTCACCTACCAGTTCACAGGGGCTCCAGCCACCCAGTTCCCACTGGGGCTGAAACTTCAGACATTTCTCTGAAAAGGTGTACCAAGGTTGGGAAGAGCCCAGTAGCTGATGAAAGTCGCCAGCGTCACCCTCAGTGGAAGTTTGGAGTCTTGTGTTTAGCCCCCTCTACCAGCCCCATGGCCCAGCGGCCTGCCAGACGCAGGAAAAGGAGTCAGTTCCAGTGTTTCCCATGGTCTGGGCACCCGGAGTGTCACAGTGAGCTGAACAGCGCCCCACCCGAAAGATTCGTGGGTACAACTCCAAGTACCTGCGAATGTGAACTTGTTCGGAAAGAGTCTTGGCAGATGTGATGGGGTGAGACCATCCTGGACCGTGGGTGTGCCCTAAATCCAATGACTGGCATCCTTGTAAATGAAAGTGGGGCAGGGGGTTGGAGACACAGAGAGACATGCAGAAGAGACACACATGAAGACAGAGGCAGAAACTGGAGCCACATGGGCACAGGCCACGGAACACTGGGAGCCTCCAGTGGGGAATGGGGCCTGCTGATACCTTGATGTGGAACTCGTGGCTCAGAGACTGTGAGAAAGTACATTTGTGATGTCTTAAGCCAGCCAGCTTCTGGTTTTAGTGCTAGGTACTTTGTTAGAGTATAATTGTGAAATGCTAAGGCAAAATGTACTCCAGTGTTCAAATAATTGAACAAACATGCCCTACTGGTTGGAAAATGAAGGTGTCACTGCTCATACCGGCAAGGGCCCTGGCATGCAGTGGGTCAAATTGTCCTTTTACTGCTGACAGATGGACATTTGGACTCACTGTAAGAGAAGTCTGGTAGGGCTGCCACTGAGTCACATACAAAAGTGGGATTGCTACACACATCAGACTTAGGGATACAGCATTTGGGGGGTAGGAGGCAGAGAGTGTCAACCAGCAGAGCAGAAGGTGACAGCATGTGTCGGCCCCCTGGAGCTGTTTTCCCTCTGGTCCTGCCACGTCACCAGTGTCATCTTCCCGGGAGCACCTCTGGCCACAGATGCTCACGGCCTCAATCCAATCCGTGCCTCCACTTGGAGCTCTTCTGCAGCCAGTTGGCAGTTACTGCTCGCCCACCACATTCAGGCAGGACACCACGCATCCAGACTGACTCCTGCCCACCCCAAGGGGATGAGCGGAGGCTGGCTCTTCTCCACCAGCTCCGGCTGACTTGGGTCCCAGACACAACGAACTTAGGATTGTTTACTTCCTGGGACTGCAAAGCTGGGGTGGACCCTAAGCTCTGTAGGGTCACCAACTCCACACACCAGAGTCAGCCTCCAGGAAATACCTCCAGCCACAACAGTAACACACCTGAAAATCTTCTACATTCAAAGAGCCCACATTCATGTCTGCAATGTGGCCATTCATGCTGCAAATGGGTTCTTAGAGCCTCACGGGTGCTCGCTGCCCTGCTGGATGTGGAGGGGGTTCCAGAGAATTTGAAACCAGAACAGCAGGAGGTTGTGATCCGACCTCACACCCCACAGACTTTCTGGATTTTGAATATCAATTTTCATTCCTTCAGTAACTCAATAAACTACTTCTTGAGTGTAGACACTCTGATCAGGGCTGAGTCAGCAGTGTGCAAGCAAATGGGCAGTTCATTGACCTCACCAAACTGGCACAAAACAAATAGGTGAATTAAGGAGAATGAAGATCACACGGAAGCAAAGTGCTCACCTTCCGAGCTGGCGTTCGCCTCCCTTTCTCCCATCACACCACCTGAGTCCTGTCACGTTCTTATTCCCTGTTCCCAGATAAAGAAACAGAAGCCCAACAAAGTTAAGTATCTGAGTCCCCAAAGTGTTTTTAGTTGGTTGGTGATTCATTTTTTTAACATTGGGGACATTACGACTTCAGAGAACTCTTGTGCTTCTTGGATGGTTCACAGCTAGATTTGCTGGTTCCTCAAGTGAACCTTCATGAGACATTAAAAGTTAAACATACAATATTGGATAATAGTTGCACATTTCCTCCTGGGCTGCAGATAATAAATGAACAATTTTTTTTCATTTAACTTCCTGCCAAGGTCACCCAACTCATAAATGGCAGCACCAGGCCTCAGACCCCAGCTGGCCCGCTGCACGGCCAGCCCTCTTGACCATAACATTTGCTGAATTAATCGCATAAAGTTGATCTGCCACAGTCAGAAACCTGAGCTCCCTCCAATTAGCAAGGATAGATCTAAAGGTGCGGAGTCCCTTCTCCCCACCTGGCTTTGAGATTATGCGGTAATGCAGTGTGATGTTTTTGGATTGCTAATGAGTGCCTCTTTTCTTTCTTTCTTATTGGGGCGAAACCCACATAGCATAAAATGAACTTTTTTAAAGCATACAATTCAGTGGCATTGGGTACATTCCCAAGGTTGTATAACCATCACCCCTCTCTAATTTCAAAATACAACTGGTGACTTCGCAGTGCCTGGTGTCTCCTTCAACCCTACTGAGAGTGTTGTCAGAGAGAGAAGAGCAGAGCAGAAATGCAGAAAGTGAGTCGTGACGGTAGTCTGACTGTGCATCACATGTTCAACCCTTCCACTACCAGGGGACATTTGGGCATGTTCCAGCCTGGGACAACTATGAACAGTGCTGCCATGAGCACTCTAGTGCACATCTTTGGTGGACATGTGTATGCATGTCACCTGAGTGTATGCCTCAGGCTGGAACGTCTGGGCAACAGGGCATAAATAGGTTCAGCTTGAGAGGTAACACCAAACAGCTTTCTAAAGTAATTCGATGGGGTTAGGGGTAAGTGACATAGGTGAAGGGGATTAAGAGGTACAAACTTCCAATTATAAAATAAATAAGTCACTTGTAGGGAAAAGTATAGCATAGGGAAAATAGTCAATAGCATCATAATTTTGCATGGAGACAGATGGAAACCACGCTTACCATGCTGAGCATTTCATAATGTAACATAATTGTCTAGTCACTATGTTGTACACCTGAAACTAATATAATATTGTTTGTCAACTATACTTCAGTTTAAAGTAAACAGCTTTTTTAAAACTGAAGTAATTCTACCAAAATTCATTAGGAAATGCAAAGGACCAAGAATGGCGAGGCAAGGCTGGAGAAGATGGGGAGAACAGAGGAGGAAAAGAAAGTCAGAGAACGAATCCCACCACATAAGACCTACCGGGGGCTTATTATAAACCTATAATAATTAAGACAGTGTAGAAATGGTCAGAGGTGACAAGCAAAGTTTGAAGACTCTTTTAAAGGAAAAGCAAAAGCTCTAAACTAGCAATTTTCTTCTCACTGGGAAATGAAAATGCAACATTAAGAAAGCTTTGAAAGAATCCAGCTGCTCTCAGAAGGGTGGGATGGAAGGCAAAGGTGCCCTGCAAGTTGTATCCCAGCTTGGTGCATGAGACACAAGCTGAGGGGCAGAAAGGGTCCTGAACCCCACCAGCACTTGACTTCATCAACAAAGCCCCTTGGCCTGCCCAAGGGGTGCCATTTTCCCCAACATTTTATTATGCAATTTTTCAGACAAGTAGCAAAGTTGAAGGAATTTTACAATGAACACCCATCTCCCCAAAACCGAGAGTCCACCAAGAACACTTGACTGTCTAACTTTATCCCATAACTATCCAGTTCTTCACCCCATCCTCTTATTTTCTGATGCACTTCAAACAAATTGCAGACATGATATGCTTCTTCCTAAATACATCAGCATGCATGACATGACCTAGAGTCCAGCATTAGTTTACTGCCACTTATGTAAAGTTTGCACACATGAAATACACAGATTTTTAAGCACACATTTGCTGAATTTGGATAAAAGCACATGCTTGTGTAACCCAACTTCCATCAATAAATAGGACACTCCCATTAGGGAATGCCTTTTTTAACTCATGTAAAGGTTCCCTGTGGCTCTAGATAGAAGATTCTAAAAGCTTGAGCAGCTAGGAGGTCCTGAGCAAAGCTCAATCTCTAGAAACAGTGACCTCAAAATGAAGATTATATCTTAAATATAATTTGACTTAAATCTTCATTTGCCAGCAGAGACCAAGCCTCTTCCTGGGTTTCATGCAGGACCAGCCTTGGGATCTGTCCAGGGTCCAGTGAATATTAGATTTCATACAAAACCATAAGCAGAGCAATGGCAAAGCAAATAAAGACAGCATTGGCTGCTTTCCTCAGAGAAAAAGAGTACTTTCCAGAACACCTCTAAAAATATCCAAATGGTGCAGCACTGTACATGTAAAGAAGGATCTGTTCTCTGTGCAAAATATGCCCCCGTGCTGCTTGGGGGTTAAAAGCTCAATGCCCTGAACAACCTAAGACAGGCACAGTCGCAGGGGGGTCATCAGGTGAGAATTTGGGGATCAACAGAGGTGAGGCTCAGAACCTCACCCCCCCTGCTTTGAGAGAAATCTTCTGCATCCGTGGATGTCTTGCTGCCCTTGTCTAGCCTGGATTAATACTTAGTCCATAGGCACACACCTGATCATCTGATCATCTACATTTGCCCTCTTACAGCACTAAACTATGTTTTCTACCTTTATCCTGCATCTACCTACCACTTCAGCATTTTATTAAAAATAAAAATAATAATAATAATAGGAGAAATGTGGGATCAACATATAAATCAAGTACAAAAATCAAACAAATATTCATATTTGACCTGATTGTTTATAGGTCATAATGCATGATCAAAACCGAAAGTTTCTGTGATGACTGCCCTTGTACTGTTCACCATGTAAGAATTTATTCACTATGTAAGAATTCGTTCACCATGTAAGAACTTGTTCGTTATGCTTCAGAAGATTGGAGACTGACGAGAATTAGGCATGGATTAATGATTGTACATTGAGCGTTGACCCCCCTATACTGAATTTTATTGTTGTTAACAACCATTTGATCAAGAAATATGAGAGATGCCCTCTCAAAAAAAAAAAAAACACTTTATCTGTGAAGTGCAGTAAAGCAAAGCACAATGAAATGAGGTATGACTGTACTTAGTGGGCATTTAATACATATTTGTTGAATGAATAAGTGATTTTTTCTATCATTATGTGTGGAGAATTCTCATTCATTATCTCTGTAAATAGTGCTACTTTCCTGTTCTCTGGTGTTTTCCCTCTCTCCCTCCAGCAGTCATGGAGTGGAGCTGCTCCTTCTCTGACAATGTCTCTTTGTCTCCCTTCCATATTTAATGTTTTTACTCTCTTTAGCTTTATGGTTTCTCAATTTCAGTATTTTCCATTTTCAATTCTGTCTAAACTGCTTTCACTTACTCATTGTATTTCTCACTTCCATGTTACTTAATTAATCCCTAGAAGTATTCTTTAGTTCCCTTTTAAAGCTGACGTTTCTTTTGACATTTTTTTCTTAGCTACACTTAGGTTGCCCTCTTTATGTCCTCGATTAAATTAAATTTATTGAAAAACATTTTATATTCAATAATACATCAATCTCTATCATCCAAGGGGCTGATTCTTCTTTTTCTGGTTTTGGATGTCTCTCATTTAGTCTCTCTTATCGTGACTTTGGATTATGAGTTTAGAGAAGATACCAGTTGTGGATATAAAACGTATTCTCCTTGGAGAAAATTTGTTTTACTTTCGCCAGGTTCACCATCTACCAGAGAATATCTTAAACCAAAGTCTCAGCCTCCAAGACTCCCCAACAGATTGTGTTTCATTCTACCTGGAGCTAAGACTGAAACAGATACAATTAAGTCCCATCTCCTTTTGTATCATGAGTTTCTTTTTCTTTTGCTTGTTAGATTACCTATTGGAGGCATCACGTTTTGGATGCCTGGAATTTTTTTCAGGGCTTTGTGACCACTGAATTTTATTTTCTCTCCCCCATAAATGGGCCATTAAAACAAAGGTTTTGGTCACCAAAGAATGTTAGGTACTCCTAGGTACCCTCTTGTTTCAACACCACTTTCATCTCTGGATTTGTGATATGTCATCTTTTTTGGCCTTGTTATATTTCTCTTACATTTTTACAAGCTGTTGTATGTCTTTAAAAATATTAAAACAGTTCTAATCCAAAAAAAAAAAAAAAATGTTTAATGCCCTGAACCCAAATCACTTGGATTTCAACCCGGGCTCCCCCAGGGACTTGCTGGGAGCCGAGGAGGTCAGCTCCTGGGCCTCATGGCCTTGTTGTCAAATGGAATCATTACAGTATCTAGTCTATGGGGTCTTTATTTGCTTTTGTTGTTGTTTTAATTATTTATTGAGCTGAAATTCACATAACTTAGAATTATTTAAAATCGAACAATTTAGGGCCATTTAGTACATTCCAGTGTTGTGCTGAGCTCCATGTGTCTGGAGCATGTGGGCCCCGAGGAAATGTGAGCTGTCCTGGTTACATGAGCAGGTAACCCTGCTGCCTCATCGGCGATGCCTCCCCCTTGGGTTAAGAGGTGAGCAGGGCGTTGGGTCCCCAGAAGCCGGAGCGGAACCTCCTGCAGACGGCGGTTGTGGGCGGGCATGCCGGAAGCATGGCCTCCGGGACGTCTGCGGGGAGCAGCAGGGTGGCATCCTGCAGGGACTCTGGCCAGAAACAGCCACCTCCCCAGAGCACTGACCCTGCCAGCAGAGCAGCCTCTGGCCCTCCGATGGGACTTGACTTTCATTCGTTTCTCCTTTTGGTTTACTTTGCTTTTCAGATCAATTTCCTTATGTTTTTAATTAATTTAGAACTTAATTAGTTTGGTTTTTAAAGGGCATGCAATGGTTCCAAGGGTCTCTAGGGACAAAAATAAATGAACGCTCAGCCTAATAAAATTAAGCCATTTCTAGCAGCTGTCTGCACAGGCTTCCTCACACTAAGAAGGCAACAAGGAGACAAGGCGTCACTAGGGGGCCAGATCATCCCAGAAGACACATCCCCTCAAAACCCAAGTGCGAAGACACCGCTTCATTCAGTGCGTGGGTGCTGTGAGTCTGCGACCAGACGGCTTCTCTTGCCCCACCGTGTCCGAGGCCTCAGCAGGAGGCGGGGGCTGGAATATCCAGAGACATCCTCACTTTTAGGTCTGGTGGTTGGTCTGCAGGCTCAGTAGGCCATTGTCTAGAACATCAACATTTCCATCTCCATGTGGCCCCTGCAGGGCTGCTCGGGCTTCCTCACAGCATGGTGGGTGCATCCAAGAGCCAGTCTTCCACTAGAACAAGGCAGAAATGCTCCTGACTTTTACGGCCTAGCTTCTGAAGTCACATGGCATCACTCCCATAGCACTGTTGGCAGAGGCTGTCTTGAGGGCTCTGCCCAGGCTCAGGAGGTCAGGGAACCTTGATGAAGGGAAGAAGGTTCTAGAAGGACACATGGGAATAGAGGTATCTCTGGGCCATCTTTGGAAAACCAGAATCTGCTACACCAGCTTCTACTGAAGAGTCACCTCCCCACCTTTGCAGGCCCAGGGAGGGCACCCTGCCTTTCAGCAGAGCCACCCCTCCACACGGGGCCTGGTGGTGACTCCAGAAATCCAGCCTACATCCGTCTGTGACCAGAAGTTAACTGCCCTGTGAGCCCTAAGACGCTGGGTTTATCTGTTGCAGCAGCTAGCCCTGCTTCTGCTGATTAATAAAACCATCTAAAAAGGGAAGCCATGCTTGCAGTCCCTGTGCTCCAGGCCCCACAGCTCCATTGAGGCTCCTGAGAGTCACCATTTTTCACGTGCTCATGAGAATGTGTGGCCAGTGGCCACTGGCCACTGGAGTGGATGCCCTGTCCATACTGCTCACTCTGTTTCTTCCTCACTCCTGGGGCAGCTCTTTACCAGGGTCATTTTCTATTCTGCTCTCCTGAGGCTGATTTTAATCTATTTGTTTTTCTACTATTCACACATATTACTCTTCTAAGCCATCTAAAATCATGTGTGGACCAAACTATCTGAATCCTCAAGTGCAGCATATACATCACATGCATCTGCTTTATGTTACATGTGGCTGCCAAGGTCAGGGACCCTAGGAAGTGGGTCAGGCAGAAGAAGAGAGCATTGGGCTACTGTTCCCACAATGGCCTCAGCAGCCCGCAGGCTAGCTCTGTTATGCTTCCAAAGGTCACTGGCTCTGTGCACCCCGGAAAGGCTAATCCTTGAACCAGGTGGTCCTCTACAGCAGAGAGGCAGTCCCTGACTCATCACCATCAGTACCCCCAGAGGCTGTGGCCACCTATCCTTTCCACGTCCACACCGTTCATGTGTACTGCCCCATCCCACACTGAAGTCAAGCAGGAAGTCAGTCACACAGCACTTGGCTCCCAGCCTCTCTCGGTCACTGGCCCACCAGTCCCAGCTTCCCAGGAATGTAAGGACCATCAGGGACCATCTGGCTCCACATATCTTGTTTCACAAACATGAGCAGCTCAAGAAATGGGTTCAAAGACCCACAGACAGCCAGGGGCTGAGCCCAAACCACTTTAATCCCCATCCGACCCACCTCTGTCTTACAGGACTGACCCTCTTCCTGATAAATTTTTTTAAGGATTAAATGCACAAATGGCCCAGCCCCCACTGTCCTCCCTGGGACAGCGGCCCTGGGGCTGCCACATCACAGCACAACACTGAGGGCTGACTCAGTGGGACCGCATCTCTGACCTCACAGGACTCACCTCTTGGAAACAAAGTGTGTCTCAGGTGGGCCGTCTGGGCCCAAAGCCGCTGAGCCAGTCAGTTCCACTTTTCCCCGTGGGAGGACCTCTGCTTTTTTAAAAAAAAAAATAGGTGATGGGAGGAAAACAATTCCATTCACAATAGCATCAAAAAGAATAAAATACCTAGGAATAAACCTAACCAAGGAAGTGAAAGACCTATACCCTGAAAACTACAAGACACTCTTAAGAGAAATTAAAGAGGACACTAACAAATGGA
This sequence comes from Manis javanica, assembly GCF_040802235.1. Classification (NCBI taxonomy): domain Eukaryota; kingdom Metazoa; phylum Chordata; class Mammalia; order Pholidota; family Manidae; genus Manis; species Manis javanica. The sequence continues at coordinate 28,400,530 of NC_133165.1, forward strand.
AACTCATCCCATGCTCTTGGCTAGGAAGAATTAATATCATCAAAATGGCCGTCCTGCCCAAAGCAAAATACAGATTTGATGCAATCCCTATCAAATTACCAACAGCTTTCTTCAATGAACTGGAACAAATAGTTCAAAAATTCATATGGAAACACCAAAGACCCAGAATAGCCAAAGCAATCCTGAGAAGGAAGAATAAAGTCGGGGGGATCTCACTCCCCAACTTCAAGCTCTACTACAAAACCACAGTAATCAAGACAATTTGGTACTGGCACAAGAACAGAGCCACAGACCAGTGGAACAGAATAGAGACTCCAAACATTAACCCAAACATATATGGCCAATTAATATATGATAAAGGAGCCATGGACATACAATGGGGAAATGACAGCCTCTTCAGCAGATGGTGCTGGCAAAACTGGACAGCTACATGTAAGAGAATGAACCCCATACACAAAAGTAAATTCAAAATGGATCAAAGACCTGAATGTAAGTCATGAAACCATAAAACTCTCAGAAAAAAGGATAGGCAAAAATCTCATGGACATAAACATGAATGACTTCATGAACATATCTCCCCGGGCAAGGGAAACAAAAGCAAAAATGAACAAGTGGGACTACATCAAGCTGAAAAGCTTCTGTATAGCAAAGGACACCATCAATAGAACAAAAAGGCATCCTACAGTATGGGAGAGTATATTCATAAATGACAGATCCAATAAAGGGTTGACATCCAAAATATATAAAGAGCTCACACACCTCAACAAACAAAAAACAAATAATCCAATTTAAAAATGGGCAGAGGAGCTGAATAGACAGTTCTCCAAAAAAGAAATACAGATGGCCAACAGACACATGAAAAGATGCTCCACATCGCTTGTCATCAGAGAAATGCAAATTAAAACCACAATGAGATATCACCTCACACCAGTAAGGATTGCCACCATCCAAAAGACAAACAACAGCAAATGTTGGCAAGGTTGTGGAGAAAGGGGAACCCTCCTACACTGCTGGTGGGAATGTAAATTAGTTCAACCATTGTGGAAAGCAGTATGGAGGTTCCTCAAAATGCTCAAAATAGAAATACCATTTGACCCAGGAATTCCACTTCTAGGAATTACCCTAAGAATGCAGCAGCCCAGTTTGAAAAAGACAGATGCACCCCTATGTTTATCGCAGCACTATTTACAATAGCCAAGAAATGGAAGCAACCTAAATGTCCATCAGTAGATGAATGGATAAAGAAGATGTGGTACATATATACAAGGGAATATTATTCAGCCATAAGAAAACAAATCCTACCATTTGCAACAACGTGGATGGAGCTAGAGGGTATTATGCTCAGCGAAATAAGCCAGGCGGAGAAAGACAAGTACCAAATGATTTCACTCATCTGTGGAGTATAAGAGCAAAGAAAAACTGAAGGAACAAAACAGCAGCAGAATCACAGACCCAAGAATGGACCAGCAGTTACCAAAGGGAAAGGGACTGGGGAGGATGGGTGGGAAGGGAGGGATAAGGGTGGAAAAAACAAAGGGGCATTACGATTAGCATGTATAATGTGGAGGCGGGCTCTTCAACACAGAGAAGACAAGTAGTGATTTTACAGCATCTTACAAGCTGATGGACAGTGACTGTGAAGGGGTATGTGGGGGGGACTTGGTGAAGGGGGGAGCCTAGTAAACATAATGTTCTTCATGTAATTGTAGATTAATGATACCAAAAAAAAAAAGTGATGGGTTTTGTTTTATTTTGTTTTGTTTTGCTTGTACTGAGGTGAGATTCACACCCCATGAAGTGCAGCATTTTGAGCGACTTTCAGTGGCACGTAGTGTGCTCCCTGCGCTGTGCGCCCGCCATCCCTCTCCAGGTCCTGAGGCTTTCACCCTCGCACGGACCCCGCAGCCATGAACCCTCTCTCCCACCTGCCCTCCCCCACCCTGGCGCCCCCCCACCTGTGTCCTGTCTTCTACAGAGTTGCCTTTTCTGGGCATTATGGAAAATGGAATCACTCAGTATGTGGCCTTTGTGCCCAGCCTCTTACCAAGAATGATGTTTTGAGGGCTGTCCTGTTATAGCGTGTATTGGGCATCATCCCTTTTCGGCTGTGTGTATGTCCCACAGGATCACGCCTTTTTAATCCTCTCATTAAAGAATCTGAGGTCATCTCCTTCTGCCTTTTACGAACTCACAGGGAACATCTTACTCGGTTATGTTTTATTTGTTAACGGTGAAGCATTCGTGCCAAAAGAAACATCCTTGGGGACCCCAATAAGTAAAATCATAGAACCCCCAATATAAAAACTCACAGATGATCAGAGCGGGTATGACTGACATGGACCTAGGAGGAGACCCTCCCACACATCCCTGGGGCACCCTAGGCCCCAAGGAACAAAGTTGGAGAACCAGTGAACACAAAAAGCTCCATTATGAACCCCAGTGTGGTTTGCATATAAAGTGTGTGTTAAAGTCTGGAGAGACTGCTTAGGCTCTTCGAACTTATTAAAAGATCATTTTAGAAGTGAAAATTGCCTTAGAGATAACTTCTGGAGAATTTTAATTTGTCTGTGAGTTAAAGTCACCTGGGATGGCATAAAAGAGTATGTTCATTAAAGCCTACCTAACAAGGACCTGGTTAGGAATTCCAAATCCAGGTACAAAAACTTAGCTTTTCTAACCTCCTTTAGCTGTATTTCCTACAAAGTGGCGCTAAAACCTCCTTACCGATTGCTGCAAGAACCAAGTGAGATACAAATTAGGAACATAGCCAAGGACAGAGAGAATGCACAAAAAAATCTCCCTTTACCAAAAAAAAAGAAGAAAAAATTGAATGATTCATGCGATGGAGACAGCTCTGAAAACTGATGTTGAGGGAAAAATGTATTATGCAAAATGATTCATAATATATCACATTAAAATATGCTGCTGAGTATGCCAATAGTTTTGTAAAATGTGCATTTTGTGATTTTATACAAATGTATAGCTTTATAATTATCCATAAATCATTGGCAGCCTCTAAGAAGGCATCATTTATGTGTGTATATATGTGTGGCTGTGTGCATACATTTAAATACCACAAGATCATTATCAAAACAGTTGTAACCTCTGGGTAGCAGGGTGCATAAGAGATATTTAATCTTTGTGAGTTCTGTAGGATTTTTTTCCCCATGGTTTCTGCACTGAGTATGAGCTGCTTGTTATTAGGTGAGGTTGATCCTCACCTATGTGCGAGCAGGGAGTGGGCAGTCCACCTGTGTCTTGGACAACTGGTGCAACATCCTTGAATCTGGGGAACCTACTTTCTAGTTTAGTATTTTGCATTATATATAAACTGAATAGTCTGTTTTAAACTGAACAGAAAATTTTTCTAGATTAAATAATTCAGCTCTGAAAAATGGCTCAGATAAAACTGACACACCTTAACACACACCTGCAGGCCAGGAACCTCACCTTGTCATGGAGTCTGACTTGCAGGAAATCGGTTTAAACAGGGCCCAAAGGGACAGCTCTGCCTTGACCTTGGATTTTGGACCCCTCTGGCCCCCTAGACACCTGGTGAGCTCTGCTGAGGTGGATGGGATGTCGCCCAAGAGCTGAGGCGGGTGCCCCATCAGCAAAGATCTGCCTGGAAGGGGACCATGCACAGGTGTGATGGTGACGCAGGGGAGACCCGGCCCAGGTGGGGCAGTTGGCACTGCAGACTCTCAGAGGAGGGTGTCAGGAGCCTCCCTGGACAGAGCTCCCTTGGACAGACATCTGACCTGAACTCAGCCAAGATCAAGGAGGTGAGCGTGGGGGGAACAACATGAGGGCCAAGTCTGAGAAATGCACCTAACGCCATCAGACTATCAGGGCATGAGGCTGCCTTCTGCCACTCAGTCTTGCTCTCTGAGTCATGCTGGTATGTAAAGTCACGCTCAGATCTGGAAACAGAGAACCTAGAAATCTCCCCTCAGAGCTGGGCGACACATCCATTCATCCCAAGGGGCATAAGGCAGGTGCAAAGGGAATAGCTACTTAGACTACTGGCTCAACGTAAATTTGAGCAAGAAACAGAGGCTCCAGACAGGTGCCCTCGAAAATCCGAGTCCCAGGCCCACTGTTGCTGCTGCACCCACCAAGTCTCTGGGCAGGGAATCCATGTGGCAGGCCAACGGAGCACCTCGCTGCCCCCGCGCTGCCCCAACCTGCAGGTGGCCTGCGCCTCTGTCGCTCTTCCTCCTCCTCTTGGTGGCAGGGAGCCTGCAGGCAAGTCCCTGCCTCCAGAACTGCCTCCCCTCTTCCCACTGGCAACTCCCCGCCTCCCCGCCCCCCATCAGATCCTCACGATGCCCAGACGCTTCTGGGATGGGCAGCCCAGCCCCCACTTCAAGAGGTCTGGCTCCTCCCATCCCTCCTCCCTCTGGGCACCTGTCCCTCCATCGTGCCTGCTCCCAACCCCGCTCACCTGGGTATGTTCACTCTGGCCTCGGCCGTCAGGGGACGTCCTGGCCATGGGCAGTGCGTGTCCAGGGGTATGGCGGCATTCGGCTGACATGGGAGGTGGAGGGGTGGGTGGAAGGGGCAGGTGGGGCCAGAGTTTTGGGGGACAATGGAATGTTCCAGATCTTCATGGTGGGGGAGGGCCCATTGTTCAAATGCATGAACCACACACTGAAAAGGGGACTTCAATGCAAAAATATGAAATAAACCATTGTTATTTGGCAATGACCACTGTCCTCTTCAAACTGGTCCTTTTCATTCTCCGCATCACATTTCAGACGCAGGTAAAACAAAAGGCAACAAACACAAATGTTTCTCCTGGCCTCCATTCACCAATTTTCTTCAAATTTCCCCTCAGTGTAGATTCTCCCCTTCATAGTCTCCATTCTATAATTAGTTGCTCTGATTTTTTTATTCTGTATGTTTTATTTCTAAAATACTATCATGGCTGTCCCATAGCGCCTTAATTCTCTACTCCCCGATTACCATTTTTACAATCACATAGTATTAATAATATCTTCTATTTTTTCATGCCTGTTTTTTGGATCTGATGAACAAAAAAGGACTTTGTGGGTGTTTTATATCCCTGTGAGTTATTTAGGGAAGGAAAAAAGATTTCACAGATGGGAAAATATAGGCACAAAACATCATGTGGCGTGGAGTTCACAGAGAATTGTCCAAAGCTTGGCTCAAAACTTCATACCTGGAGAAAGGGGGGCCCCGACCCTCATGCACTGCTTCCCCCTCCCAGCCTGGGAAAACCTAGAGACAGCTAGAGGCACCCCTGCTGGGTGGGAGCTGAGCCTGGGCATCTCCCTTTACAAGTCAGAACACAAAACCTGCCCCATCCTCACCCTGGCACAAAGACTCTTACTGAGGAGTGGCGGTGGTGAGGAATGACCTGAAATGAAACCATTAGCACACACATGCTCACCTGGAGAGAATTACGGGATTTCTCTAACTCCAGAGGTGGCCTTTTCATAATCCCCTGACAGTGCACCCCGCCCAGAGGCAGGTCCCAGCCAGCCACCCACCATGGCGCCTCCATCTGTTTCCCCTGCTGCCACCCCAAAGAGCTCCGCGGGTCCAAGTCCTCCTCTCAACAAAGACAACAGGGCTTTTCCCAGATGTCCCTCTCCCTGGCAGTGCTCTCCCACGGAACCCACCTTGTCCCAGCACACAAAGTCAGGGGCAGACATGGTCGAACTTTATAACAATGTGGGGCACATGCACAGTTACTAGGTGTGCAAAGGGCTGCATCAGGTCCAACCGAGGACAACCAGTAGGCGACCCTGATGGGCACCCAGAACACCACTTAAGCAGAGGCGGGTTTAGAAGACTCCACTTCATTTCCTCATTCACTTACAGGTATTTATTAGGTGCCACCTGTGTGCCTGGCCTCCTCATCCAGATTTTAAATACTGAAGACTGCATGTACATATTAGGGGAGGCATTCCTCCCTTGAAGGCTGCTTTGTTCTGCATTGAGGAAGCCTGCTATGAGCACCCGGAATGATTGTCCACAAGGTACCATGGACCCCTTGCTCTGCACCATCTCACCCCAGTCCTGTGAAGCTGTGCCATGTGGGCTGGAGCTGGGAGGAAACATCCTGTTAAAGTTAAAGACCCCCATCTGGTCATCTGAGACCCAGGGTCACTCTGGAGGCTTATACGCAGCCCAGGGTGAGCACAGTGACCAGCTCTTTCTAGTCCCTCATTTGTTTGTTTATTTGTTTTTTTGTTTTTTAATGCGCACCAGTCCCTTTCCTTTGTAACAGCGTCTCCCTGTCAAATCATATCTGAGCCCCGTAAAGCTGACAGGGAGCTGGAGAAATGGGCTGTTTCAATTAATGGCATTTCTGGTTGACAGAACGGAGCTGAAACCATTCTGCTCTGACTCAGCGTCCTAAAGTGTCCTGCTCCCGGCTCTCGCTCTGTGTCAGCTGATAAACGTAAAGGATCCCACGTGGATGAGCAGACTCCAGGCACCAGCCTGGAGACCACTCTTTCTAACGTCGGTAGGACTTCTGTGGCTTTAACTTAGGACCAAAACCAGATTCACACTAGGGATGCAGGTGTCGTGAGTTTAGGCAGAACCAGGAATTGAGCAGGCTGGCTTCTCCCAAGGCCTCTCTCCTTGGCATGTGGACGCCACCTCCTCCCTATGTCCCTGCATGGTCATCCCTCTGCGCATGTCTGTGACCTGACTTCTTCTTCGTATAAGGACATCAGATTAGAATAACCCCCCCATGGATTCATTTAACCTTAATTATCTCTTTAAACATCCCATACCCCCTTCTGAGGTCCTGGGAGTAAGGATCTCAGCATCTGCATTTGGGGAAAACACCTTCAGCCAAGGCACAGGAGGGTGACTGAAGACACGCACCTCTTTACCACAACCCACAGCACACGCTGGCTTCCCTGAAGCTTCTAGAATGTTCAGCATGCGGATACAACTATGAAGTTTCTAAGATCACTTTGACACATTCAGAGTTTTGTTTGGAAATGTAAGGCAACCCGAGAAAGAAATTACGTTCTTTACGCAAATAAGAGAAGGAACGTGATGTGCCTCGACCTCTGCAAACCGCAAATAATCTACTTTCAGTTTTAGAGCAGAAGATCGCTGTTACCTGTTTGAAAATGCAAAGAAACAATGCTGGGATTTTTTTCGTAGTGGTTTTTTGTTTTGTTTTCTTCTGTTACCTAAAGCTTAAGAGTTTCAGACGTTCTGGACGCTACCGCACTGCGCCCCCTGGTGCCCAGAAAGACCCACGTGCCCATTGCTCAGGCTCTGTCCCCTATTCCTCGTCCTGATTTCCTACTATTTGGCTGCCCTGGGATTCTGGTCCTGATCCAAATCTTGCTTCTCTACCTTACCTTGTCAGTCCTCATTCTCAGGTCTTCAGACAAGGGGAAACATCTGCCTGGACCCTCAACTGCTGGGCTCTGCCCACGAGAACCCCTGAAGACCCTTGTGTGACTTACAGCTGAGCCCCCACTCTGCTGACCTTCCCACCCGCACTTCTGAGGCCCCAGCATTTCCCCACAAACCCTCCTCCATGAGGCTGGGGGAGGCCAGACTCCCACTCTCGAGATGGCAACTTCCTGCCTCTTTGACGTGTGCAGTGGGACATGGCACTAGTGTTCTTTGGGTGACCCAGGCTGTCTGTGTCCATCACCGGTCTTAACACTTCAGGACTTCCCACTGTCTGCAAAGATGAGATTCCATAGTTTGAAATCCAAAGCCCTCCTTGATCTGGCCCCATCTGCCCAGCCAGCCTTGCCTCCATTTACACAGACACACCACACACACACACAAGCACATGTCTCAGCACACACACACCCTGAGCCCTCCCTTCTCTGCAGACCCCTGTGCCTCTGCCCAAGTGGCTTCCTCAGCCTGAGAACCCCTCCTCTGCTCACCTTCACTTTCAAATCCCCCTAATTCTCAAGGCCAATTCCACTGCCACATCTTCCCTGAAAATTCTTACTCTCTGCACATCACCTTGCCTCCTAGAAAGAATAAAGCTAGTGTCTTAGAAGACTCCACTTTGTTTACTCATTCACTTACAGGTATTTATTAGGTGCCACCTGTGTGCCTGGCCTCCTCACCCAGATTTTAAATACTGAAGATTGCATGTACATGTTAGGGGAGGCAACCCTCCCTTGAAGGCTGCTTTGTTCTGCATTGAGGAAGCCTGCTATGAGCACCTGGAATGATTGTCCACAAGGTACCATGGACCCACTGCTCTGCCAAAATCTAGTGTAGTAACCATCTGCCCTGCACCTGGCCATCCAGGATCTTTGGAATAGCCCTCCCACAATTGCAGGAATTTCCTTCCTGGGGAGCTTCACTATCCCCCACACCCCACACTTTCTGGTAAAAGCCAGAATTCAATTTCCCAGATGCCAATTTTCATGAACTGGCATGAAGCACAGGCTCCACCTATCAGGTAAGTCAGGGCAAGCATGACCCAGTGAGGAAGTAACAGCCACGTGTGGCAGCCACAACCAAGTTCTGGATGTTCTTGTTGGCTACACTGCATACTCCCCAGGACAGAGTCCATCTTCGCCTGTCAATTCCACTCCACTTGCCTGCACTTTCCTCTCGAAACACCTAATGTATTATCCAAGGCTGGCTGCTGTAACCTGTGGTCCCCAAACTACAAGGGCTTAAGACAATGAAAATGTACTTCTTGCTCATGGATCAAGCCAAGGAGGGCATATTCCTGGTGGGCTGGGGGTTCTGCTGCACCCAGGCATTCAGGATCCAGCCTCCCTGGGGGTTGGTGTCTTAGAAGACTCCACTTCGTTTACTCATTCACTTACAGGTATTTATTAGGCACCACCTGTGTGCCTAGCCTCCTCACCCGGATTTTAAATACTGAAGATTGCATGTACATGTTAGGGGAGGCATTCCTCCCTTGAAGGCTGCTTTGTTCTGCATTGAGGAAGCCTGCTATGAGCACCTGGAATGATTGTCCACAATCTGTGTCTCCCAGGCAGACCTCCCTGGCCAGCCACATGGAGGAACACAGGGCCAGAAGGTATGTTGTGACTCTGAGCACAGTGGAGACACCTGGTCATAGGCAAGCAAGTTCAACAGAGAAAGAGGAAGGAACACGAGCAGTGACTTTTTGCCCAGCCAGCCAATCAGAAGAGCCCCCCATCCTTCTGCAAGGGGAATGGGGTAAAAAATAGTTCCTTCTAACAGTGTTTTTCACTTCCAGAGACAGCCGGCCCTCCTTTCTATGCAAATATAAGGGAAAGAGCAATAAGGAAGCTCTTCACAGCCTGGCTTGGGCTTCCCCCTCCTCCGCAAGTGCCTCATGCTTTAGCTGTTCCAGGGGACCCCCGTGCCCAAAATCTCCCTGCACTTCCCCAGCCTCAGAGCCTTTGCGCATGCTCTTCCTCCACCATAAATGCCTGTCCTTTCTTTGTCTAATTAGAAAAACCATATGCATCCTTTAAGACCCAGTGCAAATGGTACCTCATTTCCAAAACATGCCTGACACACACCTTCCCAGTAGCACTGGCTTTTCCTGAATCTGTGCCCCTGCAGTACTTGGTCGCTCATGCAGGCCTCCACTTCTGGCTACTCTTAGGACCCCAAGGCTGGGTCCATATGTAAGGCAAGGCACGTACCCAATCATTGGTTTTTAATGAGGAAACCAGTGAGCAAACACATCCAGCCCATTTTGATTTCTGCCCCCCAGAAGAAAGTCACACATGTAACTTCTCCCTGCCTGCTCGCAACTCTCTTCCCTCCAAAGGCTTAGACCCTCCGGGAGTTGCAAAATTGATAGGATCCAGGCAATGTCCGTTTTCTTTTCAGAGGGCAATTTCTCATTCTCCTCAATAGCTATTCCCACATAATGAAAATAATCACCTCTTCGTGGCCCAAGGACACGTTATATTTAATCTAGCTGGCAGATGTCCTAAGTGGAAGGCCACAATGAAAATAACAGTGCAGAGCCAGAGTCGAGGAATGACTTACCCACAGGTGACCTGGCAGCCCCTGAGATGACCCTCCCAGCCCCCTCTGCCCCCTGCCAGCTTCTCAACCCGCTGTAATCATGATCCTCTGGGTCTGCCCAGCATTTAATTATTTTTCCAAACACTTTCATGCCCCATCTCTCGTGATCCTTACCACACCCCCACAAGGCCATATGGGCCGATTGTCCCACAATATCCCAGCCGAGCCCTCAACAGCAACACTCAGCTGATTCATGCAGGAGTTCGGGCAGGCGCTGCCTCTGTGCTGAGGCTGGACTCAAAGATGAGCTGAGCGCCCCAGGCAGGAGGCCCCTGTGCAAGAGCCACGCATGGATCAAGGCTGCCGACACCTGCCAATTTGAGAGAGACCTCTCCAAGACAGGGGCAGCCCATGGCCTGCTGTTGAGAATGTAAATTGGCTCATCCTTTCTAAAGAGCTGCGTGCTCGGATGCCTGCCAAAGTTAACTGATTTGGCCACTAGATGCCCTCAGATTTGGAAACTCTGACACTTAACATCAGGTGGAGAAAATCCATGCGTCAGGACCCAGGCTTCCAGTCCTAGTTCTGGAACGGGCAGTTTAACCCTGTGTACAGCATCAGGTCACTCCAGGGCCCCTGCAAGAAGCAAACAGGGAGGACCCTCCGTGGCTTTCAGCCTGTAGGGTCTCAGAGTTCATGATATCAAAAATCAAAAAACCCGCATTCCCAAGAACAAGATTCCACACACAGCAGTATTGTACCAACACATTCATAATTATCACACAGCACTGCCTTTCAGCCTAGATTTTATCTGGTCCACCAGTTAAAAGGTGCTGCTTCAAAAATCAGATGGCATCTGAGCAGAAGTGCAGAGGCATCCACAGTTGAAGTCATGCAATCAGGAAGATCTGAGTTCAAACCCAACCTTCCCACCTAGTGTGACCTTGGGCAAATTGTCTGCCTGCTTCTGGCTTTGGTTTGCTGTGTCAGTAAAACAAGTCTACAAAAAAAGAGCTAACAAGAGTATGTATATCATCGTTGTGAAGATGAGTAGTACATTAAGGCAGGTAGCATCATTGCGAAGATCACGTGAGATGATACAGCACCTGGCATGTAGGAAGTGATCCATAAACACAGGAAATGTGATTGTTCACATTTGCCAAAAATGATAAAAACAATTGCCTCAAAGTTAACTGATTTAGCCACTACATGCCCCAAAAAATGCAATTTATATAGATGGACAGATAAGTGAAAATCTTGAGTTAATCAAGAGACTAGTTTAGAACTAGGTAACATAAAGATTTGGAGGTTTCAATTCAGTCTCAGCCCCATAACCTCTCAGGCTGCTGCCTCCAGCCCCAATCCCTAGGACACCTGATCCTTTCTGAGTATGTTCTGGATGCAACCTGCTCACTTTGCCACATTCTCTAAGCTTCACCATTTCTTGGCCGCCAGTTCATGAACCACCAGCCCTTTTGGGGTGGTCCTGCTGGTAAACTTTAGCCTTCTGATCCTCTGGGTCCCTGGAAACCTTGTCAGATGGGGGTTTTACTCCAGCACAAAGGAGATAGGAGTTATCTCATTATTAATGATCAGTTTAGGCTGGGTTTTTCCCTCTTATCAATGTCAAGACTGGTGACACAAACTTATATGCCTAAAGCATGTAAGGCAAGCAGTTACCATAAATCAGTGCAGACAGTTGAGGAAGGAATCCGGCTCTGCTTTGGTGTGACATTTTTGTTTTGTTACTGTGACTGACAGAGGCTGTGGGCTGGGGGGGACGACAGGGCATGGTGGAGACTGAGGCTAACTGGAGACGTGTGCAGACACAAGCAGATCCGCCTGTCCGTTATAACTGGGAGCGGGGGCACTGATTTCTTTAGTTTCTCTTATTTTTCAGGTTATTCCTGATTTTTAGGCAAAAGCCCCCAAATTTTGAAATACTGGCTTTTTTTTAAAAAACACCGTCAAATAAAACCTCAGACCAGATGCAGCTCCTGGGCCATCACTCTGTGAGCTTCCGTTGGGCCTCCTCTACCCAGTCCTCACCACGGCCTCCCAAGTGGAGGTCCAGGATCACCTGTGTGGTTGTCCAGGCTGTGCACTAGCTCAGGGTACAGGCCCAAGAAGGGGCCATTTCTACCACCAGCATCCAAGATCTGTACTATGAATTTCAACAGTTTTCCAGCAGAGGGCAGTAACATGTCAGACTCTAACAGAATCTCATAAAAATTCTCAGCCGAGGGACATGTGTTGCAAGGTAGGGATGTCCTTTTTCTAATATTCACAAAGATGTCCTAAGAACAGCAGTGGCCCTGAGGGTGGAGTATGTTGAAATGAATCACCCCATCCATCCTGATGGGGTTGCAAAACCGGACTGCAAATACCAAGTGTTGCTGAGATTTTGGAGGACCCTGCACAGCTCCCGTGCTGAATAGGTTTGCCCCCTGCTTTGGAAATTAACAGCAGCTCCTCATCAGGCTCAGCAGGCAAAAAATGCCCATGGCTGCAATGCGGCTAGGTGGCTACCCAACAGCATGCATGCAGATGCGCACCCCGAAACATGTTCCGGAACATCCATAGGCACCCTGCTTGTACCAGCCAAAACAGGATGCGCATCGGGAATCAAAAGAATAAATAAGTCATGGTATATCCACATATGGATACTGGACAGCAGTGTGAAAGAACAAGTTCCTGCTACTAACCCTAACACAGACGAGTCTCATAAGAAAATGTTAAACAAATGAAGCCAGCCAGAGAGAGCATTCCACGTGATTCCATGTGTATAAAATGTAAACAGCAAGCAGAGCTAATCTTAGTGTCCGAAGTCATAGGGGTGGGTGTTGGTGACCCTTCAAGGTGGTGGTAGGCTTTGATTCTTGACCTGGGTGGAGGTCACATGGATGGCTCATATTGGGAAAATCCACAAAGCTGTACACACATATGGTTTGGGTACAAATTTTCCACATGTGTGTTAGTGTCCAATAAACAATGTCACAGCAAAGAATCCCATGTGTACCTGGGACAGGAAAGGGCTTCCGAGGAGGAGAGGGAAAGAAACCTACGGGGTCATACAGCACAGTCTCCAGGGGTGACGTTCATTCCTGGAATGAACTACCTGGGCTCATGGTTGCAAAGGAAAACCAGCTTCCTTGGACTGCGATCGGCTGTGTCAGCAGGGAGACATCCTGGATTTGGCGACCAGGAACCCTTGCTTCTGGCTGCCACTTTTGCAGGTGGAAAGTATTGTTAGCCTCTTATTTTATAGAGGAAATGAAAATGCTACAAATGATCTGATGTTTATTTAACAATGTGTCACTATTTGGCAGCCTGGAACCCACATGCTCCAGCACGAAGAGCCATGAGGTCAAAGCCTAGACCTGCAGGGTGATGCGCACACTATCTGAGCCCCACCATGGTCCTGTGGTTCTTTTTAGCCTCCCTTGGCATTGGGTTGCTTTCCACCAGGAAGTGGCCCCCACTTTCTAGGTTGCTTTGCTTACACATGCCAAAACTGAGGGGTGCCTGGGGTTTTCATCCCCAGGGGATCCCCCAGCCAGTGACCGACAGTCTTGAACATGAAACCCCAGCTCCCTCGCCTGAGTCTGGACAAACCCTCTGGGGGCTTTGCTGAAACCCCTTCCCTCTCTGGCCTCTCGGTCTTCTCTAGCTCCCTTGCAGCCCCCCTGGGACCATGGCCTTCACAAATGACTTGCACGCAAACCTCCATCTTAGGGTTTGATTCTGGGAACCCTGACCTAAAACAGAGTGGAAAATGGATTCCAGCCTCTTGGAAATTTCAAAACCAGAGACAGATGTGGCCGGGCCCCCTGCCTCCCACATACATGCCTGCATATCAGGTTTCTGCAAACCGAGCGAGTGGCTTGCAACAGGCTTGTAGACAGCTGTCATCATTTCCAGGATTTGCTGTTACTCAAGTTGTAATGTTTTCTTTGCATGCACAGACGTGCTCGAACTGGCTATACACCAGGGCTCATTCCTACATCCCTGGCTTGGACTCGGAATGCACTTTCCCGTAAAAATGACAGTGATGGCTAACATCGTGTAGTGCCATTACTAACCAAGCCTGTTCCCAAAAAAAACCTTCTTAATCCATGTGTTGCCGAACTTTAAAGTGCTAATCTGAACTCTGATGGTCTTCCTCCAGTTTGAGGAGGCAAAGAAAATTTTCATCTCCTAGAATCAAGGCTTCCCTACAGGACAGCAGATAAGAGCTCCTCTCTGTCATTTGAATAGAGCCAGGACCCACCACTTACCAGCCGTTCACCCTCAGACAGGCCACTGGCCCTTTATGCCCTCCCAGTGCCCTCATGTGCCCAATAGACACAAAGCACCAGCTTCTCAGGACTATGGTGAGTATTAGTCAAAGATAATAATAAGTGAGAAATAAGCATGTGCTCCACTAACCATCAAAGAAAAGCAGGATGGGCCACAGTAAGCTGTCTCCCAGTACACAGAAGCACATGATACAACCACTTTGGAAATGAACTTGGTAGTGCCTGTAAGAACTAAATATGCACATGTCCAAGACCCAGTGAGCTTGCTCATTCCCCAGAGAAATAAGGGCACAGAACCATCCCAAGATACATTCAAGAATGTCCACTGTTGCTTTACTTATGGCAGCCGAGAGCTGGAAACAACCCCAATGTCTATGGACAGCAAATGGGTAAGTCACACGGGCTATACTCTAATGATGGAGTACAACAGTACCAGTGACTTGCAGGAATCCCACAGACGTGATGCTGAGCAGAGAAGCCAGAGGTGAAGCATCTGTGTTGTCCAATTCCATTAAGATCAAGTTCAAAAAACAGGCAAAACTAACTATCTTAGTTCAGGCTGCTGTAACAGTATGGCACAGATGAGGAGACTTAAAAACAACAGAAATTTCCTTCTCGTGGTTCCGGAAGTCACGATCAGGGTGCCAGCATGGTCAGGCTCTGGTTGAGGACCCTCTTCTGGGTTGCAGACACTTTTACACAGAATGACCATATGACCCAGCAATTCCTCTCCCAGGTATGTGCCCAAAACGATTGAAAACAGGAGTTACAACAAAAACACGAATGTCCATAGCAGCACTATTCATGGTAGCCAAAAGCTGGGATCGAACCAGTTGGTGGGTGGACAAACAAAATGTGGTGCATCCATACAACAGAGCATTAGTCCACCACAAAAAGAAAGAAGTACTGATATGTGCTAGAATGTGCCAGAATGTGGCTGAACTTGAAAACATTATGCTAAGCCAAAGAAGCCATACAAAAAAGGACATATATGGTATAATTCCATTTATATGAAATATCTAGAATAGCAAACCAATAGAGACAGAAAGCAGATTAGTGATTTCCAGGGGTCCAGACTCGGGAGTGAGTGTTTAATGGCTACACAGTTTCACTTCGGGGTGAGGAAGAGCTCTAACTGGAGAGAGACGATGGTCGCACAACATTGTAATTTACTTCATGCCCCTGAACTGCACCCTTTAAAATGGTTAAAATGATAACGTTCATGTGATGTGTATTTCGACACACACACACACACACACACACACACACACACACACACACACACAGAAGTTAGACACAGAGGAACCACATGACTGAGCAATTCCACTCCTAAGCCAGAGCCCAAGAGAATTGAAACACGTGTCTATACAGAACCCTTGTCCATGAATGTTCATAGCAGCCTGATTCAGCAGAGCCGAAGGTAGAACGACCCAAATGTCCATCAAATGATGAATGGATGTTTCATTTTCCTAAGGCTGCTTAAACAAATTACTGTAAACCAGGTGACTTGAAACAATAGAAATGTATTGCCTCACAGCTTTGGAGGCCAGAAGTCTGAGATCAAGGTGTTGGCAGGGCCACACCCCCTCTGAAGCCTGCAGGGGAGCCTTCCTTGCCTCTTCCAGCTCCTGGGGGCGGCCAGTAGTCCTAGGCAGCTTTCCCATACAGCTGCATCCCTCCGGGCTCTGCTCTGTTCTCATGCGGCCATCTTCTCTCCATACCTTATAAAGACACCAGTCACAAAGGGCTCAATCCACAGTACAGCCTTATTTTAACTAACTACATGTGCAATAACTCTGTTTTCAAATATTCTGAGGGGCTGAGCGTTAAGACATCAACGTTCTTGTTTTGGAGGACACAATTCAATCCCTAACGATGGATAAACAAAATGTGGTCTATCCATGCCAAGGAATTTTGTTGCTCCACAAAAAGAAATGCAATACTGATGCATGCCAAGACTTGTAAAATGGGAAAACATCATGCTCAGTGAGAGAAGCCAGACACCAGAGGTCACAGATTGTATGATGCCATTTATATGAAATACCCAGAATGGGAAAACCATGGAGACAGAAAGCAGACTTACAGGCTGGAGTGTAGGAAGGAGGGAGACTGTTAATGGGTATGAAGTTTCTTTTTGGAGTAATGAAAATGTCCAGGAATTGAACAGTGTTAATATTTGTACAATACTGTGACTATACTAAGAACTACCGAATTGATACTTTCTGTGGGTGAATTTATGATATGTTGATCACATCACAGTAGAAACAAGAAGACAAAAAAATAAGCTACAAACTGGGAGAAAATATTTGCAAACCACTTATTTACCAAAGGACTTGTATTTAGAGAATATACATATGAAGAAGAACTCTCAAAAATCAAGAGTAAAAACAATCAGTTAGAAAATGGGCAAAGGAAATGAAGAGACCTACTGAAAAAGATACAGAGGCAACAAATAAACACACAAAAATAATTCAGCATCCTTAGCCACTAGAGAAACGCAAATTAAAGCCACAGCGAGGCACCAACACACCCACGAGGATGGCTGGAGTGAAAAATAGTGACAACACCCAGTGCTGGGGAGGATGTGGGGAAACTGGCTCCTGTAGGTGTTGCTGGTGGGAATGTAAAACAGTACAGCCACTCCGGAAAACTGTTTAACAGTTTCTCACAAAACTAAATATGCACAGATAATATACCTCAGAAATGACACTCCTGATCATTCCCTCAGAAATGAAAACTTATGTCCACACAAAAACCTGCACACGATGGTTCATAGCAGCTTTATCCATAATGGCCAAAAATTGGAAACAACCCAGTACCCTTCAAGGAAACTGTGACATCCATACCATGAATACTGCTTAGCAATAAAAAGGAACAAACCATTGCTCCACATAATAATTTTTATGGATCTCAAAGGAATTATGCTGAGCAGGGTGAAACAAAGCCAGTCTTAGAAGGTTACATACTATATGATTCCATTTACATAATATTCTTTAAATGATAAGATTATAGTGAGGAGAACAGATTAGTGGGTTCCTGGGGCCAGGGATGGAGGTGGGGGGTGTGATGCTGTGCAGGGCCAGCCAGAGGAGCTTTATGGTGGCAGATGAGCTCTGTGTCTCGACTGTGGTGTCATATAGAGATCTACACATGATAAAATCACATACGACCCCACACACACACATATAAATCTGAAAAGTTCTAAGATCATACAAATGTCAGTTTCCTGGTTATGATATTGTAACGTAATTACACAAGATGTTAGCTTTTGGGGGAACTGGAGGCAAAGTATATGTGTTCTCCCTGTATATTTTTTTTTGCAACATCTTGTGAATCTAGAACTTGTTCAAAATAAAAAGTGTCTTCAAAATAGATTCATATTACAAATATTACAAAATAGGTTTGTATTGCAACATTGCGAAAACACTGAACAGCCAGTATTGCCTGGGCACTAACCAGTGGGAACACAGCCCAGCCATAAACAGTTAGTTAGCCGACCCCATTAATGGCGGCACATCAGCCTCGCAAGGTCCTGACATGCAATCAGATGAGAGATGTCAAATGTATCTGGAAGCTGCATCCCATCCCAGAAGGGGATGCCTTGAAAAGATGGGAGTGCTCCTACAGATGGCTACTCTGGTTATGTTCAATGGGAGAAGAGAAAGAGGCGAGCTCCCTGGGTGTGAGGCCACCAGGTGGCAGAGAAAGAGCAGCTCAATTTTCCCACACCCCCACCATCCAGCCCATCACCTTCACCAAGGCAACAAATGAGCCCAAGAGAGTTTACCTATGACAAAGTGCATCTGTAATAATGGAAACCTGGCAACAACGTAAGTGCTCATCAATAGAGGACAGATTAAATAGATCGGGACATATCCATGCAATGGCTAGTGGGCAGTCTCTTAGAATGGTGACTTCCCAACTCAGCCCAAAATTTAGCAAAAGTATGATGGGCCTGACTGGGAGGAGTCTATGCCTCCAGCCAGCCTCAGTCAAAGCAGGTTCCATTTTACCTTTTTTGTGAAGTGAGCACTCCTTGAAGATTTTGTTTATCTTCAAAAAGCTAGAAAACCACACATTGGTAGAATGTTTATTGATATGCATATAATTTTAATGATATTTATCTCTGGGTAATGGCATTACAGATATTCATCTTTCCATTTGTTTCTTACCTCTATTTTCCCTTTCTCCCACAATAAATCTGAATGCATTGTTTCTACAGAAGGAAAAAATAAATCACAGTTCAGTCTTCTTTGGTTAAAAACAACAGAGAGTAACTGACACTAATCTGAGCAAAAAAAAGTCAAAGGAAGGATGTTGGGGGCTGAGGCAAAGAAGGAGACCTGCCCACCCAATATTCATTCTCTTCCTCTTCCTCACAGAAGCCTGGTTTTAGTCAGGATGGGAATGTGTCCGGCTGAACATTACCTCTCAGCTGCCCTTGACACTACGGGTGGTCATGTGACCTTGCATGGCAGACAAGATATAAATGGAATTCCATTGAGTTGGAATTCTGGGAAAGATTTTTTTAAGTGGGTGACTGTGCCACAATGTCCTTTTGACTCTCTCCTCCAATTCCTCCTGTCTGGACTATCCATGTGATGGCTGGTACCACAGTAACACTCATGAGCATATGTGACCTTGAGGGTAGAAGCCACATGCTGAGAACAGTTGGAGCAGAAACACAGGAAGAGTCTGGGACATTAATGACTCCATGGAGCCACCGACCAGACAGGCTGCCTTCCTCTGATATTTAAGCCAGTCTTTTCCTGCTTCAAACTCATCTCGAACTGATCCAGGATTCACAGGACCAGCAAGAATCTAGAGACCCAGGTTTGGAAATAGGCAAGACTAAGGCAGCTCAAGAGTTAAGAAGCGAGAACCATATCCATGAGGTTATGGGTGACCTCATTACCACCCTGAGACGATTTTCCTCCTTGAGGGAGCAGCTGGGTTCATAAATGATCACTGGTGTCTGAAAGCCAACCACACCCTTTCCTGGAAGCTAAGCTATACGTTGGCACAAGGAGAGAGAACCTGTAAGACTAAACTTGCCTTCTAAAAATCACTCTTTGGAAATTTTGTTCATTTATTGTTATGACGTTTCCAGAGAGAATCTTCCCCTCAGTGTCCCCAATAAATAAGAGTTAGGAATAGATGGGCCCACATTTCTCCATGATGAAAGATTTCTGAACTGTGAACTGTGGGCGATTGCTTGCACTCACACCTCCGCCTGGTAAGCCCTGCTGGTTCAGGGGTTGGGGACGTCTAGACAAATGATGCAGCCTGTCTCTGGGACACCTGGAAGCACTGTGGACTCCATCTGAATACAGCTGAGGGAATAAGGATAATAAAGCCCTTGGGAGCCCTGGAATTCCCATCTCATTGTGATTTTCAGAAACCTAAGTGAGATGTAGCCCCAGAAGGGGTGGGGCCCTAATTTGGGGACATCCTAAGACACAGCTCTCATAAGAGAGGATGGAAAAGAGCTCCACTCATTTCTATCCTCTGTTATTTGGTCCCAGATTCCATTTCCAGAGGAGGAAACATCCAGCCGGATCTAGCTGGGGTCTATGACTGCCCTTGGGGAAGGCAGACTATCAATTATAAGCCCCACCCCACCTCGACTGAACTATATCCAATGGGAAAGGGACAGGCGATTCCTCATACAAACACAGAAAAAATGGATAACTGGGAAATAGAGATATTTTTTAACTTTTAAATTTAAATTGAATTTTTCTAAAGAGAAAAAGTAAAACTTCCTCAAAGAGAAAACTAGAAGTTTCAGAAAGGTAAGGTGATATTCAGCACATCCCTGCTTTAAAGTTTAAGTGTCCTGCCCAGATGAACCCTGTGCTGACTTCGGCCTGAACAACACTATGATTTTTCTCAGGTAGCACAAAGATAAATGAAGGAGTCCCTGGAACTCAGTGACATATATGTGAACAAGACATATATGTGACAAACTGTAACCTGATTGGGAAGCCCTGTTAGAGGTACTTGATGAAAGCACCATGGGAGAACAAAAAGTTGTTGTTAATTTTGACCCTCAAGATCAGAAGAGGCTTCCTGGAGGAGGTGAGATTTGAGTGGAAGATGAGGATGAAGGCAGAGATTTAAACCAAAGGACATGGACCCTTGAATGTTGCGCTGAATTTTTCTGTGGAAAATGCAGTTTCATGAAAGATTTTTGAGCAGAGGGATACTATGGTCTTATTTCAGCAGTATACACAGATTAGATTGCCCCAGTGGGAGAGGTTAAAGGTTAGGACACCAGTAAGAATGTCTTGGCAATAATTCAGATGAGCAATGATTAGCGGCTGCTTCAGAGTCCTGGGAAGCTAGATAATGATGAGAAACCACATTCCAGGGAGCAAGACTGGACAAGCCTTGTTTGACGAATAATTGGATGGTGGGGTCAAAACGAAGAAAATGCAAGATTTCTGTCTTGGGTGAGCTGGTGAATGATGATGCTATCAGCCAATCCAGGGAACTTGGGGGCAGTGTGAAGAGGGAAAATGAGGCGGTGATTGGGGTCAGGTAGAGCTTGAGATGTTTTAGAGACACCTTGAGAGAAATGTTCTACTGGCTGCTGGAACTCTGAGTCAAAAACTCAGAAAGAAATGGTGGTCATCATTACCTATGAGCATTGAATTACAGGCGATTCTTCTTTGGTTATTTTTAGGCTCTTTAATTAGGCATGTGTTCCGTTTATAGTTAGAGAAGAAAATGCTATTTTTTAATGATAACTAAAGCAGGAGCCAGGGCGGGATCTGGCAGGTCTGAAGGCTCACCGGTACCTCGGAACGTGTGGACGCAGACGCAGAATCGGCGTCCGCTCTGTTCAGTGTGGAGCAACATGGTCACCAAGCGCGTCCTCTTTGCCAGGCTCTGGAACGCTGCAGCAAACAAGACAGCAACCATGACAGATGTAGTCCCATTCCCAGGGAGCCCCGAGGAGTGGGACGGTGCCGGGAGAAGAAAGGCAAACAGATGTCCCACTTTGTTAAAAAGGAAGGAAGGGGGGATTCTAGAAGCTGCAGAACTTGATGTCTGGCTGGGCAAAAATTCTAGAATCTTGTAAGTCCCGGGAGAGGGAAGTGCACATGGATGGTCTTAGGAGACCACAGCTTGGTTCCCTTCTTGAGAGGAGAAGATGAAAGGGATCGTGTGTCTGGGGTTCAGCCGCACAGCTGACAGAGGTCCTCAGGACGCTCCTGCAGGTAGGCTGGGTGAGAGGCCAGGGATTCCGATTCAGGAGGGGGGCAGAGCAGAGTTTTGATTACAGGTTGTCAAGCCAGAGGAAGGTCTTGAGGTCTCACATTTCTTCTCTTGGTTCTGTCCTGTTTATATATTTTTTTGATCAGGAAAATAGACACTGGCTCAGGATAAAGAGGAATGTAAGCTATCAGACGTCTCTGATGAGAGACCCTCTGTGGCAGGGAATCCCATCCCGGGTACATTCAAGCAGCCCCTGATTCCCCTTCCATGAACACAAAGACAGAGCCCAGTCCTGGGTGGAAGGGTGTAGGGATAGCCTCTGCAATCCTTCCCACCTGGAAGACCCTTCACATCTGTAAGCACCCCTCAGACATACCCACCTGGAATCATACCCCAAACTTGACAAACTCAACTTGCCCAGAGCTGAGGTCATCCTCTGGAAAGGGTTTGGTTTGGTTTGGCAGAGTCCTTGCAGCCAGTCATACCTGGGCCTCCTCCAACAACCACAGCTGTCCAGGTGTGTGCATTTGAGGCCAGGCATGCACCCTCCCTTGGCTTCAGGTCCTTCCTCTGGAAAAGCAGGTGATACCTACCTCAAGTAGTTGCGAGAGTTCAGCAAGGACCTACTATGTGTGTCAAGTGCTCGGATCCACCAGCACAAGGACAAAGAGCCACCGAGCACCCATTAGTGCTGAGAACCCTGTGTGGGGCTGATGTCAGATGGATGGCAAATACATTCAAATGGGCCAATAAGCCAAAGGACATGTCATTACAAAGAGACAGGAGTTGCGGGAAAGGAGGGTCAGAACACACGTCTCAGAGCTAAAGAAATCATCCATGCAGAGCTTTCAGCCTGGAGCATTGTAGGCATCTGATACCTGGCAGTCCCTTTCCATGGCCCCAGCTGTGCTCTAAATGGTGTGTCAGTCAGTTCCAGCTGCTAGAAAAAAAGTGCCACAACAGAAGCATATTTCCAAACACTTCTAGAGGCTGGACGTCCAAGATCAAGTCCAGCAAAGTCTGTTTCTGATGAGAACTCTGTTCCTGGCTTGCAGGCGGCCGTCCACCGTGACTTCACTTGGCAGAGGGAGAGGAGCAGCAAGCTCTCTGACAGAAACACTGATCCTATGGCATCAGGGTCCCACCCTAGGACCTCATTTAACCATACTTACCTCCCCAGAGGCCCCATCTCCAAACACAGCCACACCACGAGTTAGGGTTCAACACATGACTTTTGGAGGCATGAACTCAATCCATACACATGGGTGCCTGCCTCTCACACGTGAACAAGCTGCCACCCCCTTCCTGGTCTTCCCAGCTGGTGAATGGGGTGGTGGGCATGACTTCCCCTCAGCATTTCCCCAAAGGCCAAAGGCAACCAGGCTCACAGTGTAGACCATGCCCCTTCGGCCTTGCCAACCCCTGAACTCACAACAATCAACTCTTGGGACCTAGAACCCCCGAGCCCAACCTGGACACACTTTTTCAAGTGTAAACCATTCAAAACACCCCATGGTCTGTGAACAATGCTGATAATCACAGTACCTAACACTAGTTGACTCTTCCCTGGATGCTGTGCTGTCTTCACTCATACCATGTTCCTGCAGACCTCTGCGTTGGGGCTGGGATCCAGCCTCATTCATTGAGCTCAGACACCGCTGGACGAGGAACCCCCCACCAGGTCGCATGGGAGGGTCACGCCAGAATCTGAACCCAGGCAGTTGGGCCAGCGCACCCAGGGAAGAAGCCCCTGCCCAGCCCGCCCATCCAGCTGAAGGGCGTGGCTAGCACAATGCCACCAATGCTAAATATCCCTGCCTCTTCCTCAAGCCTCCATTTGTCGTGAAGTGTTAAGGAGGAAAATTCCAACCATTTAGCTAGCAATTCAAAACATCGTTTTTAATCTAGACACGCCTTTATCATGGAGGAGAATGCAAATGTGCAAGCATCTTTAAAATAAAGCTGGGTGCTTCGGGAGAATTTCACCCAGATGGGCCCTGCAAGTCTTTCTCTCACCCCTGCGGCCCCATAGACCAAGCTCCCGGCTCCAGTGTCAGCCTGACCCCACGGCTTCCCTCCCCTCAGCCCTCTTGTCCACACTGTGCTCCCACTTGGCCCCCCAACTAGACCACCCCCATTCTTCCCCAGCACCCACTCTGTGCCTCTGAACCCACACACCGCCCGCCCCCTACCACTTGTTTGCTACTTTGTAAACCATGTTGCTCTGTTGTTGCTCTTTCCAGTACTTCCCAGTCTTTCCAATAAAACCAATGGTTCTTTGCAAACAGGAGCCCAGCTATGGCTTCTCAGCACGACCCAGAGCCACATCTCACCCATGATACACTGTCAGGGAACATGTGCTCATTCTGAGGGCAGATATTTCCCCCACAGTTTGGGGCCATCCCTGCAGAAAAGCTTATGGCACTTTCTGAGCAACACAATGTCCTGTAAACTCTAGCTTTGATCGGCTAAGACTAGTCTGCCACCAGGGACAAGGGGGAACTCTTAAGGAAATCCGTCATTCATGCAGACGTGCAGGTCATGTTTTCCTAGTCACTAAGCATACTTCCTGCCCCGCCTGCCCCGCGGAGCTAGTTAGCCAGCCCTTGGATCTTGCCTCCCAGATGAGGTCAGAACCCCTTCTCATATCTGCTCTGAGCAGCGGGAAGTCCTTCCTCACAGTTTAGATGCATATTGGTGATGCTTCACCACTACACTGGGTCTGTTAGGCTGCTCCTCACACAATAGGCAATCACGAAGTGCCAGTACATGCTCTCCAGCTCCTGGCGACAATCATAAGCCTCCCAGCAGGGTGCCTCCAAGTTGTCCTGGCAGGACGGCTCAGGCTGGGGTGCTGGGCTGACTCATGCTCCCGATTTATCCAGGAAACCAGAGCTCAGGGTTGGAACCTGAGAGCCCCAGGCCCGTCTGGCCATTGCCAGGGGATTGATGGCAGGAAGGCAGGGAGGAGCCACAGCAGGCATTCCCAGCCTCGGCCTCATTCAATTCCCGTCCTGCACTGCCATCTCCAGGACACTTGGGTGTGCTTCACGATCGAAGGAGTTACACAATCACCCTTGTAATCAGGGCTTTTGATCCAAGAAAGGTCAGAGCACTTGAGAAACATTTGCTCATCATGATTCTCCCTTTGCTGTGTGGCGGTGGGGGTGTTGGGGGAGAGGCAGTTGTTCCAAGCTGCTGGGGATGGAATCCAGGAGCGCAGCAGCCGCTGTCCTTCTCCTACACTGTGAGCAGGCGAGGCCACAGGGATATCCTAGGGTAACGCGCCTGCCAGGCACTCAGGACCTGTGAAAGGCAGATCCCGAAGCAGCAGGCTGGGGTGGGTTCTGCGAGTCTGCATTTCTAGCAAACCCAGATGCTCCTGTTGCTGGCTGGATGCTGCATTCAATCCTTGATATTCAAAAGTGGTCTAAGGATGAAGCAGCAGAGGAGGTGCCAGGGAGCTGGTGAAAAACAGAGTCTCAGGTC
Source organism: Manis javanica (assembly GCF_040802235.1). Classification (NCBI taxonomy): domain Eukaryota; kingdom Metazoa; phylum Chordata; class Mammalia; order Pholidota; family Manidae; genus Manis; species Manis javanica. The sequence goes on from NC_133165.1 coordinate 28,425,495, forward strand.
CCATCCCAGACCTCCTGGATCACAGTCTGCTGCTGAACCACATCCCCTGTTGACTCATAGACTCAGTGAAGCCTGGGACACTCTGCCCTAGAATGCTGGTCTTCAAGCCTGCACATTGCAACCACCTTTGGGGTTTTAAAAAAAATACTGATGTGGGACTCCCTAGAGACCCCAGTTTAATCTCCATGGGGTATAACCTGCATATCAGAGATTTTAAGACTTCCCAGGTGATCTAATAAAAAGTGAAGTTTGAGGGCTTTGCTTTATGTTAGAGTATCTTATCAAGTTTATTAAATTTTGCTAGCATTTGTCTTAATATTTATTGGAATTCTTTCTCCAGGAAAGATGTTCAGATGGCCAACAAGCACATGAAAATATGCCCACCATCATTAATCATTAGGGAAATGCAAATCAATACCACAATGAGATGTCACCTCCCAGCCATGAGAGCAGATATGACTTTTAAATGGGAACTAACAGTGCTAGCGAGGATGTGCAAGCATGGGCCCCTCCCACCCTGCTGGAGGCACAGGCAACAGTACAGCAACACAAATGCGTCTGGCAGATCCTCGGGTTAAAATGGAGTTACCACGTGACCCAGCAACTCCTGCCCCACATATGCCCAAGAGAATTGAAACCCGGGACCCAGATACTCAGATACACCCATAGCAGCCAAAAGGCAGACACAACCCAGCATCCACCAACAGAGAACAAACTAAATGCAGTCCAGCCATTCAGTGGCATACTATTCAGCCATGGAAAGGAATGGAACACAGGTGTGAGTCATAGCATGGAGGGACCCTGAAACCATGTTCGGGAAAAGGAGCCAGACACGAAAGGACAGGGGCTGTGTGACTCCATCTACATGGTGTGTCTAGAACAGACAGATTCACAGAGACAGGCATTCGTTTGGCCATCTCTTCCAAGGACCATAAGTTCCCAGAACTGCACCTGGGCTTTCTTGGAAGATCTCTTGGCCTGTTGCAAAGTGAGTCAGGGTCCTTTCGGAACCAGCTCACACACCTTGATTTCATCAAGAAAATGTGTGTCTTCCAGTTCTTAAAGGAGAAAATCATTCATAAGGATTTCACACATTTTTTAGTTTATTCTGGAGGGTTTTCATTTATTTTGTATTGTAAAAGGGATCTTTTCTTCCATTGTATTTTATAAGGAGTTGCTGTTTGTATATAAGAATGCTATTACACAGTGGATCTGTGGCATCTTGCTGCACTGATAGACAGTGACTGCATTGGGGTATGGGTGGGGACTTGATAATATGGGTGAATGTAGTAACCGCATGGTTTTTTCATGTGAAACCTTCATAAGGGTGTATATCAATAATATCTTAACAAAAAAAATTTTTTAAGAATGCTATTAATTTTTTTAATATTCAAAGAACAGCTCCTGTCCCATGCTCATGGTAGTCTTCCAGCTAATCATCTGGTATTTCTACGTTTAGCTCATATCATGCACAAAAATTTTACATAAGCCCCTTTTTCTGGACCTTCCCAAACTATGTTCAGTGATGGACCAGGTCCTGGTCTTCTTCCCAAGAAGTTTTGTAAAATAGATGTCAGGTCCCCCAGATCCAATCTCAGATGTCATTAAAATGTCAAATTACTGAAGAAGTTTCCAATTTCTGTACTTTCTTGTCACAGACCAGTAAGAGTTGGCAGACCTGGAGAGATCTACAGACCGCACTTGGAGCATCACTGTCTTAGACCACATCTCGAATAGTATCAGATGTTAGAATCCCAGATCTGTAGCCTGTTCTCACATGTTCAGTTACCAAAGTCCGTTTATTACTGCAAGATCACCAGCAGTGCTTATGTGAAGTACAGAAACCTGCATCAGTAAGTTACAACACCTGGTTCATGTGTGCATAAAACACTTTTTATATCTAAAGCCAAGAAAAAGGAGGGGGTAGAGAAAAGGATAATATCTGAGGGAGATTCGATGATAGATAGATAGATAGATAGATAGATAGATAGATAGATAGATAGATAGATACATAGATAGATACATAGATATAGATAGATAGATACATAGATATTGAGAGTACATGGATTTTCTCTGAATTTGGGGGGTGAAGAGGAGCAGGAGGAGCCTGAGCCAAAAATAAGGCCTAAAAATTCTGAGCAAATTAGTTTGGTGGGGAAAGAAAACTAAGTTTTTAAAAATAACTGCTTCAGTTAAGATGTCTCCCCTTCCTACTAACTAGTGCGACAAGTCGTGTTAGTGGCCCCATGGCTCCCGCTGCAGCAGAACTGCCTTCAAGTCTGGGATCTAATTACATGTCAGCCCTGCATGACAAACAAGATTTTTGCAGCACACTCAGGATGCACTGTGCCTGGGATTCCGCCATTCCAGGGCTCCGTGGCAGGGGTACAAGTCATGTGCAGCACAGAGACCGGGGACTTCTTTCCTATCTGATCCTCAGAACCCAGGAGCAGCTCAGCTGGACCTCCACCCTGCAGGCCAGCGGTGGAAGGCCGCTTGTGGGCACCTTGCAGTTATATACTGCAAGGGCCTTCATCCTAAAATCAACCCTTGGTGCCACTGAGGAAGGTGATGTCACCAGAGCATAGTCAGCCTGTCCCCACCTGTCCTTTGAGACGAGGTGGGATGTAAACAAACACATATATTTTCATAAGGACTTCCGGCAGTTGCAGCAGTGGGACCCCGCACTTCATTAGCGCCCCACACTGGTGGCCTCTTTAACCCGCGACAAGCTCGGGAGACGGGGGAGAGAGCTGTCCTCAGTGCAGAAACAACCCAGTCCACTACTTGAATCCTGGCCCTCCCTTCTGGAGCCTCTATTTTCTATTCTGTAAAATGGGCCTAAGGGTTGCTCTACAGACCATGTGACTGTTTATAACATGTTATCATTAGGAAAGATCCATCCAGTAGGAAAGATATGGGAGAGAGAAACAGACCACTCCTGTCTCTGGGGCGCTGTCCCATGACCTGCTGTGCCCTGGAACCTCTGACAAGTCCCTTCACCTGCAAGCACCATCGTCTCCATCTGCCAAAGAGCTCGGACCACCTGTGCAGTGACTATACAAGGTTGATGCTCCTTCCCTTGAGAAGCGGGGTCCAGGTCCCTTCTCCTGGAATCCAAGCGGGCTTCTCTGATCGCTCCAAGCAACAAACGCGACAAAAATAAGGCTGCAGAGCTCCTGAGGGTAAATCTTCCAAGGCCATGCAGTTTCCTCCCTGCTCTCTTGGGAGCCTCACCACGAAGAAGTCCAACCACCCTGAGACGTCTGTGCTGAGGGAGCCGTGGGTGGGTTCTCCCCACGTCTGCAAACGAGCCAGTCAGGGCGTCCAGACTGTAGACGCCCGCAGCCCCACCAACATCTGATGGTAACGTCAGGAGATCGCCAAGCATGACCTGCCTGGCTGAGCCCTAAACCAGTTCCCATTTCTGAACCAGCTCCTGGCGCCCTCCGTTCTGCCTTCTGTGTCTGTGAACCTGAGTGTTCTAGGTGCCTCCCATACGCAGAATCGCAGTGGGTGCACCGCGGGGTGTGGCTTCTCTCACCGAGCACGGCGTCCTCCAGGTCCCCCTATGCTGTGACAGCTGTCAGAACTTCATCCCTGATTTATTTAAAATGATTTAATTGAAGCACAGTTTATATGTAATATTTTCTGCCGTGATAAATGCACGTAATGCAGAATGTTCTTCGTAGCCTGTTAAAGCTGCACAGAACCCCATGGTGTGCAGACACCACACTGTCACCCCTAAGGCCGGGTGAACCCAGAGGCATAAGGGTCCCCACGGCCAGTCGGCGCGGAGCGCGCGGGGACAGAGCCATGAGGCGCAGGGCAGGGTAACCTGCAGACCGCCCACCTGTGCCCACTTCACGGTCGAGCAACAGCCGGAGCACCAAGGGCCCACCCAGGACACGAGCCGGTGAAAATCGCAGGCCGCGCGCAGGGCCCGCCCTCCCGCCAGTGCGCAAGCGCGGGAAGCGCCGCGCCGAGGCGAAAGGCGCACGCGCGAACCGTGCTCTGTACGGAAGACTCCGCTTCCCTGTGTGAGTCCGCGATCCGGGATTTCAGCCCCGCCAGGAGCTCTGTTTATAAACACACCGAGCGTCCGCCGGTGAGGGGTAACCCTAAAGGTAGTGGGGCCGAAGGTTAGAGGTCAGCCGGGGCGCGGACGGGGAGGCCGATCCCTTGGCCTTCACCGACTGCTGGCTGCGCGGTGCGGCAGGTGAGGCAGCCCTGCCGCAGTCCGGGTCTGTCGGTGGGGTGGGCGCCACGTGGTGCGCACGTGGTCCAGGCCCCGGCGCGGTGGCCTCCCCTCCCCCACGGCGCCGGCATCCCGCCGCGCCCTCTGGCGGCAGCCGGGCGCGCCTGCGCACAACACGTCATGGCGTACCTTCCGGTCTGGGCAGGCGCGGGGCGTGAGTTGGCTGCGGTCTCGTTCCCGCTGCGCGGCGGCTCCGGGGTCCGGGCGGGGTGGGGCGGTGGGGCGGGCGGCCCCCCGGGTCGCGCGCGCAGGCGGAGGCTCGGGGAGCGGGGCTGGCGCGGCCCCGGCGGACTCGCCGGCCACGTGGGTCGCCTGTCCCGGGTCCCCGCCCGCCCTGCACGCACACTCACTACGTGACGGGTGGGGGTCACTAGTTAGCACAAGGAGCGGTGTTTCCGCTGTCACCTACTCCATAAACTTTATTTATGAGAGTCTACGTGAAAAGCGCTGCTGGGCGCATCTTAAACTCGCAGTCTATGGTAGTTATCATGGCGGTTGCTTGCCCTTTTCTAATTCTAAGGTTTGAGGAGGTTTACAAAAATCAAAAGGCAAAACTCGCCCTGAGTTTGTCACTTACCGTGAAGGCTCACGATTGCATTGCCGCAGCTGACGGCGCTGTTGCAATTAGGATTCCTCAGTTTACCCCCTGCAGCAACGTCTTTTAAACACCTGCTATGTGCTGGACGCTGCTCCAGGGTCTGAGGTGCCTGGGTCACACCTACGTAAGAGGAAAACTTAAACGTAGTTAAATCATAGAGGAAAGTCAGGAAGTGCTGCCTGTCCAGGTCAGGCTGATGTGCTTGTGTAATGACTGACCGGGGTGGGATGCGTGTATACATGCATTCCTTTATTACAGACTTCTCTGATAAACTTGTGTAGCACACGATCTACAAAAGAATAACACATACAACACTCTTGCTTGTAAAGCCCCTCCAGCCAATTGGTTCTGAGAATGCTTTTGCTCGTTTTTACTGAACTCTGGTATCCACAGCCAACTTACAGTTAAAATTCAACCATAATTTATCACATTGAGTTGCCTCCCAATCCACTGTTCCCAATAAATTTATCATTAAATGTAATATGTGATACGGATGTTGGTTGATATAACATGAACAAGTAAAACAGAAAGGAAGCTAAAAAGACATAGAACTTTATTCATCAATGATGTGAGCGACTTCTTTGCCGTATTGGATCATAATTTTCCAATACTGGGCAAATTCTTCCTCAGTGTTTTGTTCAGTTTACAATATAATGCCTACAGACCTGAAACAATTTATTTAACCACATTGTTAGTTTTGTTCATTACTTTCTTAAGTCTAGACTCAGGGTTGACTAATGTTTTCTACAGAGAGTCAAATAGTAAATAAGGCAGTAAACATATTCTTTATCACCCTTTGAAAATGTAAAAATAATTCTTAGCGAGCAAAGGGCAGATTTGGCCATCGAGCTCTGAATTATATGTAGTATTTTCAGATTCCCACAATATAAATATTTTTCTGATGTCTGATTTCAACCTACCAACGTGGAGTACCTGAACCAGCATGGAGTGTCTGAATGCAGGGTTGGAAAGTATTTCCAGCATGTGGATACCATAGATGTAAATAACCTCACAAGCATAGATTGTAGTACAATAATTAGGAAGTAATGATTTTTGAGGCTTTGTTTCATGGAATTGATTTCACTGTAAGGTTATATAATTTAATTTTTGATAATGTCTATGTTTAACAGCCAGCCCACAAAAATCCTGAAAATTTAATAGTTGGCTCTCATGAGCCCACCCCAGCCCAGCATGGATCTTCCCTCTAAGTGGAGGTGGGGATGGGTCAGCTGGGCTTCTGGAATGGTAGGCAATGTTCAGTTTCTTAACATAGGTTCTTAGCACACCCAAAAGTGACCCCCAGTAAGTGGTCCCCTCCCCAGGAATGTCGGTGGGACCTGTAGCCAGTAGCATTTAGTGAAAGGGATGGAATGTCATTCCCTTGATTGAATCATGCTATATGTAAAGTGTGATGGGGTCACACCCATCACTCCCATGATCCCATGACAGATGGAGACAGAGGCTCCCCTTCTGTCCTTGCAGGAAAAAAGAGCCATGCCGTGGACAGCCCCTCGAGAGGGCCTGTGGCAGGGGACCATGGCTGGCCTCTAGGACCTAAAGAGGGCCTATAGCCAACAGCCAGGAAGAAGCCAGGGCCCCCGGGCATGTAGCCACAAGGTCATGATGCATCTGCCAATAAGCTAAGCGAGCTCAAAAGAGGATTTTTCCCCAGCCTTGAGCCCCCAGATGAGAACTCAGCCCACCCATGCCTTGATTTTAGATCCGTGAGACCTGAGCAGGGGACCCAGCTAATCTATGCCCATACTCCTGCCCCATGAAACTGAGGTAATGTGTTGTTTTAAGCTGCTAAGTTTGTTACAGGGCAATAGAAAACAAATACATCATTATTCACTGGATCTTCACTAGATCTATATACCTTTATGTACCTATGTTACATTTCTCAACTTTTAAAGGCTGGGGGAAATGTAACCATTACACAATAAATGTAGCAGGAAAGAGCTGTGGCAGGCATTGGCCAGAGTGCTGTCAGGTGGTCTAATGAGGAAAACCATCGGTGAGTTTTGGTTGTTCTGCCCCCAGTGGGCTCACGTCCTGATTCAGTGGCCTGTCTACACTTTGAGGCAGTGTGTGGTCAAGAGGTGGACTCCAGCACCTTGGCTTTTGACTCAGCACCCATGCGTCCTACCTACCTGTCTCAACGAGCTCCACTTCCTCATCTTTAGACAGGACGGGGTGCCTGCCTCATGGGGCACCTGGCAGGGTTTGGTGAGACAGCCACGTTCTGTGGACGCTGTGACGTGGCCAGCGCCCCCTGTGGCCTCACCGTTATGGAGCAGTCGGGGCAGGCATTGCCCCCAGCTCTGAGGTGGGCCCAGGTGTGTCTGCACGACACGTGGGGACCCGCCAGTGAACGCTCAAGGATCTGTCAGTCACTACCATTCCCTGAGCCGTTCAGGAAGGACGAAGGATCCAACCTGAAGAGGCATTTGGCTGGGGTTCTGGAAAGGAGTTCTTCTGAAAGGCAGCTGTGAGAAGAGATGGGCTTTCCCACTCCAGAGGCCATGGGAAGGACACCAGCTGCTGTGGGCCCTCTGGACCGTGTGGCCATTGGGCCCCCAGCTGCCACAGGAGGAGAGCACAGGGAACCAAAGCCCCTAACCCCTCCTGCATGCGGATCCAAGCCATGTGGATGGATGCATCAGCGTTGTTAAGACCATTTTGAGTTGGGTTATCTTGATGAGCTTGACTTGCATCCTGATTAGTTGGCCATGTAGAGGTACTAACCAAGGCTGTACCTCGGGATCATCGGGGTCTGTCCACAGCTCCCTCTGGAGTTGGGTGAGGCGGGAGTGGCATTTTTATCAAGGCTAAAATCCTTGAGGCTTCCTCAAGTTTGTGGGCTTTGATTGCTTTCCAGCTGTTCAGTCACTTAATCCTCAGAACTGCACTGGGAGGCAGGTGTTGTCACCAGCCCTGTCTTAGCCTGTTGCGCCACCATAAAATACCAGACAGGATGGCTTAAACAGCAGACATTTATTTTCTTGTGTTTCTGGGGGTTAGAAGTCAGACATCAAGGTGCCAGCAGGGTTGATGTCCCCCAAGGCCTCTCTTTGGCTTAGAGATGCCATCTTTTCCCTGGGTCCTCAAACAGTTGTCCCTCCAAGCCTGCCTGTGTCCTAATCTCCTCCTAGAGGGACACCAGTCAGATTAGATCAAAGCCAACCATTTGACCTCACTTAATTGCCTTGTTAATAGCTCTCTTTCTCCAAATACAGTCACATTCTGATGTACTGGGAGTTAGGCTTTCAATATATGAATTTGGGGAGGGACAGAATTCAGCCAGAACCAGCCCCTTTACAGACGAGGACACTGAAGCAGAGAGGCACCAAGCACTTGTAGGAGGCCACCTGGCTCATGAGGAGCAGGGCCAGGCACACGCCTGGCAGCCTTACTCCCTGCCATGGCTGGAACATGTCTCCCCAAAATCCATAAGTTAAAATCCTAATACCCAAATTCGTGGTATTAGGAGGTGGGGTCTTGGGGTGGGGCCCTCTGAATGGGGTTAGTGTCCTCCTAAGAGGAGACAAAAGTGATGGCTGTCTCTGTCTCTTTCCTTCCCCCAAATGAGGACACAGAATGTGGTCTGCAGACCAGGGGGCAGGCTGCCCAGGTGCCCAGCCCGCTAGCACCTTGATCTGGCTCCAGACCTGCGAGAGACGAACGTGTGGTTGAGCAGCGCCGTCAGCCTGAGCTGATTAGGACACCCCTCCCCACCCCCCAGTGCAGCCAGTACACTCCATTGCCTCTGAAATCTGGGCAGAAAAAACACATGCTAAGGTGAAGTTGTGGTGGCTGTGGTACACTGCTGGCCTCCGTGTTGTGCCTGCTGATGTGTTCAGAGCCTGGCAGACTAGCTGGCGTCTGAGTTTCTGATCTGCACGAATGCTACCATCCTGAGGGCACCCAGAGGTGGGTAATGAACAAGAAGGAAATGTCCCCATCTGGTCCTCACCCTAAGGGAACCAGAATGCCCTGCTAATGCCCCCTTTCAGCCTCAGGACATGTGCAGCCCGAGGAGCAGCGAGCCAGGGTGGGCCCGGGCAGAGGTGCAGGGCCTTGTCACCATCCCCTCACTCCCCGGGCACGCTCTCGCCTCTGGTGTGGCCCTAGGAGCCCGCTCAGCCTGCCCACAGCCCGCCCAGGGCCTGCATCCTCCAGCCGTGGGGTGCCTCCTGCGGGAGCTGGCCTCACACCCCTTCTTCGGGGTCTGCCCTTCACCGGGCTGCCCCTGGCGTTGCTCTTCTCTGGTCTCCAGGATCTCACAAAGGCACCAAGGGTCTCTGGGCCCCAGCCCGAGCCCAAGCCCTTGGTGAGGCCCAGCTGCCCCCTCCACCAGCCCGGGTGGGGGTGACACACCCACTGGTCACGCAGCCCAGTGAGTCTCCCCAGACCGGCCTAGGTTGGGAGGTTGGCCTGCCAAAGACGGTACCAAGCAGCCATGAGGACCCGGTTCCCAGCCAGCAGCCCGTTGCGGCTTTATAGCCCTTTTCTGCTGAACAAAGGCCTGGCTGGGCTGGCAGCTCCCGCTGCTGCTCTATTGAAATCTCTGGTGGGTCCCTATTAATCAGTCCCTTTGGTGCCTCAAGGGCCAGAAAAGGAATCAAACAAAACCTCTTTTCTAAGCAGGAAGAGCTTTCCTGAGGCCGGAGCAGAGAGATTCCCCAAACTTCCCTCCAACACAATGCTAAAAAGATGCTTGGGGCCCCCAGACTCACACAGACGGGGATCCTTGCCCAGCCGCACAGGAAAGGGATTGAAATGTGACCCATCCCTTGTGGGCTCCCAAGGGCTCCGTGCAGGGAGCAGGGCTGTCAGTGTGGGGTCTTGCCTGCCTGCAGACCCCTGTGTGCTTTATTTTAAAACACAAAAAGACCCGATGAAATGTTTTTCTTTAATAGATTCATCCTACAAAGATGGGAGAGGAAAACAGAAGTCCCATCCCCTCCCTCCTCAGACATGACCTTGAATTCCCACTCCTTTGCCTCTATTTCCTGATGTTGCTGTTCTGCGCTAACCAATAGCTAATAGTGCATTATTCATCAGTCTATAAACATGAAGTTTGGCTTCTCTTTTTAAACAGAAGGCACAGAACAAAACAACAGCCATCATTTGCCCAGACAAGTCCTCATCTCCCCTGGCCCAGGCCTGTTTCCTAGGGGCCTGCATTTGGATGGTCCTGTGCAGAGAGAAATGGCCCTTTTATCTGGATGCTGTGGCTCCTCTCAGGCATGGGAAGTGATGGCCCCGGGTTTTCACAACTCTGAGCAGAAGCACATTCTTTTTCACAAAAATTTAATTTAAAAATGAAGGAAAGGAAAAAAGCCAGCTCGAACATTCATGTGCCATCCGTTCACATCTGAGGATAGAAGTCCACCAAATCCAGGGCATGATATTACCTTGGAAAATCAGGTGAGTAAAGATACAGCAGTTCATTGTAAAGGCACAGCCTTGGCCCGGCAAGACAGGTGGTGTACTTGTGAATCCAAACAGACATGATGCAGATGACAGGAAGGATGGTGGACAGGTATCGTCACATTACATGATCAGTGCTGAGCTCCAGCCCGAAGGCAGGTGCTCTTACCGCCAAGAAAATAAACCCGAGAACCAAATTACAACTTGATCTGTGCTCAGCAATGCCCACTCATTCCTTAAAGGTTAGCAGAATTAAATGGCTGGGTGAGGACAGGCTAGCCTAGCATACACAGTCATCAAATAGGGCAAGTCCTACCGTCGTAGCTAAAAGCACTTGCACAGCCTGGCTGTCCTGAGATAATTTTTTAATTAAGAAATGACACTCAAGTAGGAGAGATGATTATAATGTCCCTACAGTGCTTCCTAAGGATCTGTCACACCAGTTAAGCTAGGGAAGACAAATACCATATGATTTCATTCACATGTGGAATCTGAAAAAACAAACAAATGAATAAAACAAACTCAGATGCAGAGGACAGACTAGTGGTTGTCAGAGGAGAAGAGGGTGGGGAGTGGTTGAAATGGGTGAAGGGGGCCAGCAGTATGGTGGGAGGTGGAAATGACTTGTGGCAATCACTTTGTGGTATACACGGATATCCAATTATAGAGATGTACCCCCTCAAACTTAGGAGTAAAAAAAGGGAAATTCGAGGTGCAGCTGAATACCACTATTACCCCAGGAAGTGCTCAGGCACTGGATGGCTGATCTTAAAAAAAAATCTTCCCCTAATAATTGGGAAGTTTTGTGTTCTGCTTTGTAGTTTGCAGCACAAATAAACACACTGGTTCCCCCAAAAAATCAGAGACATTCCTTCTACCCCATCCTCAACACAGGCTATCATTTTTCCCAAACTGAAGGAAGGTTTGATGTGACTTCAGAGTCCAACAAATGAGAACAAAAGCTGGATGCTTAGGTTTTCAGCTCACCCCTTGTCCTCTTGTGATAGTGCTTCCAAAGCAAATGTATGGTGTTTTGCAAAGTGTAACTGATCGATGCATGTGCTATACTTACTTTAAAGGATTTTTAATAGTAGGGAAATAACCACGTAAAGGAATGTGAAATAAAGCAAGACGAGATGGTCTGTGTTATGAGGGAATCGCACCAACTATTAAGAATGGGGAGATCCTGCAAATGATTAGTTTCTCTCATATATGTATTTTCCTAGTTTTCTACAATGAACCTATGTTGCATTTCTGATCAGAAGTGTTGTCTTTGAGATGAGGTTTAACACAGACTGGAACAACTCTCTTCTTTTTCTGCCATGTGCTGCCTGTTTTTGATGATTGATTTTTGTGGTCCATTTAAGTCCCTTTTTTTCAGTTCTTGCTATGCTAACTTGTCACTCCGTAACAGTCATTTTTAATGATTGCCTTTTTCTTTTTGGTACTCTTTAGTAATGCTGCATTGCAGAGCAATCTGATGTGTAACGATTTCAGATCAAAGCAATAAATGAAACTGTCTGACCTTCTCAATTATCACACCTTCCACCTCGTGAGGCGTGAGTGCCACTGCCAACTTTCAAACCACTACATTTAATAAATGTCCCAGAAATAATAATGCCTTACACACTCTCTCAGCTGCTAGCTTTTGCTTCCACACCCAGCCACTAGGTCTCTCCTTCCACCTTGTCCTCATGTTCAGTGTTCGAATCTTTTCCCATGGTAGCAGATACATTTTGGATGCCTATCTCAAAGCCCCCTCCCCACACCTCTCCTTCTGCCAAGAGAACCTAGATTTTGTCCAGACACCACTTTCTAGCAGCTTCAGGAGAGGTGGGGCCAGCTCCTAAGAGAGTCATGATCGGCCTGAGAAAAGCCTGGTGGTCTCAGACCCCTGGCTGGGGAGTGATTTGGGAGTGGGCATGGTGATTTTGGCCGAGACATGAGGGGATGTAGGCTGAAGTAGGAAGCCTCCGAGAAAAGTGTGTTAGTTCCTAAAAAAAGATGCTTGAAGCAAAAGTGGCTTCTGGGTCCTGGTTTGGGAAGATGTGGGCCTCAGGTGCATGCAGCCACCATGGCACCATGAGAGTCAGTATATCAAGGACAGAGGAGCCAGATGGTGGACAGGAACTGTGTCCTCAGTGGCATCTCTGAGTCACAGGTCAGCCCATCCTGGGACCCTCTACCCCCAGTTCTGTGTGTAAGTCATAAGTCCCTGCATGTCAGAGCCATGCAGAGCTGGGCTTTCTGCTGTTGTCAGTCAGCGCCTGCTCACTGAGCCAGGGCTGCAGCTGAGTGTTGCCTAACGTGAATCCCCTGGTCGCCCTCCAGGTGGGGTCATCCAGACTCACTAGTGGTCTATACCTGAGATCCTGGCAGAGTTAAAACCAATGCCCAGTTTTACCCTGAAAAACATCCCAGTTTCAGATGATCAACTACGTGGTGGCAGTTATGGTTGTACGGTGGTTTAGCTGCATCTTTGGCATTTTTCTATGTTGAAATCCTCCCCCAGCACCTCAGAATGTGACCTCATTTGGAAATAGAGTTGTTGCAGGTGGAGTTAGTTAAGATGAGGTCACACTGGAGTACGGCAGGCCTTAATCCAATATGACTGGGCCTTACGAGATGAAGGCCTCAGGAAGAGACATATGCATGGGAATGCTGTGGAGGCCTGGAAAGACACTGCCACTCACTACCACCACCAGAAGCTAGGAGAGGGGCCAGAACTGGTGCCTTCAGAGGGGGTGCTGCCCTGCCCACACCTTCGTTTGCACCATCTGGCCTCCAGACTGAGACAATCATGTTCTATGGTTTAAAACACTCCAATTGGGGTACATTGTTACAGTGGCCCCAGGAAACTGACAACAGTCATGCAACCTCAAGATGTGTCTGAAGAGGAAGGAATCACTTCCAGCCACAGGTGATCAGAGGTGTCAGCATTTGAGGGGAGCCTTGAAAGAAGAGGAAGATGTCAGTAGGCATCGATGGTATGTGGGGAGAGGACACAGGACACCTAGGGAGATGTATGAGCAACAGACAAAATGAAAGACCTGTTAACTCATCCTGACTGTTAACAAAACAGGGCAAGGGACACCTCAACTTGTCTAGGAGGAGGGGTCCTCGTGTGGCAGCAGAAGAAATGGGGCACCCCATGTAGTATACTGATTCATGTATACACAAATATTCCAACGAAAGAGCAGAGAGGGCAGAAACTACCTATGGACACTTAATACATGACAAAAGTGGTACTGCAGAGCTGTGATGGAAAGGAATATTTTTCAATCAGTTACGCTAAAAAAATCAAATATGAGAGAAACAGAACTCCTCCCTTAAATCATATGTAAGAGTCGATCCCAGGTAGCTTAGAGAATAAAATGAGGCAAAGTTACGAAGTTTTAAAAAAGATATCTTCATGACTTTTGGGTAGAGAACAGCTAAAATCATTAAAAGTACTAATCAAATGACAGTAATGATATTTAAATTAAAGTCAAGAAGCTGTTCGCTGAAGTGCAGCAACAAAACGCAAGTGAAATTGAGGCCAGTCTCAGTGTTGAAAAAGATGGCTGCAACAAAGAGTGGTTTTCCACACATTTGAAGAACTTCCAACTGGTCAGAAAAATAAGCAGACAACCCAATAGGAAAATGGGTAAAAGACTGGAACAGGCACTTCACAAAAGAGGCAATGTGAGTGGCCAGTAAACGTGAGAAAGATGTTCAGCTTCATTAGAAGTCATACCAGATACCTCATTATGCCTTTATAAATATATTTTTAGAATATAAAGGTATATACCTTTATACCTTGCAGACTGGCAAGAACTTAAAAGCCCAGCAGAGCCAAGTGATAGCAACAATGTAGAGCAGTGGGAACTCAAATACCCAATAGGTGGGGCTGCATATTGGAACCAAGACTGTTAGTTTGACATTATCTTGAAAATTGGAACCTTGCATATCCTGGCTTGCAAACCTACTTCTAGATGTGCAACTTAGACAACGGTTCTCTGTCACTTGCCCCAGAATCTCTGGGAGGGCTCCTGGGCCCCACTCCCAGAATTCAAGTCAGGTGGTCTGGGGTGTGACTCCAGAATCTGCATTTCTGACAAGTTCCCCAGTAATGTGGATACTGCTGATCTGGGGACCACACTTTGAGAACCACCTAGAGAAATGTGTGCTTATGTACTCAGGGACACATATACAGAAACTGTTCTTCAAGTAATAGTTAAAACATCCACCCCCTGTTGACTGGATAAAATATGGCAAGTTCATTGGAATACCATATAACATTGAAAACAAATGAACTGCTACTTTAAAATATGGATGTGTCTCCCAATTTTAGTGCAAAAAGCCAGACACAAGACTGTATACAGTATAGTTCCAATCATGAAAAATTTTAAATCAGGCAACATGAAACCATATTATTCAGGGGTCACTTGATACACGATAAAATTCTAAGCAAAAGCAAAGAACAGAAAAGTTGCCTCCAGGGTAAAGGGAGAGTGACATCATGAGGGAACACTTGCTTGTTATTGAGGCATGGCCTCTGGGCTCCAAATCCATCCTTCTCCATGCAGATCTGCCACCGTTGGGGCTGGACCTGCCCTACACATTTCTGGTTCTCCAGTAGGCTCCCTCTTAGGACCTTCCAACAGATGGCGCTAGACAAAGCCTGCAGAGCTGGAAAAAGGAGGGCTTTCTTCTGGTTCCTTCCCTTTGGGTCTCCTGTCTGCTGATCCTATAAGCTCCATCCTCACCCCCTGCACATTGGTGCCTCTCAGCAGTAGCAGCTTCCTGTCTGCAATTTTTCTAACACTTACAGAAACAACTCATGTGGCCCATCAGAACTGCCAGCACTAGCGAGCTGCTCCTTGGAGTTTAAGCTCCCCCAAGTTCCTGAGTTTCATAATTCCAGCCTCTTCCCTTTGTCTCCCTACCTGACCCCTAGAGTCACTATTCACCTTGCTTAGTTGCTTCCTCCCAGATGCGTGTGTTCTGATTACCCAGCAAACAACCTGATACCTAATAAACAGTTTTTTATATCAAGGTTTTTCTGTTAAAGTAACTCTGTGGCTTTTGTCTGAGACTAAGGAGTCTTCCAGGATGCAGGACTTTGGTTGCTGAAACCGAGAAAGTCTAGGCACCCCAGGATGTGTTGGCCATCCAAGCTCTGTGACCTCTGCTGAAACATATTAACAACCATAGGTATGTCGCATGGCCACCCCTGGCTTCAAGGAAGGTGAGACATGTCAGGTTTTAGCAGACTCAGTGCCACCCCAGACTCTGCCCTGTAACTGCAGGCTGCAATGGTAACCATCCTGCAGCATCTCCTGAGACCAGGACAGGGTCTCCCTTAGGACACACTGCTTGTTTTCTTCATTCAATTATTTGTTTCTGGCACCCTAAAAAGGAGAATCATTTCCATCCATTAGCATCTTGGATAGTCAATGGCTAATTAAATTCTGTAGCTGAGGGCTTGGACAGCAACTCCCCCACTGTGTGGGTTGGTGAGTGGCAGTG
Source organism: Manis javanica (assembly GCF_040802235.1). Lineage (NCBI taxonomy): Eukaryota > Metazoa > Chordata > Mammalia > Pholidota > Manidae > Manis > Manis javanica. The sequence goes on from NC_133165.1 coordinate 28,441,295, forward strand.
GCCACCAAAGGGAAACGTAGCAGGTTCACACGAGCTCCATCCACCTTTGTGTGCTCCCAGTCCTGCACAGCTCTGTCTGAATAGTATCAGGGCTTTAAGTTCTCAGTTTGGAGAGGGGTCCAGGGATCTGGGGTCCTGTCCTCTTTTTTTTTTTCCAATCTTGTATTTATTTGGTGCTTTTCTCAGACATTAGTCACCATCTTATTCTAGATACCCTTTAATACTTACATTTACTATTACTGGCGTGGTAGGAAAATTCTTGCTAATAACTCAGCATGCCAACTCACTTTAATTTCAACAGCTAGTTTACTTTTTATGGCAATAATAAGCATAAAAAGAGGGAGGCAAAAATGTCTTGCAGATACCATCTTTTTTATTAATTTAATCTTTGTAAGACTCTTAGCCAGCTTGTTTTTTCCTTTGAAGCATTAAAGGGCTAAGCCGTAGAGGGAACGTGATCAATAGTTACCGGACAGCTGGGATATGATAGGCTGTGCACAGTTCACGTGCATTTTGTGGCCTGCCCACACCACACTATCCCTGGGGCTGCATGTCTGCAAGGTGCATGAGAAGCAGGAGGCTGCTTCTCCTCTGATGCCAGTTACCCCAGCGCTGTGTGTGTTTAGCACAACCACACTTCTTACAAACAGCTGAGAGTTGGGCTGGAAGCTAGGGCTTCTCAAATTCCACTTACTTCTCTAGGATACAAATTTCTCCATGGTGTAAGGAGCTACATTTGCTTTCTTTTTCTCCCACTTCCAAACAGGGCCTGTGGTGATATATTTTTACAGCAAAATGAGAAACCAGCAGTTTTCCAGTATGGCACATAATTCACTAAAGTCCAGTTTTATTTTCCACCTATTGCTTTAACTCCATCTCCTTCCCTGTTTCAGAGCTCTGAAAATTTCTAGTTGAATGCCTACACTTGGGTCCATGATTTTAAACTCAAGTTTCAGTCATACTTTTTGGTTGAACTATGAAATTAACCATAGTGGACCACATCTGCCCATTTTGAATGGCAGGAGGCTGATCCAACCTAATCATAAGGGGCATGTATTGAGATCTTGCCTTCCTGTCAGGCACTGCATTCAACACATGACCCTCATTAAGTCTCGAGGTTTACAGGAAGTGGGGAAACTGAGGCATGCAAGGAGATGGAGTCATTGGGCCCAGGTCATGCAAGTAGCAAGCACTGGAGTACAACTGAAGCCCCAGGGGGTCTGGCTCCAGAGCCGGCTCCTGCCACCAGCTCTCCTTGAGGGCAGAAGCCTATTATTAGCAGCCACATGGCTTATAAAGCATTTTGTAGAAAAGACTAAAGGAAAGCTTTTTGCTTATGTATTTTATTAGCTTTCCCTTCAGTTAATAATTTCCAGCAATGTGCAAGGAGCATGGTACACAAACAGCTTGAGGGGCTTTGGCATCAGATTAAAGTGCCAGTGGCGTCTGCTCAGGCAGGCCTTTGCACCTTCCTAAATCACTTCCCAGCACAGCTACACGGGGCTAGTGCTGAGGCCTTTCCTAGGGTTGTTCAGAAAATTAAATAGCATATGCAAGGTGTCTAGCACAGTGCCTGGCACACAGTGAGTACTCAACAAATGTGACCTAAAATAGGTGATGCAGCAAATTGTAGGAAGAAGAGCTGGGGGCAGGGGGGGGGAGAAAGGAAGGAGACATGCTGGGACTGGTCTGGTTCATTTCTCCCTAGCAGCTTCCATGAGCTTGTATGGGAGCATCCATCCCCCCAGTCCAGCCACCTCACACAGATGGAATGAGGAGGCGAAGCTGGGAGGGTGTCGTGGAAAAGACCCTGGACTCATGCAAGTGAGAACACTGGGCTCCATGCCCACCTCTGCAGCCTGGGAGCAACTTCCCCATCCTGTTTGAATGGTAGCCTCCTGGTCATTAAATGGAAATGACCGCAATCAGATTTCTTTTTAAACTCTGAAAATGATAAAAGCAACACATAATCATCATAAAATATGGTCCTTATAATGTGATCCTTCAGTTGTATGGGGCAGAGTATTTCCTGATATGTAAGTTGGTGTTTTGTTCTCTCTGTATTTATTTCTGGAAGTAGCTATGCTGTGTGAGTCCTTATTCTGGGGTTGCTTGGATTACAGAACTGAAAACCTAAAGTTTCCAGTTGTGGGGGGAGGCAGTGTAATTCTCCAGCCTTCTAGAAGGGAGAAGGAGGAGGAGAATTTCCCAGAAGGGGTGGCTCAAGCAACCACTGCTCGTCTCTCTTCTTTGGAGTTTTCCCTTTTCTACCAATTTCCCATACGTGGAATCATACAATATGTGGTCCTTTGTGTCTGGCTCCATTCACTGAGCACGAGGTTTGGGGTTCATCTGCACTGTTAGACATGTCAGCAGTTCATCCCTCCTTTTGCTATTAGTCCTCATTGTATGAATAAACCAGTTGCTGAAAAAATAACCCACTGGTTGATAGACACATAGATTGTTTCCAGTTTGGGGTTTATGAATAATTATGCCCTAAAAGAAGCCATTGTTGACATGTTTCATTTCTCCCCAGTAGTTCCTTGAGGTGAAATTGCTGGGTTCCACACTGAGTGAATGTTTAACTTTTAGGAAATTACTAGACTGTCTGCCCAAGTGAGGACTGACTGCAAGAAGGCATGAGGGAGCTTCCTGGGTGGCAGAAATATTCTAAAATATTCTAAAACTGGGCTGAGGTGGTGACTGAATAACTCTATAACCTCCTAAAATTCATCAAATTGCACACTAACCATGTATAAATCTTGTGTGTAAATTATACCTCAATAAAGTTGTTTGAAAAATGAGAATCTAAACACTGGCCAGGAATTTGATGATCTTAAGGTATTATTGAGATTATTTTACAGATGATGATATTGTGGTTATGTTTTTTCAAATGAACTCTTCCCTTTTATGTTACACCCTGAATTATAGGAAATGATACCATGCCAGAAATTTGTTTCAAAATCATATGAGAGGATTTGGGTGGCTTATAGGTGAAAGAAGACTGGCCATAAATTGGTCCTTGTTGAAGCTGGGTGATGGGTACATGGAGGTTTATCTTATTATGCTATCTTTTTTTGTATATGTTTTAAATGTGCCCACAATTAAAAATCTAAAAATGACCTAAAGAGTCTTTTAAACAGCTGAATTGGCTGAGTTCTCCACTGGCCACTGATGACACCTGGCAGGAATGAGGCAGGGGATGTGTTGTTTCTGCCTGCTCAGCATTCCCTTCCCTTCTGCCGACAGTCACCCGACTTTGCTTGAGGAAGGGCCAGCCCTCTGTGTGCCAGCTCCCAGGCTCTCCCCAGAACAACGCCTGCCCACCTCTGGCCCCAGCCTGGGCCCGGAGTTCCACTAAGCCAGTCATCTGCCCCCTCCCGAGGATTCCAATCTCATAAGGCATGATGCAAGCCGGGAAAAACTTGGAGCTCATTAATCCCAGGGGGGCATTCAGAGAAACCAGCCTTGGGTTTCACAGGTAAATCCCCATGGCCGCTCTGACTCTGGCCCTTTCTGAAACCTGGATCTCAGCTTTCTTTGGCCCTGTGAACTACCTCGCATCACACCAACAAATCCCCCTTTTGCTTAAGCTGGCCACAGGTGGTTTCCATGGCCAAACACCAAAGCACCTTGTGGCAGAAGCCACACAGGTGGGTGCCCCCAGACACATCTCTCCATCTCCCTCCTGCTGATTCAGCTACAAGATCCCCTTAGACATTGAAACTTCCATTCAGGGGTCTGATAACGGAAAGAGAAGGAACAGACACATGAAAACACACTGACCTGGTAGCTCTGAGCCATGCTTTGCTAAAACACAAATTCAGAGCATCGTCATGAAGACAGAAGCATCTACTGGGACAAGAAAAATTTCATTGGCTCATAACCGTCTATACTTCATTATAGAAATAAAACTCAACCCACAGATGTGAGGCATAGATGTAATTTTAAATTCTGTAGTATCTGCATTAAAACAATAAGAAATAAATTAAATTAAATGTAGCAATACATTTTTTAACCCAGTATATCCAAAATATTATCATTTCAGACTGTAACCAATATTAGAACTATGAATGAGATGTTCCTTTTTTTTTTCTAAGTCATTGAAATCCAGTGTGTACACCTCCATTTGGACCAGCCATGATTCAAGTCCTCGATAGCTCCATGTGGCCTGTGGATATCACAGCAGAGATGCAGGGGCCGTGAACTACCCCGCCAGCCTTTCCACGCACGCCCTCCTGGGCTGTGAAGCCTCAGAATGGCCCCCACATCTGCCCAGCTGCATCTGTCAAGGGCACACATCGCCCTCGTGGGTAGGTCTGTCTGCAGGGGGACCTGGCCTCTGAAATGATCCCTGGGCACTCAGATCTGTGGGCCCAACCCCCAGTAGTCAACTTGACAGCTAAGCCGGTGTGACCCTGGTGCATAGGTGGCTCACAGGGCCCGGCAGACCTCTCTCCTGAAGAGCTGGCACTTGAACTATTAGGGAATTGAGCCATTGGGGATGGAAGCAGCTTAGATGCCCTCAGCATCACACCCATCCATGCTACAAGAAAAAAGCTGAACCAACTGAAAATCAGCAACTCTTCTCAAATCCACCTAAGAGTGAGATCACGGGGCAACCTGCTCTCTGCAAACTGGAGAGACAGGCAAGAGAATGCGAAGAATCACAGCATCCAGGCAGAGCAGAAGCCAGGAATGGGAGAACCTGGGAGGCCCAGTGCAGGGAGACAGCCGCCAATTGCAAGGGACAGAGGTTGGGGCTACCACAAGCACAAGTCCAAGACTTAGAAGCTCTCAGTGGCAGCGGCCCCCACGCTTTCATGACCTTTACCACCAGAAGCCCTATTGGAAAGATCAGGGGGGAAAATCCCCTGCAGTGTCCATCATGGAGAGGGGAAACAGCCATCCTGCAAGACGTCCAGAGCCTATTTTTGCAAGGCCTGCCCAGCTGAGCAGCTCTGGGGACCTTCCTTGGGGCTAGTTTCATTTTTCTTGTTTCCAAGTCTGTTCTTATGAAATGCTCTACATTGTTTGAGGTAATGTGAGTGAGTTTCTGAGGGTCTCACAGCCCCGCTGACATGATCTCTTTTAAGCCTCCAACCAGCCTATGCCCATTTTACAGCAGAGGAAATGGAAGCCCAGAGAGGCTAAATAACTTGTCCGAGGTCACCAGCAAGTTACCAGTGGAGCCAGCTGCAAAGTCTGGCCCTTCCACTGTACCTTCATGGTGCTTTGACCTAACATGGCAACTCACGCAATTTCTCTAAGCAGATCATGACTGGACTTGCCCAGGCTGCATCCCTTCATGGCAGCTCCCTCTTGGCAGCCATTCTCCTGGGGCACCCCTCTCTTACTGAGTTGGACTGACCTGAGTGACCACTAGGCTATTGCAGACATGACAAAGCAGGGCTTCTGAGGTGACATCCTAGAAGACCTGGCAGCTTCCTCTGCTCTCTCCTGGATCCCTTGTTCCCAGAGGGATCTGGCACCATGTTATGAGGATGCTCAAGTGGCCCTGTGGAGAGGTCACATGGCTGGTGAGGAACCAGCACCCCCGCCAATAGCAGTTCACACTTGCCAGGTGCGCACACTAGCCACCTTGGAGGCAGATCCTCCAGGCCCAGGCAGACATCCAGAAGATGCAGCTCCAGCCGACATCCAGACATAACCTCACAAGAGACCCCAAACCTGAGCCCCCCACCCCCGCCAGCAGTCATTCCCGAATCCCTGATCCACACGAACTGTGAGATGATACAGGTCTTTTGTTTTAAGCCTCTTACATTCTGGAGCTGTTTGTCACATGGCAGCAGGTGAATAGCTCAGTACGTCTGCCTTTTGCTAAGGGCCAACACCAGAGTATTCTCTTTGCACCCATGGTTTAGTTTGAACAAGTTTCCTGTGGTGTCAAAGTCAGACTCATCTTTTCCTTAAATTGGTTTATAAGAAATATGCATGGGTTATAAATGACAGGGCGGCTGGGGGCAGGCCATGAAAGAAAGACAAGTGAGCCTGCCCCAGGTCTGCTGAGGAAACCAGGCTCACCTCTCAGGTGTTCAGGCCATGGTCTCAAATAGGTAAGGACATATTTCCATTAAGGAGTATGCCATGCTTCTCTCTCTCTCTCTCTCTCTCTCTCTCTCTCTCTCTCTCCTCTCTCCCTCTCTCCCTCTCTCCCTCTCTCCCTCTCTCCCTCTCTCTCCCTCTCTCCCTCTCTCCCTCTCTCCCTCTCTCTCTCCCTCTCTCTCCCTCTCTCCCTCTCTCCCTCTCCCTCTCTTTTGCAGGCATGTGGAAGTGCAGAAGTGCAGTCCTTCCCAGTGATGATCAGAGGTCCCTTTGCTACATAAAGTGAGACTCCAGGGATCAGTGAGCGGCCAGGAAGCGGTACTGGGGTACAGTACAGGAAGGATCCGAGAACGATCTGGCAGCAGCAGGAAGGGACATTCAGTGGACGGAAGAAAGAAGAGGTGATGGGAAAAAAGAGAATGGTCTGGCCAAACAAACTCCAGGCCCTTGGAGATACTAGTGAGGATCAGCAGCTTTCAGATTTTGAGGCTTCCCCTTGGCCTCACCCACCTGCCTTCACCTAAGAACAAGAATCCACGTGAGGATCCCTTAGGGTTACTGGGGGCTCAAACAGGGCAAGCCCCCTTCATTGCTTCTTTGGGGGTCTTGTAGCACAGCTACTCTGCACCTTTCACCTGCTGCTCAGTCTGATTCCCTGACTTCAGAAGATAAAGAGGGAGAGAGTGGAGGTAGTAGGCCAGCCACCCACCCGCTCAAAGCAACACCAGCCAGTGGAACTCTGTTGTGAAGATGGGAATGTTCTTCATATGCGCTGATCATTGCAGTAGCCATGTGGGTCTCCAGATGCAGCACCTGAAACGTGGCTCATGCCCCTGAGGAATGGAATGTTTAACTTTACTTCATTTTAATTGGAGTGTAAATGCCAATAATCAGTTTGGCTAGCAGCTTCTGAATTGGACAGTATGGCTCTTGATCCCTGTTTTGGGTCTATAAACACAATCTCTCGAGAGATTTTCTTGAGATATTTAAAAAATTAAGATATAATTTACTAGAGTAAAATTCACTTTTTTTAGTGCATAGTTCCACTGCTTTTGACAAATAATCACCACAATTGTCACCCCCCCAAAAAAACAGTGCCCACCTGTGGCTGTTGTCAACCTCTCCCCAGACCTCCAGCCCCTGGCAACCATTCGTCAGTTCCTGTGTCTATAGTTCAGCTTTTTCCAGAATGGCCTGTAAATGGGAGCATGCACGGTGTCTTGGGCTCCACCCATGTCCTGTGTGTGCACCTTGCTCCTTTTTGTTGCTGTGTGGAATTCCACTGTGTGGTTGAATCACAGTGAGTTTATCTACCCCCAGTGGAGGTTCACTGGGTTGTCAGGTTGTTTTTGGTCTGGGGTGATTATGAATAATCCACTACAAATACTCATGTCTGGGTCTTTGGGTCAATGCAAGTTTTTATTTCACTTGGGTCAAAACCTAATAATGAGATTGTGGCTCACACGGTAAGTTCACTGAACTTTATGAGAAGCTGCCAAACTGTCCCCCAGTTTGCATTCCAGCAATGGCTGGCCTCACCACTTTCCTTCAGCAATTTTAGTAGATGTGTAGTGATACCCCATTGTGGTTTAATTTGCTTCTGTGGGGGCCCGGCCTACAGCCAAGGCTGAGCCCCACTCTAGCTGGACAACGCCCTAAAGATGGCGCCTGCTTCCTGCTCACCACCCTTTCCCCTCTTCCCTGTTGGGGATTGGCCCAGCAGACTTTCGTACCCGTGCACAGCTCGTGCTGCCCGCTTAGAGTGGCGCGTGACACCTATCCGCTTAAAGGTCACGCATGATACTGTCCTGGGTTGGTTGGGTGACTGAATATAAGGGAGCCCACCGGGAGGGAGAGGAGCTTCCCGACAACTGCTGTAACCGCCGTGAGAGATTAGACAATAAAGCCTAGAGAAGAATCAAGACCTTGGGCGTGTTGCTTCGGTCCCAAAAGGGTCGCGACAAGTGGTGCCAAAACCCGGGAATTGCTAAACCTCGTCGCGACCTGATCCGCTGACCCTGGCACCTGCCGATGAAGTAGAGCTTGTAACTCTTCAGGAACGTCGCTGGACGCCGTTCGGTCGGCTGGCCAGACTGGGAGAGGGAACCGAGGAGGGTGAGTGGATCGGCGAGCAAACTGAAAGTATACGTGGCAGGGCAGACAGCAGGTAGTTGTGGTGGGTGTTTATGTGTAGTGTGTGTGTCCTGTTAGTGTTTGTGACATTGTTTATTATAATATATGGAATGAGGAGGCGCCAGTGAAGGTTCGCAGAGCGGCGACGAAATCAAAAGGTTCACAGAGCCGCGACAAAATCAAAAGGTTCGCAGAGCGGCAACGAAATCAAAAGGTTCGCGGAATTAGCGACATAGTCCATCTAAATCATAACTAGGATACTTGCCCCTTTAGAGAGAGGATGGGGATGGAGGCCTCTAGGGTTAGGGCCGAGGAACCTCTGAAAGTGCTCCTTAGAGCTAATGGAACCCCTTTGAAAATGAAGACTGCCAGGGCATTCCTGAACACTATAGAGAATCATGCCCCATGGTTCTTAGATGAAGGAAAAATCACCAGCCCTTTATGGGACAGGCTGGGGGATGACCTATGCCGGGCAGACAAGAGGGAGCCCCTTCCACCAGGGACAATCCCTATTTGGGGTCGAGTAAAAAATTGCCTGAAGGGACAGAAGCCAAGCTGCCGAGAGGCCATCCAAGAGGGGGAGGAAATATTAGAGGAAGTACGAGAAGAGCGTGCCTTCGCAAAGGCATCGGAAGGGGGATCTGAACAGGGACTGCCATCTGATGAGGATGAAGACAGGGAACTTTCGGGGGACGAGCTAGAGAACAGGTTTAATAGCAGAGTTAAACTAACCACAGAGACTTTTTACAGTGAGCAGTCTAATGCCATAATGAAAAAACAAGGGTACGCGGGCACTAGAGGACTAGGGAAGGATCTCCAAGGGAAAGAACAACCAATCCTTTTAGCAGGGAGACCACCCAAAGGGCCCAGAGGACCAGGATTGGGCCACTGAGGGAAAACAGCCTATAGAAATAACATGGCAGTCAAAAAGGCCCGTGTGGGTACCTCAGTGGCCCCTCACCAAAGAAAAGAAGGAAGCAGCCCACACTTTAGTACAAGAACAGATAGCAGCTGGTCACCTCCAGCCCTCTACCTCGCCATGGAACACACCTATTTTTGTAATTAGGAAAAAGTCTGGCAAGTGGAGATTACTCCATAATCTCAGGGCAGTGAACAGACAGATGGAGCTTATGGGACCTGTACAATTAGGCCTTCCTCTCCCTGTGGCCCTGCCCAGAGGATGGAATTCAATAGTGATAGATATCAAAGACTGTTTCTTCTCCATCCCGCTTCACCCCAGAGACTGTCAAAGGTTTATTGCCACAGGGCATGGCTAATAGCCCCACCATGTGTATGTAAAGAAGGCCTTACAAACTGTCAGGAAACAGTTTCCCCTGATAATATATGGATGACATCCTTTTGTGTCATGAGAGCAGCAGGGAGCTAGAGACAACCCTCAGGGTCAGGGTATGGTGGACCGCACCCACCTCACCCTCAAGAATGCCTTATATAAACAAAAAGGGGGAATAGGAGAAGATTTTAGAACACTGGACAAAAATGGCCGCAGTGCAGCAGAGTGGCACGGCCAACAATCCAATCCAAAACACATGCCTAAAGTTTTGTGGAAGGATGTGTTGGAAGGAACATGGAAAGGCCCGGACCCAGTGATAATCTGGACCCGAGGCTCGGTTTGTGTTTTTCCACAGGACCAGCAGAACCCCATTTGGGTGCCTGAACATCTGATACGCAGAGTGGAAAACCCCGGAGCGGAGGTACAAGATGATCGCACTGCTTCTGCTCCTGCCGTGGATCCTACAGCAGGCGACGGCGGAGCCGAGCTGCAGCAGCAGTCACCGCCACGCTGACTATCATCATTCCTATGGCAGAGACGCTGAATGATCTGTCCCAGGCCACTGAACCTTCTTCAAGAACAATTGGATCTCTTGGGGGAGGTTTTGTCTGTGGGCTGCATATATGAGGGTGTATTACTGGTATTCTTTTTCATAATTATTCTAAAGCTGCCAACTTGTCCAGACAGTTAGGCAAGATGTTAACCACAAATTGGTCCAGTGAGCTTGATGAGCTCACCACTCAGCTATGGTTAGAAATTTTGCTCTATAGCTCAAATAGCTGAAGCTGTGTTAAACGCCACCAAGGCCTGGTCAGGTGTAGGTGTCATAGGAATATTGCTAATTGTGGGCCTCCTCCTGGTTGGGAGGAAAGTCTGTTCCATACGGAAACAGCAACGGGGAGAACGGAAGGTCCTGTTGCAGGCCATGGCAGCACTAGAGGAAGGCATCTCCCCTAGAGTATGGCTTAATATGCTGGATCAGTAGTCAAGGACGGGTAAGATCGGGAGCTGCGCATATCAACCTAAGACAGGGCGCAGACCTAAGCTGTCTGTTACCTGAGGACGGGTAAGAATGTCACAGACTCCGGACGACCTAAGACAGGCATGATCCCGACAGCCCTTTGGTTATAAAACAATAAAGGGGGAGATGTGGGGGCCCAGCCTACGGCCAAGGCTGAGCCCCACTCTAGCTGGACAATGCCCTAAAGATGGCGCCTGCTTCCTGCTCACCACCCTTTCCCCTCTTCCCTGTTGGGGATTGGCCCAGCAGACTTTCGTACCCGTGCACAGCTCGTGCTGCCCGCTTAGAGTGGCGCGTGACACCTATCCGCTTAAAGGTCACGCATGATACTGTCCTGGATTGGTTGGGTGACTGAATATAAGGGAGCCCACCGGGAGGGAGAGGAGCTTCCCGACAACTGCTGTAACCGCCGTGAGAGATTAGACAATAAAGTCTAGAGAAGAATCAAGACCTTGGGCTTGTTGCTTCGGTCCCAAAAGGGTCGTGACAGCTTCCTGGCAATTACTGATATTGAGCATCTTTTCGTGTGCTTGCTCATCATCCATACATCATCTTCGGTGAAGGATCTATTCAAGAGGTTGTGTCTTTTTTTTTGGTCTTGTCACCTCCCAATACAGCACCTTAGATTCTGTTCCTTTTTGTTTCTGCGACCAGTTCCAAGGGCTCCTTCCTATCAGCCTAAGAGCCTGGATGTTGCAAGCACCCAAAGGCTGACTAGATTCACCCTTGCAGGCTTTTTATTTTTCCTTTTTTGAATGAATGCTCTGTAAAACAGCTTTCTAGGCCTGGAGAGGCTGGAGAGAGTGACAGGAGAATTCAGTTTCCCTATTTTGGTTCTTTAATGACTTCTGATTGGCCCTTTGCTTGGGCCTCTGTTGAAGCTGTCAGTATATCCAGTGGCCTGCTGTTGAAGGAGAAAGGGATGCAAACGATGAAATCGGTGTCTAGACGTGACAAGGTCACCATCAGTCAGCCTGGCAGTGAGTCAGTTTGTGATAAGTCCTTACATTTAATATTGAGTCAGGCCTGAGGGGTCTGGAAGCACAGATGCACCGACTGTCACCAAACAGACCTGTCATTAAAAAGTGAGAGGTTGCCTCAGATGAGCCAGAGGAAAGAACCCTAGAGGCTGGAGGCAAATTTCACTTTTTAAAAAGAGCTGTGGTAAAATGCACATCACATAAAATTCACCAGCTCAACCATTTTCAGTGCCTAGTCCAGTGTGAATTAAGCAAGTTCACATTATTGTGCAGCCCCCACCACCTGTTTCCGAAACTTTTTCACCTTGCAAAATGGAAACTCTGTCCCCACTAAACGCTGACTCCCCCATCCCATCCCCGGTCCCCTGGCACCGACCATCTACTTTCACCTTCTCAATGACCTTGACACTTTAGGGATCTCACATAAGGGGAATCAGACAGTATTTTGACTTTTTGCTGTCACTCAGCACAATGCCCCCAAGGTTCATCCATGTTGTAGCAGGTGTCAGAATTTCCTTTCTTTTGAAGGCTGAGTCATATTCCACGGCCTGTATATACCACAAGTATAAATGGATTTGGACTTGCTCCCACCTGATGGCCGCTGTGAATAATGTTGCTATGAATATGGGTGTACAAATATCTTTTCAAGACCCTGCTTTCAATTCCTTTGTTTTTCTACTTAGAGAATTGGGGGAATCATATGGTCATCTTATTTGATTTTTTGAGGAACCTCTGTACTGTTTTCCATAGCAGCTGCATCTTTTACATTCTCACCACCAGCGTGTATGTAAATGTCTTTGCATGAGATAAATATTGCTTGAATACCCCAACGTCTCTTCATCTACCTCCTTCAGCCTTTCTTGCCTGGACCCACTAGCTTCCTAACTACCTTCCACAGTCACTGACCGCTTCCCAATTCAGGCTCAACACAATAGCCAGTGATTTTATTTCACATATGTGGGTTTGCATGCTCCCCTTCTGCCTAAAACCCCTCAGTGGTTTCCACGACTCTTGGGATCAAACCCAAATCCTTATATGATACAACATGCTCCCCCTTCCCCTTTAGCTAAATCTGGTCAGCCCGCACCCACGTGGTCATTCTCACTTCTGCGCACAGTGGCCTGTCAGTCCGTCCAAGGCACCTTGCTTCCTTCCTTAGCTGGAATGCCATCCTCCCCGCCTGTCCCCCCAACTCCCAGCCCCTCCCTATTTATCTGTGGGTTTCAGTTCAAGGGTCATTCCCTAGAAAGAGATTCCTGACCCCATTTTTACTGTCCTCCTTCCTCAAGTAGGTTATCTTGTGATAGCTTCTCATAAAAATGTGGTACATGCCCTCCAGACATTTCTATTTGTGTCCATATAGTCACTCCTGATACTTGGGTTAGTAACTACAGCAGCCCCAGGCTGGAGAGTGGGTAAGCAGACAAGCTCCCCACCCTAGGCAGGCCACATCGACACAGTCACATGTCACCACTCAGCAAAGCCTCACAGGCCTTGAGACAGTGCTAATTTTATATTGATTAGTGTTTGCATTTGACTCCTGTCCGCATCTCCCCATAGACTGCAGCTCCACCAGGGAGGGCCTCTTTTCTCACACTCAATAACTATTAAACAATGGAAATGTGGAAATATTGACATCTTTTTAGGGGGACCTGGCTAAATTAGGAGGGCATGCCCAAGACACTGAAATACTAAGAGGTCCGAACGACGCCCTAACTGTCCGGGCATCTGCCTGCCCTGATCAGACTGTAAGGGCTTGCAGGGCTGTCAGTATCCCTGAACATTTGACGTGGCAATTTTTGGAGTAAATGGCTCCGGAGCACAGGGCGCACGGGCTTGCAAGCATCTTTGCGCTAACACGTTACAGAAAGCAAACCCTTAGTTTTGGTGGAAGTCTGAAGGCTCTTCATGGGTGGCGGATGGAAAGACTTGGGCCCCGGAGACTGCCGAGGGCGTTTGTCCCTTTCTGCAGTGACCCAGAATCAACGCTTTACGGTTAGGCGTTAGGCGGCGGCCCTCCCCCGCGCCCCACGAAGGACGGAAAGGCAGCCGCAGCCGCGGGCGGCGAGAGGGCGGCGAGGCAGCCCGGCGAGCTCCTCCAAGCCCCGCCGGGGTCCGCGGGCGGCGGGCGGGGCGCGCCGCCTCCGGCTCCGCTCCGCGCGATCCGTCCCGGGATCCCGCGCCGCCCGCCCGCGCCCGGAGCCCCGCCCCACGCCGCGCCGCCGCCGGAGGCCGCTCGGAGCTGCGCGAACATGGCCGAAGTCGGCGAGGACAGCGGGGCCCGCGCCCTGCTGGCGCTGCGCTCGGCGCCCTGCAGCCCCGTGCTGTGCGCCGCCGCCGCCGCCTTCCCCGCCGCCGCGCCCGCGCCCGGGCCCCCCGCGCCGTCCCCGCCGCCGCCCGCGCAGCCCCCGCCGCCGCCCGCGCAGCCCCCGCCGCCGCCGCCGCCACCGCCGCCGGGCGCGATCGCGGGGGCCGCGGGGGGCCCGGGCGCGGACACGGGGGGCCCGGCGGGCGAGGCCCTGGTGGCCGCCGCCGCCGCCTGCGTGCGCCGCAGTCCCGGGCCTGCGCTGGCGCGCCTCGAGGGCCGCGAGTTCGAGTTCCTCATGCGGCAGCCGAGCGTCACCATCGGCCGCAACTCGTCGCAGGGCTCGGTGGACCTGAGCATGGGCCTGTCGAGCTTCATCTCGCGGCGCCATCTGCAGCTCAGCTTCCAGGAGCCGCACTTCTATCTGCGCTGCCTCGGCAAGAACGGCGTCTTCGTGGACGGAGCCTTCCAGCGGCGCGGCGCGCCCGCCCTGCAGCTGCCCAAACAGTGAGTGTGCGGCCGGCTTCGCCCCGGCTCCCTACCCGACCTACACCCGGAGTCACCTCGACCCCCAGCCTTGCCCAGCCTAAACCCTGGGGACACATCAACCGCAGCTCGGGCCCGGGCTCCGGGCCCGATCCCAGCCGACCTGGACAGGGGATCACACACGGCCCGAACCCGGAGAACACCCCTGACACCCGCCCAGCTTGAGCCCCAAGGGTCACCCCTGCTCCTCCTGGGCCGGGGTTCAGGGCCGCTCCCGTTGCCCCCAACACCCGACGTGGACACTGGCTCACTCTGGCCCCACCGCGTCCTGGGCCCCGAGTGGTCCACAAGCGTCTCCCCCTGGCCTGGCCCCAGAGTCGCCCCCGCACGCGCTCCCAAGAAGGGTTGCATCAGGTGGTGCGACTCCCAAAGGTGCGGGGTCCCCCGGGAGCAGCGCCCTTTGAGGCTGCGCCCCGCAGTGGGGCCAGGTCTGAACCTGCCGCGACTTGGATGGGGAGGGGACGTTCCCATCCCCAGGGCAGGGAAAGGCAGTAAGTGCCCTGGCCGTCCACCTGAGGCATGGCCCTAGGGGCGCGGTGTTGCTGGCCCCGCTCTGCCGCAGCCAGGATTCCGGGCAGGAAGGGGAAACGGGAGGACCTGGGGGCTGGGCTGCCGTGCCCTGTGCTTCAGAAGGTCCTCCAGGTGCCCACTTTCTCCTCTTCCTGTTCTCACAGACACTTTAAACCCCCATTTGCCCTGCCCCCAGAGATCCCTGCTTTCTCAAGATCTGTTGATCAGGAGAAAGCCTATTTAATTACTCATTTCCTCTTTAGGCACTTTCTTTTCTGGGTAGTAATTGCTTTTAACTCCTCGCCGGTGTTTATATTTCTCCAGCGTGCACGTTGCAGAGTCATCTCTGCTGTATAATTACTCTCTCATCCGTCAGCACCCTGAGTCTGGGGGATTTTTGCTGGGGTAGTTCCCAGGGCCCAAAGCTGCTTTCTGCCAGGGTCTCTCCTCTCTAGGGTCTTGGCATGTTTGGCTGTAAATAGTGGGCTGAGTCAGTTGTCCTGTGTGGCACCAACAGGGACCCTCCTGTGGGCCTGAGAGGGAGAGCATCCCTTCTTCTCCCAAACAGGAAAGGTACGCCTTTGAGCAAAATCAGGACAGGGGAATAACAGTTGTCCCATCCTGTGATTGTTATGACTCTAGTTCCGTCTTTTGGTAGCCTGCCCACTCTCTCCTTTCCTTCTCCAAATGCCTTTCAGGCCAGATGCTCCTGTGAGAAACTAGCATGTAAACAGCTCCTCTCCTCCCTGCCCTGAAGCGCCTACGCGCCTGATTGTGCTCAGCTGCACACCGTCTGGGGTCTGTAAGTGCTTGCACTGAGAGGCTGGTTTTCAGAGGCCCCTGCCTGGCTGTTGAAGTGTGTGCTCCTGACCGAGGCCTAGCTTTTGGAATCTCCAAGGCACTATTATGTTCTCTTAACTCAAGGGGAAGAGATTTCAGCCTGTGGAGTCCTATGATCATCTACTGAATAGGCCAGTACTGCCGTTCATAGGCCCTGCAGGGTCATGCCTGCTGGGGAGCTCACCTTCTTAGCGGGCCTGCAGCACTGTGGTGGGGCTGGCAGCCTGACCATCAGGATGTCTCACAGCCCTGTGCCTGTCTGACTAAAGCTGTGAGTCTGAGCACTGTCCACGTGGGCAGCAATGTCAGACATACAAGGCCGCAGGAGCCACCATGAGTGGATGTCCGTGTCCCCCCTCCTGGAGGAAGGCTGTGTGCTTCTGAAAACTGTCAAAGCCCCTTAAGAACATGGCCAGCAGTTTGAGTGGTTTTACATGTTTTATTTTAGAAAACTTAACCCTCTGCAGACACCTATGTAGAATGGGCTGTTATAAACTTCTTTTAAGCATTAGATCAAGGTTCCTTGGCCCATCCCACTTAAGGTAGTCAAGAAATTTTAATGAATTCAGAGCCCAGAAGTTGAATGTATACATTTTTGTCACTCCAAAGTTGGAAATTGATGACAGACTTTCAAAGAATGGCAGTACTATTTCCTCTCAGGCTTTGGTATGCAATTTTGCCATTAATATTTGAAGTTACACATTTTTTTACCATAGATTTGAAATTCTTACTGTATTGATGCTTGGTTGACCGTGCTTGGATTTCATGAGCTGCAGTTGTGTGGGACTTGGAGCTTTTATTTGCGTTCTGGGGCTGCGCAGTCTTTCCCCACTGGTGGCGTCTGTGTAGGGCTGCAGCGTGTGCCCTGAGTCTGGGGGATTTTTGCTGGGGTAGTTCCCAGGGCCCAAAGCTGCTTTCTACCAGGGTCTCCCCTCTCTAGGGTCTTGGCATGTTTGGCAACCCCAGGATAGCCCCACTCTGCCATTCCTCCCTTTTCTGTCCCACTCAAGACAGCATGCTGGTTAAGGGGACTACCAGTGTTGACCCCCATTTGTTACTACAATCATTTTTTTCCAAAATACCAATATTTTTAAATCAATTTATGGAAAAAATAGTTTCTTGGGACACAACTTAGAGCTGATGTGTGAGACTGCCACTCTCAAGAGCCCACTGCAGCCCCAGGCAGGAAAGTTCCCAGGGGCTGGAGCCGTTGACGCTGCTTCCGTGACCTTGGCAGGCTGGATGTCCCACTCCGAGGGCCCCTCCTAGCCGAGAAGCTTCCTGGGGGCCGAGCTGAGGAGAGGCAGCACGGGAACAGACTGACAGGAGGTGCGCACAACTGAGTTGTGTTTGTTGAGTTAACAACCCGATGACTGAGTGACTTTGCAGCTCAAAGAGAAGGAAAGTGGTGTTCTTAACTTCGCGTGGAACTTCGCATGGTTTCCTGAGTGGACAACCCGCCTGCCGAGGGAACGGGTGTGCATGCCTACCAGCCTGCCGGGAGTCGGGATGGGTGCGGCTGTGCATGTGTGTGACTGTAGTTCTTTGTACCTACCGTCAGATTTGGAACCTGAGTTGGCTGTTCTATGTGAACTGAAGGAAGACCCATGTGCACCCCTTCCTTTCCCTCACCTATTTTTTCCCAACCCCTAACACTTTTATAATAAACGTGGACTACTTGAACAATGACAGTAAAAACAAAACTTGTTTGTGGTGGCTTCTGCTACTGGTAAATTTGGGGGGATTCTTTTTTTTTTCCTTTTTCCTTTTCTGTGTTTTCCAAATTCTCTGCAGTGAGCATGGCTCTTTCTAAACACCAGCACTTCTTACTACAGAAAATTTCAAACATAAAAATAGAGCAGTGAGTGCACTTCTATTGCTTCAGCGATTACCATGTTATGGACCACACTCGTCTTATCTTCGTCCCACTCATCCCCCAGTTATTTGGAAGCAAATCACAAATGACAGGTTATTCTGTCTGTAAATACTTCAATAAAAGATAAAGGTTCTTTTAAAAAAAAACCTAACCACAATGTTATTATCAAACCTTTAAAATTAGTAACAATTTCTCACTATCATCAAACATCCAGCGTTTGGATTTCCCTTGCTGCCTCCTGAATTTTCTTTTCTCTGACAGTGGATTTGTTTGGTCCAGACACAGTGGCATGCCCCCGCCCCCCCCTCCCCCCCCCCCCCCGTGCTCCACGCCTTTGCCACAGGCTCTGTCTCCCGCTTTGTCCTGCTGAGGAAATGGTCACATGTCCTGTGTGGTCTCCCCCCGGTCTGCTTTATGGAGTGGGTGCCCACAAATCCTTACATCCTCTCCCCTGTCATTCCTGTGAGCTGGTTGTTGGACCCGGAGATTTCATCAGGTTCAGGTTTGATGTTTTCTGCCGCAACTGCCTCACAGGCAGCAGTGCACGCATCTGTTAGGAAGCGGTGGTGTTGTCCATCTCCCTTAGCAGCTTTGGCAGCCACTGCTGAAGCCCCGGCTTTATCACCGTCTGTGCTCTGTGATTCACCTTGGCTGCTGGGGGACCCATGGGGCTGCACTGCTGCCGATGCGCTGTGCCCTCTGCAGGACGAGGCTTCAGCCTGTGGACCCTGGTGAAAAGTAGTTAACTGTAACCATCAAAGAAAGCAATAATTAACATGGATTCAATGTACTAGCTCCCAATAATAGTTAAATAATTGCTTTAGGATCCATGAAAACATACAGAATGTAGCGTCTCCTTGCTGTTCCAACTGGTCACTTGGAGAATATCAAATTAGTTACTAGCCATCACATAAGTAGTTACCAGACTGAAATTGTTTTTAAGTTAATTGTAGAAGGCCCTAGTGCAGCCGTAAGGAAGACAGCCCGTGTTTGCTAAGCCTAGCAACATGACATCCCAGGAAGCAGTGCTGTGTTCCTTTTGTCCCCATCTCTGTGCCTCCCCAGTCCAGCGGGAGCTGTGGGGCCCTTATGTGACCTGACACCCCCACCGTGGGGGCTTGTCCAGGAGTGGGTGTAGGTGCTGAGCGGGTTTGCACTTAGACACGAGAGCATGTCCCTTTGTTCATTTCCAGTGGCTGGAACTGGAAGATGTAACGACAGAGGTTCAGGTGGCCCTGTCCCCACGTGGGGAGGGGGGTGCACTGTGACATGTGCTCATGTGTGCAGAGCTGGAAGGGCCTCGGAACTACGTGGGAGACAAAGTCACTTGAATCTGACTCATGGAGACCTGGATGAGGTGGCCCTGGAACTGGGAGGAAGAGGTTTAGCTGAACGCTCTTCTGAAGGAAGAAATGTTTGAATCTGGAGGCTGAAGAAATGTTTTTAAAGTGAAGCTCCTTAGTGAAGCTGGAAGGTTGGGAGGAGAGCCTTGAGAGTCAGTTATATGGTATCTGGAGAGTGTGGTCAGAATAGGAAATGTAGCATTTTCTCTAATTGAGTGCTTTATCCTGGTGTTCTTCTTAGCTGGCAGTTACTTTGTATCACATATGTTTTTTCCAAGTTAGACTGTCATCTTGTTATAAACTAACTATAAGAGGTTTATGGGAGTGTAGGAGATTGGGAGCTAGTACATTGAATCCATGTTAATAAAAACATGTGCTACTTTCTAGTATTTAGTTCACAGTGATTTTTTTGGGCTTGTCACCAGCACGAAAAAAATGTATATAGCATTTTAAAAGCCAGTCTGTGAGGATGTTATTTATCATGTTGTATGTGTTGAATTTATAATAAATTTATGAATGCCTTTGTCACTGCTGAAGGAGCAGGATTGGTAGGTGCGTGAAGGGTATTAAATAGTTTTCATGCTTTTCATAGTTAATAATTCTGAAAAAGACAGTTATGTTTAAAATGATGTGATGAAAGGCAGTGAGAGCATTTGATTTGGAGACACAGTAATTTACTATTTGCTGTTTTGCATCTTGTGAATGTCAGGGGATAAACTTGCTAAATTAATGACAACTCAAATTACAGCAGTGCCTCATTTCCATAATTACCCCACATTTAAAGCATTTCATATTAACATGGGAGGATTATATAAAATGCTTTTACTTTGATTTCCTGGAAATAAGCCCTTGCATTGTGACTTCTTAGGAGATTTCGTGGTTAATTTTCATGGCTGCTATTACTTTTCATGAGTTTCTAGTTTCCTGGTAAAATGGTGCTGGTTGATTAAAAAGAAAGATGGAATCTGCACGTGAGCTTATTTTGTGGAAAAGAGAAGCCAAGGAGGCCTGCGGGGGACGGACCAGGAGTCTGACCGTTTGGCAGCATCCCGGCTGCCTGATGGTGACTGGCCCCCGGACTGTGCCCCTTCAGGCCTCACTTGACCGGCTTCCACCGGCTGCATGGGCTCCTTGGATGTTGTGAAAATGAGGTGGGCAGGTTTGACTTTACTGACGCACAACAGTTCCAGCGTTGGATCCTGAGCTGCTTGAAATGTGTGGCCTCTCTCTCCTAAGAATAACTTTCAGTAGACACGCAGGCAGAGATGCATGGTTTATACATGATTTGATTAAGAAGGAACTGTTTTGCCTCTGGAACATGTTTAACCATGCTAAGCAAGGAACGAACTGATCTTCCCTTTATGTCCTCAGAGGGCTCTCCTTCTGGCACATGTGTGCAGAGCTGAACTCTGACCACATCACCACCCTGCTGGAAACCCCAGCTGCTGCCGGGTGCTCACAGGGCCAGGCCCAGCCCCTTAGCAGAGGTCCCTGCGATTCTAGACGTCTTACCCTAACCTGCCACCCTGAGTTTCAAGGGACACAGTTCCCTTTGGGCAGAGATGCCTCTGGGCATGCTGTACCTTATTCTGTCAGGTCTCAAGGTGTTGGTACAGGGGCCTTTTTACACCCTCACATTGGGGACCCCACAGAGCTTTTATTTATCTGGGATTTGTCTGCTACACTTACCATATGAGAAAGTAGAACTGAGAAATTAAAATATATGTATATGTTAATCTATTCAAAAATAGCAATAATAAACCTATTTCAGAAGTAATTTTTATGAAAAAAAAAAACAATTTCCTGGGCATTCATTCTTCTAAAAGTGTTTAATGTCTGGCTTAATTAATGACAGCTGGATTTTCATAGCTGCTTCTGCCTTCGGTCTGCCTTGATGGGTCATTTTGGTTAAGTGTACAAAGAAAATCTGTTCTCATACATACATGTAGCTGGAAAAAGGAGGGGTGTTTTAGCAGACTTTCAGACCATCTAGGATGTTTGATACCTCACTGAAACTGGGCAGGTGGTAGTTTCTGAAAGGCTAATTGCATTATGGAAGAGTTTTCATCAGTGGACTTCGTGTACTATTACATCTAATTCCATTTCTGTATCTTGCATTTTGAGTAGGTCTTTTTACCCATGCACGATTGTGTAACCTCCTGCATTTGTCATTGGGAAAAACGCTGATTGAATTGTGCATATCACATGATGTCAGTATGTTTTATTATACAAAGAACTTACTATACAGAAAGTATATTCTTTTATGTTTAGTTGGTTAAATTTGATCCCCTTGAACCCAACAAATCATGTTTTTGAAAATAGAAATCTTTGAAAGAAACAGGCTTTTTGATAGTTTATTTTTTAAATTGCTTTAAGTGTTGAGAGATACAGTATATTTTTGTCTAAATAAAAAATTATGTAACTTTAGTCATTGCTTTACTTGCATCTGTGATGTAACTTGACTTAAATTTAGTATTTTTCTGTATGTACAGTCAACTCTTGATTGTTTCAGATAGAATTATCCATCTTGTCACCCACTTGTTATTTTCCCCTCACCAGGCAGGGCACCAGGGGCCTTTTCCTTCTTCCTGGCTGGTTCCTGGGTGTCAGCCCTGCTCTTTACTATCAGCCTCAGGGTGGAGCCAGGAGGCAGGGGCAGCTTTGGGGGGCCACGGGGAAGGGGCTGCACCTAGGACCAGGCAAGTCTGCAAGGGATGTCAGGGACCAAGTGCGTTGCTATGGAAATAGTCTCGGCTCAGGATTTTCCATGAAACCTTCCTAAGCACATTTCTGAAACCCTGTGCCCCTTTAATAAATATTCATTCTGTCTTCCTCAGCCTGGCATTTTCCTCAGCAAATTTCTTCCCTCCTCCGGCAAATCAGTGTTACACAGAGGATAAACCTGAGCCTGCCTATTCTGAAAAGGCTTCCCTTTTTGTGATTACATCCCCAAAACAAAAGGTACTGGCTGTTCTTCCAGGACAGTTGGAGGGGCAGGTTTACCTGCACACCTCCCTTCCCTTCCCTCAGGCCCGAATTACTCTCTTTCCCAGATACTCTGGCTTTAGGGGGAACATAGAGGATTCAAAAAATAATTTTGTAGCTTATGGTTGGAATTTTGTGCCTGATTTTATGTCAGGTGGGTTGTGCTGGCTGTTGACGTGGAGTGTCCGTGGTGCTCGCCCAGGCAGTGAGCTGTAGGAGGACGTCGGCTAGAGGCCGGCTCATGCCTGGTGCTCGGGAGCCGTTGTGTTATTCAAACTCAGACAAACGCACACGCAGTTCATGGGGCCAGCTGCCCCCTGCAAACCTTCCCAGAAGTATTCCCTCCTATCATGTGACTCAGGTACAGTTCACCAATGAAATTCAATTAAGGAATATCCTATATGCTACCAGGAAGCTGTGATCAAAAATATAGTCCATGAAAAATAGTTTGTCGACCTAGTAACTCCTCAGAGCTGATTCTGACAGGATGCTAAATTGCAATCAGATGAGAACCAGATTGGGGGCCATGAAGTTCTGTGCAAAGGAAGATCATTCCTCTCCCTCCACCGCTGGGGACTGAACATCCGGTCTGTTTGGCAGGTATGTTCCTGAAGCTGGGAACAGTGACTCATCACGGCTTGGGGAAAACATCTCTCCCTGAAGACTACCCACCTCCCTGTGATTGTATTCCATATTAACCAGGCGCGTTTTATAGCCCTAATTTGGCTCCTAGCCTGTAAGAAGACTCTACTGAATATTCAGCTTTCTTAGCAGTTATGTGTTGCTCTGCAAATTGAGGTGTGAACACATTTTCTGGGCCTGCTAACCTTGGGTCAGCCAACAGGGCATGTAGGACTTACTGCAGTGACAGAAATGTTGTGTCTGTGCCATCCAGCATGGACAGCATGTGGGTGCTGAGTATTTGAAATGTGGCCAGAGACTGAAGAGCTGAATTTTTTATTGTGTTTTGTTTTCCATTTTTAGTTAAAATGGACTGCTGGTGTCCTTGAAGAGGTTGCAGGTCTCTGGGAAACCAGGCTCCTGAGTGTGGCCACAGCCTCGGCGCCCCCCCCCCCCATTTCACCTCTGAGGCACGATGTTATTTTCTGTGGTATGCTTCGAGGTGAAAAGGACAGGGCAGGGCTGGCCTAGGCTGCGGGGCTCGGGCAGGCCCTCTGAATACGGTTGTCTACAGTTACGGGTGTGGGGGAGAGCTTGCCAGTGCCACCCTTCCTTAAAGATTCTTCTTGAAACATCTTGTTGCAGAATAGGCTGCTGATTCCCCTCCATTTCTACCACCCTGGCCTGCAGACGAGTTAGAGTGGAGGGCTTCCAAATCCCCTTTACCACCCTCATTGCTGCCGCCAGAGTGGAAAGCAAGGGTATCTGAGAGGCTGTCCTGGGTGTCACAGAGAGAGGAGGAAGGTTTGCTGGTGGGGGGAAGCTTTAAAAATACCCCCGTGGCCCTTTCTTGCCTGGAGTTTACTGTACACACTTATCAGTGAATTACATGCTGACCTACCCCCTTCGTGTTAATATTTTGGTCTACACCTGCAAAGTGTAAAACTCCCCTATTAACAAATGCATGCACGTACCAGAAGGAAGAAGAAATGCTGTGAAGGGCTAGCTGGCCTTGGCCACATTTAGATTGGGGCTGCAAGCTACAGCCTATGGCCCAAATCCTCCAGGCCCTTGTGTTTATAAATGAAGTTTTTTTGGAACACAGCCACATCCATTTGTTTACATGCTGCCTGAGACTTAGTTGAGACAGAGCTCATGTGGCTGGAAAGCCTTACTGTCTGGCCCTTTACGGAAACAGTGTGCGCACCTCTGCTCTAGATCATACGCTTTCTTCCACATGGGCATATTTTACTGAACTTAATCAGTACCTTTGTATTACTGTTTTTCTTTTGCAGAGACTCTATGTTACTTAATAAGAAACATTTAATCCTGGGTGTTTCATATATTTGTTTTGCAGATGGTTAATACAAAGGAGCTCTTTTTTCATTTCTTATTTTCTAAAGAGTGTTAGTGTGTACATGTAGCAAAGGTGAGTTGTGTGTGTTTTCATTTCGCTTACTTTTTTCTTATAGGCTTTATAATGATGATTTATTTTTAGAACTTTACCATTTTGAAAAAGCCTCCAGAAGAGTTGCAAGACCAAACAACTAACTCTCATACACCCTCTGCCCAAACTCACCAATTTCTCACATTCTGAGGCATCTTCCTTAGTGGTTTCTCTACACGGATATGTGGCATCTGAGAGGGTGGGGGGGTCATAAGTATCTCATATCCCTTTTCTCTTTAATACCACAATACATGTGTCCTAAGAATAAGCGTGTTCCCACCCCACAGCCTTGTTGTTGCATTTGGGGAGGTTCATGTCGCTGCCATGCAGTCAGCTAGTCCCAGCTGGTGGGCCGGTTTCACCAGGTGTCCCAGTAGTGTCGTCGGAGTCCAGGCTCAGGAGCAGGACAGAGCCTCGCACTCAGCTCCCATCTCTGGGGTCCCTGCCCTGGGACAGCCCCTCAACCTTTCTTCGTCTGTGTTGACCTTGATATTTTTAAAGGAAACGGCAGTGATTTTATTGGCTGTCTCAGTTTAGGTTTATCTGATTAGACAAAATCCTGATTAGATTCAGGTTAAGCAACTTTGGCTAAAACGCTGGCAAGGGGGTGTGCATGCCTCTCGGTGTCACTCAGCCATGCGGTGTCCTTGGTGGTGCTGAGGTGTGTCTCTGGATCAGGTGTCCTCAGGCTTCTCCACCAGGTAGTTACTGTTTTCCTTTCTGTAATTAGTGGGTTTGGAGATGGAGTGCTGGGGTGAAGTATCAACTTTGTGTCTAGTCACGTTTAGCATTTCTGGCAGCAGTTGACCTCACTGTTTGCATGCGCCTCCTAGGTCACACTGTTCCTCTGCAAACAGTGATTATTTTATCTCTTTCTTCCACTATTTCATGTCTCGTTTCCTTTTGTCATCTTGTTGGATTGGCTGGAACTGCCAAGTAGCGCTGAATAAATGCCATCATGATGGGCTCTGTTCTCATTTCTGGCCTGATGAGGAATGCTTACGGGGCCTTTCAGAACACTGTCCGTTGGCTGCTTAAAAGCCGCTTTCTCAAGTTGGCCTTGGCAGTGCCCCACTGGGAGGAGGTCCGTGGGCTGTGCCCACAGTGCCCCAAGGCTCCTGCTCTGCTGTCCTGTGGATACTGGAGTGGTTTGGGGTTCTGTTTATCTGTTATCTGACACCCTCTGAGTGTGGTGGGAGCTGGACTGTGCTTTTCTTGTTCGCTCTTGTAGTCTCAGTACCTACCAGAATGCTTGGCACGTAGTTGGCACTTCATAAATTGTTGGCAACATGGGTAAGCGCATGAGAGAGATCTGAATGGAAAAGCCATCTGGCCGGGAAACATGATCAGAGGTCACAGTGGCTCAGCTTTTAAAAGGTCTGGTTTCTTCACCTTCCAGCTGGATGCCCTTGGGCAAGTGACCTAACCTCGAGCAGCCATCCCCTCATCTGTAAAATTATAGCTGGGTAATTATGGGGCTAAGAGTGGTGTGTTAAAAGTACTCACCCCAGTGCCTGGCACACAGACTCTTGCCACACATGCACATCATTGTCAGCACCTACTGTCATCATGACCAGGGAGGGGAGGGACTGTGTGCTCTGGGAGGTGTCTGGTGTCAGAAGTGAGATATCTCCCACTGGCGGGAACCTGGCGTAGTGCCTCAAGCTGATCACAGTGTAGAAGACCCCCTGTCTTTTAGCAGAGGTGCCCATCACTGACATGTGTCACAGAGGGTGGCATTCTCATGAGAGTGGAGAATGGAACATGGCATTGCCAAGATCCCTCCCAGCTCCTGAGGTCGGAGCAAAATTATGTTTCTCTGAGCTGCTTGTCCAGAGGAAAGGAATTCAAAGTGCAGGGGATTTGAAAAGGCAAACTTGGGTTTCACCATGAACAACCTTCATAGGCTGCAGAGACTGTCCCCAGCCGGGCAGGACCCTGAGGGAGAAGCAGGGCAGAGGCTTTGATGTGGAGCTTCAGAGTGGCCAGATCATCGCTACAGCCCTTCAGCCACCACACGCTGGGGCACAGGGCAGTTTGCAAAGGGAACACAATAAACTGCAGATGGAAGACCAGAACTGATGAAATAATGCTTATGTATTTCAAGGCATTTAAAAATACAGACATGAACAGGGGCTAACTTACCACATACTTGCATACCCATAAAGAATTGACACTGGTTCACGTTTCCTCATATTTTTTCAAGCTTTTTCTTAAATAAAAGGAACAGCACATTGCAGATGGCATCAGGGCCTCCTATGTTCCCCTTCCTACCATTTCCCTTCTCCAGGGGCAGTGACCCTGAGGATTTAAGTCCATTGTTCCTCTTACTTTCCATATGCACAGAGAAGTTTAGGGGCAGTACACATAAATGGTGTCATGCAATTTTTATTATATACTGTGTGTATCTTTAACTTCTCTGGAAGATTGCTTCATGGTGAGGCTGTTGCACACAGGTAACTGTACCCATGTCCTCGTAGCCTCACGCTGGACCCCGGCCTTCACTCTGCAGCCCTTTTGCCACCTTCCCTGTGCTCCTGGTTTGGGAGACCCTCTGGGTCCCAGGTTGAGCCCGGCTGCCTGCCCCACCCCCACTGGGCCGGGCCTGGTCGGGTCTGGGCTCCTTACTGTGTCCCACGGCTTGTCTCCAGCCACTTCTTCTGAGCTGCAGGCTATACTTGGTGGCCCCCAGTGTCTCCATCTTGGAACCAAATGGAAAGCCCACTCCGATGCCCCCTGCCACACTCCCAACATACAGTTGGTTACTGAGGCCTTGAATTCCAGTGTCACTGGCAAGAGGGCACTCAGTATGTGTTAGGTGCTCTGGGAGCTGGAGACGCAGAAGCTGGGGGCAGGGAGGATGCCTCTTTGCTCCCAGGAAGCAGGAAGAGACAGCAGGCGTGCAGAGAGCAGGCGCAGTATGGCGGGCATGCAGAGAGCAGGCGCAGTATGGCGGAAGTGCAGAGCACAGTGAGGAGAGTCCAGGGGGCAGCAGGGCTGTTGTGGATGACTTAAGATCCAAGTTACAGGCAGTAGGGGTGCCTGGGAACATCAGGGACAGAGACTTCCCAGCAGTGGGACAACAGCATGGTGTCTCGGAGGCAAGGGGATGATGGGCTCTGCCCAAAGAAGCCAGGAATTGAGGGGATAGCCTCAGGGTCCCCTAGGAAGGTTGGAAGGAGGGGAGCAATGTGGCCACCAGGGCCACCCCATGGGTTGGACTGTGGGGACCACGCTTTGGCAGAGGGACCAGAGTTCTTGTCGTGGCCATGGCTGTGGCGAGACGTCAATAGGCCTGAGGTTGTTCAGGACCTAAGTCAGTAGGGCTGGGGGATGGGCTGGCTCCACGGCTGTGGGGAGAGGGTGATGCCCTGGAACCCCCAGGGGCCACCTCTTGGGGCAGTGTCTCCAGCCCAGACTCCTGTCCGTACACTGATCCTTCCTGCATTGCCCGACCTCGTGGTGCAGGAGGGCAGAAAATGTGCATAGAATTTAAGGAGCCCATGAGGCTTGGGTGCATTTTATTCATCTGGGTTGGGGACAGAACATCTTCAAGAATTGTCTCATACTGTGGAGCAAAACTAAAAGCTTTAAAATAAAGCTGCATGATCTGCGGGAGTCCCAGGCTTGATGATATTCAGAATGCTGTTTGGAAGGTGGGAGGTCCCTTCAGAACTCTGGAATGTTTTACCTCATCTTCCAAAAGGCCAAGGTAGTATAATGCTAAATGAGCATAGAATCGCAGCCTGAAGACCCCTCAGAGAGCCTGTGTGACTGTGGTTCCACCTTGGAGGGGAACTGTGGCCATAATGTCAGGTAAGCCTCTGAGGCCAGACCTTGCCAGTCACTATGAATATAGAAACCAAGCACTGTAGGGAAAATGCATGCATATATTTGGGGGCATTGTTGTTTTTTGTAAGAATAGCTACCTGTATATTTGGAAAATTGGCTACCGCTCGGTTAACAAAATGACCTGGGAATAAATTACTGAGGCAACCGATGGAGCAGGCTATGGAGTCTGCCCTGGGAGCTTGGGTGGAACCCCTGTGAGCATCGTGCCGAGATTGCCGAGAAGACTGCCCAGTGCTCTGGGTAAACGGCGTGCCTGTTTCTGACTTCAGTGGAGTCGTCTGGATGACCCAGAAAAGATGGGCTTTTGTGGCTGATTGTCTTTAGCTCACATCCTCGTCTGTGTTTTCTGCTATTTGCTTGGCCTGTGAAATTCAGGGAAGCAGCAGGAAGGGTCCTGAGGCTGTGGGTGGAGAAGGTGTGTGCAACCCTGGAGGTGCAGGGTGAGCCCCTTCAGCAGGGGCACGGGTCTGGCCTGCCATTTCCAAATAAAGCCCACAGGTGTCTTTCTAGCTGCTGAGAGCCTCTGTGTACCAGGGACCGTCCTCACCCATCATCACCCTGTGCTAGGAGAGACAGATGTCACTGGGCCTCAGGGAGGGTATGTAAGGGCCGTCGGCCTGGGTGGGGATCTCACCAAGGTGGCCCTTGCGGGCCTTCCGAGTATGACTTGGACAGGCTGAGGACAAGGGGACAGCAGGCAGGATGGAGCTGACTGAGAGCATCTGGGAGGCTATCCCCAGCACCACAGCTCCGTCCCCAGGGCCTCCGCGGGCCCTGCACCAGGGCACCTGCCTGGCCGGCTGGGGCGCAGAAACCCTGCCCTGTGCTCCCGAGGCCTTCTGCCAGGCTGACCGCACCCACCCGCGGGGCGCTCTCCTCTAACACCCAGAGGCACTCGGTCACCCTCCAGGGCAGGTCCTGGAGTCCCACTTCATGCAGCGCCCTGGGGAGGGCAGGAGAGCCCAGAGAGCCTGAGGACTGACCTCATGGAGACAGCTTCTCTCCACTGTTTGCAGGCTGGGCTGGCATAAGATTTTCCCTAGTATTTACTTATTTTGATGTATGAGCTTGTATCAATCCAGCTAGTCTAATTCTTCTAAAGTAGATTGTTTTTGTTTTGTTTCCTAAGTGCCAGTAAGACCTGTGACAGGGCCCCCGTGGGTGGTTTTAAGCAAGGAGTGAGCTGTGTTGCTGAAGGGACTGGCAGGAGTGCGGTGACAGCCCTGCCACTCCCCACAGCCCAGGCCCCCCCCCCCACTCTGTCTGTTGTCACACTTCCTGAGGCACCTGCTTCTCCCTGCGTCCCTGCCACCCAGGCCCAGGAGCCACTCACCCCACCAGCCACTGACAGAGCCTCCCAGCTAGTCCTTCTTTCTCTCATGCGGAAAGGGACAACAGTTACTATCTCCGCCGCTTCTGAGTGTCTGGGTCGGGAGCCTTAAGCTCGCTCACACTGCTGTGCAGCAGCCCCTCCATCATCTCCAGGCCTGTCTGTCTCCCACACTGCCCCTCCGTCCCCACTGAGATCCCTGCAACCCCCAGCCCCTGGCGCCTGCCACCTACTGTCTCTGTGGATGACTCGCCTTTTCATTCTCACGCTGCTGCCAGTCTGAGCCTGTTCTCCACCAGAGGGTGCGCGGCTCCCCCCGCCCACCCCGTGGCCACCCCCGCAGCGTGACCTCACAGCCTCCTGCCCTCCCTCCAGTCTTTCCCGCCCCAGCACCGTAGCACTGCTGCCCCAGCCAGGAGCAACGTCCCCCTCCCTCCTTGGGTCACCCCACTGCCGCTTCCTCAGGGCCAGCTGGGCTCTGCATTTCTTCAGGTTTTAGTCTAGTTCAAAATTGCACATTTTTTGTATTATGTGTTTGTGTGTCCCCCCCTCCCCGCTTCCTGCTCTGTTACTCTAGAAGGTCCGTGAGGGTGGGGACCAGGCGTGGAGGCGTTTCTGCTGTGGTCTGTAAGGATTTATCTGGGCCCCTTCCCTGCCCAGTGTGTAGCTGACCCCACCGACCTGTACCAGCAGCACTGGAGGAGGAGACCCCGTCTGCCCCTCTGCAGACCCGGAGCCGAGGTGGGAGGAGGCCTCAGAGCCTAGATGATAACCATTTGAATAGTCCCAGCTGCACCAGACATCTCCCTACCCACTTAGGTCCCAGCCTTTCTGGAGACCCAGAGTCCGGAGGGTCCTGGTCCCTTCGTGCCCTTGCAACTGTGGCTTAGCATCTTCCGGTCTGGTCCCGTGATCCTGTGTGTACATCCCCTGCAAAAGGGAGCCCCAGATATACTACAGTCTGTATTGGGGATGATTAATTTTTCAAGTTTCTTACCTTCTGATACACCTTTAACTTCAAAGGATTAAACACAATTCTGACATCTGGGAGTTTGATGCATGTGATTGTAGTTTTCTAATCAATAATCATATCAACATTTTATTATAACCCCTTGGAGCCTTCATCATTTGCCGTTTTCAGAATCGTAATTTCATTTTGTTCACTGTCATCTGTGAAGCCAGGGAGGCATGATGTGTTTTTAACAAGATAACTGTAAAAAAAAAAAAAACAGTAAAAATTTTAAAGTCAGTAACTTTAAAGGAACAAATGATTCTGTCTTTGGAGAACTCTATCTGAAATTACTTCTGTCCAGAGGATTCCAGATTACTAATCTAGTAGTTAGCAGAAAGTTAAAAGTTTTGAATTCTAAAGCTTATTTTGGAGGTTTTTTTTTAATCAGCCTGCATTCTCTAATTTTCTTAAAAGACAGAATTCTTTCAGTGTCATTTCTTTTCTGAGAAGCCAGTTTTTAAAAGAAAGCCCCAAAAAGTGCAGTCTAGTTTCTGTGCTACACATCTATATAAGCTTTATTGTTTCAAATTTTTTGGTATTAAATATGCCGTGCATGCCTGTAGAAAATGTGGAAAAACTGGAAACGTGGGAAGGAAAAAACCATGAGAAGCCTCCCTCCACAGAGATGGCCACTGACCCCGCTCAGTGTGCCTCCCTTGTGTGTCTCCTTTCAAAAAGCCATAGCAGGTGCCCAGCTGAAACTGTGTGTTTGCCATTTCATAACTGCTGTTATTATTAGCCAGGGACTTTAAAGCACCTTTTTAATGCTAATGTCTGTTTAAAGAGAAGGTCAGGATCACCTTGCCTCCCCAAGCAAGGAGGTGGGTTCTGCTGCTCTCCCCACAGCCGAGCACTGAAGCAGAGGGCTGGGGCCGCAGCGGAGTCTGCACGCGCAGGCGGGCTCACCCAGCCCCAGCTGCTGGCGGACAGTGGTGGGCCCGGTGGGCTGGCCTGGGTCCTGGCCCTGACTTCATGGATTCTTGCTTCTCAGGAAGGAACCTCTCCACCCGTCTTCATCCTCAAGGCCAGATTCCTACCGATTGGATCAGATAATGGTGACCAAAATGCAAAATGTGATTCCTGGTTCTTCCTTCACTTGTTTTGTGGGGAATGTGAAAGATTCGTGGTGCCCCTCGTTCGAGGCTCATCCCCGGGGGGACCTGTTTGCAGTGTGTGGTGAGGCAGTTTTCCTTTGCTGTAAATACCATCAGTCCTGCTTGGCCCTGGGCTCAGGGTAACCCTCCTTCCCTGCCTGGGGCCACGCCCTGCCCCCTCTGGCAGCAGGGGTCTGCAGGGACTTCCCGCTGTTCTGGGGGGGGGGTGTTGTTTGTATTTTTTTTTGTTGTTTTTTGCAGAGTCTACAAATAATTTCACTGAAACAGAGAAGATAACAGCTTGTGAAAAAAACCCTCATGAGTAAACATCTTAGCTGAGTTAAAGGAACACCATCGTGGTTTCTGTGTAAGAAATGAAGGCCCCAACCTGAGGGTTTCCTGCCTTTGTCCCGGCGGGGAGGAGCTGCTGTGGAGCCCAGGCACAGACCCCGCGGCAGCCCTCAGGGACAGAGGACCTCTTCCCTTCGCCCCTGCCCTGCTTGGCGTCCCTTTTTATCAGGTGCACAGCACTGGGGGAACAGGTTACTACACAGACACTAAGGGAGAGTCCCTGGAAATCAGGACACGGGGCGACTGTGTTGGGACGGTGGGTACAAAAGAGTATCTGGCTTCGTTTTTATTTCAGAGAAAACTGTTGATGAATAGGCCGTCAGGGATGAATTGGTGGCATTGAGAATGCAATTTACATCACAATGAAACTAGTTTAGTGTACCCCGACCTGCTGAAGGCAGGCTTCTCCCTGCGTGATTATTCAGGGTTATTAATCTGTTTTATGACCCACTTTCCCCAAATGGATCGTTTCTTCTCCTTGTACTGAAATATATTCAGAGACACGGGACTCACCACGGCGAGTGAGAGGTTTTAAGAGCGGTCCACGGAATTGTGTCTTCCACCGTCCTCCGGCCGTTAGCTGGGGAGGCTGTTCGCTGGTCTTTCCGGTCTGCGTGTCCCTGGGTGCCCACTGGCCCAGTTCAGTGTGAGATCACACTGGCGGTCGATGCTCAGTTTGTCACTGTTTCTCCCAAATCTGTGTCAGCGTGGAGGGCGGGCTTGCCGCACAGGCCCCTCGGTGGACGGCCGGGTTCGCTGGGAGGAGGGGGAGGTGCCCGGGCGCAGGCGCTGCCTCAGCTTTCCAGGACCCTCAAGAATGCGCTCTTGGAAGGCCTGAGTCTTAAGCAATAAAGGCCTTTTCAGATTCCTCTTGGCGCTGCTGCTCGGCCGTGTTTTGTTTCGGGTGTTGCCCAGGAGGGCTGGAGGTCTCTAAGAGCGGTCGGCTTTGCTTTGTAAATGTCTTCTAGTTGCCAGTGATTAGGAGACAGGGCGTACTTCCTGAGCCTTGATCCAGCCTCCGTTTCACCAGCGGCTGCTAATCTGGGGGAGATTAGCCTGAGGGCGGATCAGAGTGGATCTTGGAAAAGCCACTCCCTCCGGGACGGTTGAATAGGTTAAAATCAAACTTGACCCTAAATCATCTGAAGTAATTTTCTCAGTTCAGTCTGGAATTTTTTGTAACAGAAGGAGAACAAAGGTGACTAAATTATAATAAATCCTCTATTACAAATAGAGGAGTTTGTCCCAAACCTCATCTTCTGTGTTATCTGAGAAAGGTTTCTCCCAAGCATTTGTGTGTTGAAGCCAGGCAGCCCCTGTTCTGGCAGCGCGGGGTGGCGCCTGTTCCTCCTGCCTTCTCCTTCCAACTTTGGACACAGATGTGGTGGCCACATGCTGCTGACGGAAAAGAGGCCCGTGGGAAATGCTGGCCCTGAAAGGACCAGAGCCTGGATGGACTCAAGCCTGTCCTGTGTGCCAGTGGCCTCGAATGCCATCCCCACCTCTCACCTCCCGAGGAGCCCTGTTCAGCCTTCTAGGCCCCAGTAGCCTGGCGCAGGTGAGGCCCTTTACCATGGCTCCTCGGCAGCATCCATCACGTTGCTGTGTTTATCTGCCTCCCTGACTAGGCTGCAGGCAAGGGGTTCTAGAAGCTATCATTTACTGTTTATTCTTAGGGCCTTACAGAGCCAGGCACTCAAGCGCTTAGTGACTGTTTCTTGGTGAATTAGAGGCTGAATATGCACATAATGGACTAGCTATCTCTCGACAGGCTGTGGTTGATGCCACTGCTAACCTGTGGCTTGGTGAGCTCTGGCCTTATCTGCCAACTCAGCCCGTGTTCCAGATCACAGACCCTGTCCACCCACGGGGACCCTACCAACCCATGGGGGCCCTACCCATCCACAGGGACCCTGTTCACCCACGAGGGCCCTACCCATCCACAGGGACCCTGTCCACCCACAGAGACCCTGTCCACCCACGGGGACCCTGTCCACCCACGGGGACCCTGTTCACCCACGGGGACCCTGTTCACCCACAGGGACCCTGTCCACCCATGGGACCCTGTTCACCCACAGGGACTCTGTCCACCCAGAGGGTGGGGACCCTACCCACCCACAGGGACCCTGTCTGAATTGCAGCTTCTGTCCGTGAGCGCAGACTGCCCTCCAGCAGCTGGCACAGTTGGTCTCATGGCAGGCATGTGTGGTCTGTTAGGCATTAAAAGGGTGAAGTTTCAGAATTTAATACTGGTAAAGCTGTGGACTTTGCCACAACGAAGTTTAATTCACATGATAAAAATTTTCAAATTGCATATTCTGCCGCTGATTTGAAATAAGTGGTGAAACTCCACAGTGGTAATGACAGGGTTGACACTGAGGAACCTAGTGCCAGCCCGGCATCCTCTCCGGGCTATGCTCCGATGGCATCTGTCTGGCGGGTGCAGTGGCAAGTCCCGCCGCCTCAGCAGGAGAGGGGTGGCTGAGCCCGGCGGGCAGGGCTCAGCCCAGCGCCTGCACAGAGCCATCACCGCGTGGGATCAGGATCACTCTGGAGTGTGGGGACAGAGCAGCAGGCCAAGGGAGTGACTTAAGGGAGTGACTTTAAAATTGACTTGTATGCTGGTAAGCAGATGCAGCCACCATTGTATGGTTTTTATTTTTAACAAAATGCAGTTGCATTGTTTTCTCATCTGAGGAGTTGAAAGGTCAGAGCTAAGTAGAAGACGTCATTTACTGTCGGGTGACTTTGGACGAGTGTCTTATCCCCTGCAAGCCTCAGTCTCTTCATCTGTAAGCAGTGCACGTGCTGCCTCCTTTCTGAGGCAGTGGTTGCCTTGTAGAAAGTACTGGATGAAGCACATCTCCTTCCTGGGGGTCTGCACACTTGACAGCCGATGCTTAAGACCCACACACACTGGCTTTAGATACAGTGGCATCAATCTGGATTTTAGTTGGCATTTGAGTTGCAAGTGGTGTGCTGGGAATTCATGCAGAGGATGTTGTTATACTGGTAATAAAAATCACCATGGACTTCAGAAAAATTTATGCTGTTGTCTGACTGCCGTTTCTGCTACAGCAAGATGCCTCCCCTGCTTCAGAGAGAGGGTCGCCTTCAGAGCAGGCGGGGGGCCTGGCCCAGCAGGTCTGCACTGGCTGTGGCTGCTTTTAATGGAAACAGGTCAGCCAGACCCCTTCCTCCAGCACAGCAGCCCCACGTCCTGCATCCTTCTGGTTTCAGGGTCTCAGTTTGCCCTTGTTACTGATTGTTGCTGGTCTGCCTATGTCTTCTGATGGAGCTGGACGTCCGTCCGTATTACCTGTGGAGCGCTTGTTAGGCACCATGCTAGTGTCTGGCGGGCCTGGAGGCCAGCTCACAGTTCATAAGCTTTCGAGAGTTTCAGAGCAAGGAAGAGCTCCAGGGAACATTTTAGCAGAGAACCTGATTTTGATGAATCAGTTACAGGAGGCGAAGCGGAGACTGGCTCCCATGGGCCTGACCTTTGGCAACACTGTTTTTTCTGCTAAGACAGGATGTTTCTTCAAGACGCCATGCCTCAGACAGAGTTTATTCGAGTTCAGTTCAAGAAGCACCAGCCTGCAGGTGCTACCGAAAGCCGGTAGAGCAGGCATACAGGCTGAGTGCCCCTGCCACGAGGCATGTGACGTGCCTGTCAGCGAGGCTAGTGCAAGCACACTGGTGAAGCATGGTGGCTGAGCCATGAAATGACAGCAGCTTCTCCCGAGGGGCTGCAGGGGCTGGGCTCCTTCCTGGGGAGGCTGCATGACCAGTTGTGCCTGGCCTATGGAAGGGGATAAAGCAGGGAGCGGGTACAGCCTCTTCTGCAAAGCAGTGGCCCAGAGACGGTGTGCGTTCCAGCACTCTCAGTCCCACCGTGAGAGCTAGTCTGGGGCAGCATGACCACACGGGATGCTGGAAGGCGGTGTTCGGCTGTGTGCCCCAGCAGAGGGGGCGGATTCTGGCAAGCAGCTAGCAGTCATATCGCAAGGGACAGCCGATCTGGGTATTGAGGAGGGAAGTGCCTTGTGTGAAGGAAAACGTGGCACTCTCAGTGGACCTCAGACATCTTGGCAAGTGATGAAGGTGGAAAGGTATGCTTAATTCCACGACCAGCGGGGAACCGTCAGAGGCTTTAGAAGAGATGCAGTGGTGCAGTTAGCCCCACATTCCTGAAACATGAGTCAGCAGAAGTCTGCAGATGGATTGTGGTGAGGTAGGCCTTTTGCCAGAAAAATCGTAACCATGCAGACCTGCAGGAGAATGACCGCACTGGTGGTGACTGTGTGTGGGCCATGTCCTCTAGTCACTGCCGCAGTCCCAGGCAGTAGGTAGGACGCTGCCACACTTCACTAGGAGGGGCCTGGTTAGAGAGATAAAGTGCCTAGGCCCCCCAGCTCTGGGTTTCAGAGCCAGCCTGGGCTCACACGCCAAGGTCACTAGGAAGTGAACGGTCAGAGGCAACAAAGTGGGACCTCGGGGAGAGAGGATCGAGGTCGGGGACACAGCTGGGCATGGGGAGAAGTCAGATGAGGTTTAAGATGAACCCGGCTGGTAGTGGGGCCGGGACCCCAGGAAGCAAGGTGCGTGTTTGGAGAGATGTGTGTGGCTTTGGGCCCCAGCTCAGAGGTGGGAGGTGGGACAACCGGGCGCCTCGGGTTCTTTCCCAGCAGCCCAGAACCAGGCATTCCCAATCACGGGGACACCACACTCTGATCCTTGGTCCCTGCCTCAGAAACATGGCTACTCAACATGGGAAGTGATGGGAGCTGTTGGCTGGCGTCTGCGTCAAGTGGTGTTGATTGCACATGGTTTTGAACTGGGCTGGGCCCTGGCCTCGCCTATGAAGTAGGGTCTGCTGCTTCCCAGGGTCCTCACCTGCATCCTTCCCCTTACAGAATGGCTATCACAAGGGATCGAGGTGATGTGTCATCTCAGTTTGATTGTTTACCTTCAAGGAATCAGCGTTTCTCAGAGGAAGCTGGGCCATCTGGTCCTTGCGTCCTTGGGAAAGAGTACTGATTGCAGACAGAATCAAACCACTGCACTGTGAATTCTGGATTTATTCTTGTAACCTTGAAAATGGTTGTCTGGCTTCTCACTTTACAACTCAGTTTTCTCCCCTCTTACCTTACTAACCTGTTACTTAGATAGGTGATACTTAGTTCTGTTTATGCTTCTGAGTGCATTCCAATCCATTTATGATTAAACACTGCTCAAACAGCCAGGGTGAGATTTATTGACACAAACCAGGGGTGATGTGGATGGAGTACTGGGCAGAGGTGACTCATTTCTCTCTGTTCTGTTTATTTCCAGTTGACAAGAGATCACATTTATTTTTAAATTGTGCTCATAGCTCTGTGACTTCTGCAGAACTCCAAACAGGATTTCACTTTTCAGTCAGGGTAGGAAAGGGGATAAAGTCAGTACTTCTAAGGGACCAGCCCATTCCTTGGCCCTTTGGTGGATAAACTTCACATGTAGATTCGTACTTTGGTTCAGGTAATTGATCCAAGTAATGCTGTGGCTTAAAAAAAAATCCTCTTCCCACTCTATTTATCTGCTAGTTACACTTTTAAGCAGTCAACAGAGAAAGTTCCTAACTGCTCACAGCCCCTGTGTAAGCTTAAAGTAGGGAAGATGTTCCTTTTCCTGTGACTATTTTGTCAGTGGCATGTGTCAGGCCCTGAGCTAGGCCCTGGGTGCACAGCAGGCTCA
This sequence comes from Manis javanica, assembly GCF_040802235.1. NCBI lineage: Eukaryota > Metazoa > Chordata > Mammalia > Pholidota > Manidae > Manis > Manis javanica. Next base: position 28,478,634 of record NC_133165.1, read on the forward strand.
GAGCTCCTGCCTGCCCAGAGCAAGGACTGTGCAGTGGGAAAACCAGAGCAAAAGAAAAGCCATGAGCCAGTGCTGCGCACGAAGCCACCCATGGCAGAGAGCCCTGGGGAGGCCAGCTCCCTGAGCGGGAAGGCTGGGAGCTGCTGTCCTGGAGGCTACGGTGAGTCACCGTCTGTTTTGCCTGCCGAGGAGTGCCGGCTGTGTGGCTCCTGGCCCTTCAGGACAGGACAGAGGAACTGAAATTCCTGCACAATGTGAGGACCCAGCCCTTAGGGCAATAGTAGGAGCTGTGGTATCTAATGCTGCAGTGTGCGAGGTGGTTTTTCTGTTGTGAAAAAACAGCATCACCTTTACCTCATCTCCCTCCCAGACATGGCCAGGGTTTAAAGATAAACCAGATCCTCTTACATTCGTGTCTCAAAGTAGGGGAGCTTTTTCATTTGTTCCACTTCTTACAAGGCACATCTCATAAGTTTTGATTTAAATCTTTTTCTGAAGAGGCAATGTGTTCTGCAGTTCAAAACTCAGGGTGCTCAGTCAGTGGCCTCTCTCTCTCTTGCCTCGCAGATTTCTGGTTTCTTGTACAGGAAGAGCATAAAATTAAACGAGTCCGTCTCACCCTGAGTTCCGTTTCTCCAAAGAGAGCGAGGTTAGTGTAATGTTTCACGCGCGCCTCCGGAAGCCTGGTGCACGTGGATGTGTGTGCAGGGGCAGGATGCCGCTGCACCTTCCTTTCCACTGTGCTGAGCACAGCGACAACAGTCAGGCTCCGGTCAGCTGGGTTTCCTGGCTGTTGTCTAGTGCTGAAGATACTTGAAGGGAGAGCCAGTGGAATCGTGCTGTGGGGTGTGGAGCTCCATTTCAAGGGGAGATCATAAATACTGGCTTCAGTCTGTTGGCTGCGGGGCGTTAGCGTCAGGCTTAAGCATCACATCGGGCCCAGGCATGGAGGCCACAAGGTGGAGGCGCCAGAACAGCTCTGGCAAGGTCTGCTCACCCAACTCTGCCCGCCCTTCCTCTTTTCCAACAGATTGGCTACAACATGGGCCTCCTCTGGCTGGTGGCAGAAGGTTGGAATGCCTAAACTATGAGAAGCTTTCTGTTTATCAACAGTCAGATTTGACTTGAGCAGAGCCAAGTTTGGAGTGAATGAATAGGATGTTTTGAAATACTCTGGTGTTGTGAAATATGAAACTTTCTTTGCAAGTTTTGTTTGTTTCTGTAACTCACTGATAGGAGCCAGGTCTTGCCAAGCAGCTGTGCAGTACATGTTATTAAATGGGGTATCCTTGGCCAGCTCATAGCCTGGCACCCTAAGGTTCTCAGAATGCCACCAAAAAAGAGTTTGGGGCCCACAACTGGTTCTTTGAAAGTAAAGCAATAGGGAAAACAAGAAATGAAAACAGTCCTTCCAGTGACTGGTCACAAACCTCAGCTCAGACCTGCCACCTGAAATCTGTAAAGGACCAGAAACGAGGACTGATGAGGCTGGATTAGGGGTGCCTCTTTCTGAGTTTGAGTGAGGCCAAGTTGAGTGTGAGAGTGATCTTTCTGACATTCCCAGGGCAGTGCTCTGTCCGTTGTAAGTGTGCACAGTACACTCAGCGTCCTCCAGGCTGCCCAGGGAGGGAGGGAGGAAGGAGCAGCCGTCCTGTCTTGTGCCCCAGTGTACACTCAGTGGGGGCAGCTGGTCTCCCAGCAGCCTGAGGGGGTCAGCATCCCAGTGTTACGGATTTGGAGCCTGCTTACAAAGTGGAGGTCTAGCAGCAACATCTGTACATGGTAAAACATGCATTATTTTAAGTTGATTGCTTGATTTTTGTTTTTCTTTCTTTTTTTTTTTTTTAATAAAAGTTAACATTGGATGTTGTCTTGTGTCTGGTTCTGGAAGCAAAGGGGAGGTGTGCAGTGTGTGGAGACATGTGCCAGGCTAGGGGCTCCCTGGCCAAGGCAGAGGCCCTGCACTGGCTCCTGACTCCCACTGCTGGGGCCCCTTCATTTCTGGATATCCGTTTCTTCATTTGTAAAAGGAAGAGCTTGAGCCTTATCTAAATACTGTTTGTTCTAAAATTTGATTATGCCAGCGTGTTTTTAGTTATGGCATGCATGCCTGTGTTCCTTACAGAGGAACTGAAATTCCTGCAGAATGTGAGGACCCAGCCCTTGGGGCAATAGATACCACGTAGGAGCTGTGGCCTCTGGTTCTAAATGCTGCAGTGTGAGGTGGTTTTTCTGTTATGAAAGTTGCTGCGCCTTCCTGCCTTCTCTTCCTGAAATGTCTGTGGACACTGCTTCATGAGGATGAACGGCTGTAAGCATTCAATTTCCCCTGTGTGAAATGTCTGTCTGAATAAAGGAGAGTGGACACCCCCTGTGTGTGCTCTGGTCTCAGATGGGTGGTGGGCACTGCACCTGTGAGACCCCATAGTCACTGGGGCTTCCCACACTGGGTCCCAGCCCCTCAGGCACTCTGTATTCTGACAGAATTACGTCTTACATTACCACTGTCAGAGCCAGGAAGCTAACATTGGTACAGCGTGTGTATGACTCTGCCATGTCACCACCCTCCATCTGTGGCAACTCCCCCACCACCACCCAGGACACACACTGGCATCCACCTCAGAGCCCTCGCTCATGCTGCCCCAGAGTGACTCCTAACCCTCAGCCCCCAGCAGCCTCTGAGCTCCATCTCTGTGATCTGTCATATGCCACATGAATGGGACCACGCCTACCTTGAGCTCAGTTCTTCTCAAACTTGGCGTCACACCTTCTATCAAGGCACAGTCGCTACAGGCCCTTCTCTCTGTGGTGGAGTGGAGCTGGCAGCCCTGCATGGCATTAGGCCTGGTAGGCCTTGCCTGCCAGGGGCTCTGTGGCTGCTCCCAGTCTGGGGCTGTTGCGAGTAAGGCTACTGTGAAGGCTCATGCCCGAGTTTTGAGTGAACATGGTTCTCATTTCTGTGTGCCTAGCCATGTGGTTGCTAAGCCGTGGTGAGTGTGTGTTTAGGGTGAGGAGCTGTGTCCATTCCCACCCCGTCCAGGGGGTGTCACGCTTTGCACGGGCTCGCCAGTGCCGCTGGTGTCCCTGTTCCTGGCTTAGCTGCCCTGGTAGGAGTGTGGCAACATCCCGCCTGCGCCACAGCATCTCCCTGACAGTGGCGATGCTGGGTGTCTCCCCAGGGCCTGTCATCTGCATGTCCTCCTCCGCCTGTTGTCTGTTTGTGCCTCTTTGCCACTTCCTAATTGAACTGCTTGTTCTTTTGTTTTTTGTTTTTGAGAGGGCATCTCTCATATTTATTGATCATATGGTTGTTAACAACAATAAAATTCTGTATAAGGGACTTAATGCACAATCATTAATCAACCCCAAGCCTAATTCTCAACAGTCTCCAATCTTCTGAAGCATAACGAACAAGTTCTTACATGGTGAACAAGTTCTTACATAGTGAATAAGTTCTTACATGGTGAACAGTGCAAGGGCAGTCATCACAGAAACTTTCAGTTTTGATCACGCATCATGAACTATAAACAATCAGGTCAATTATGATTATTCGTTTGATTTTTATACTTGATTTATATGTGAATCCCACATTTCTCCCTTATTATTATTATTATTATTATTTTTTATTTTTAATAAAATGCTGAAGTGGTAGGTAGATGCAAGATAAAGGTAGAAAACATAGTTTAGTGCTGTAAGAAGGCAAATATAGATGATCAGGTGTGTGTGCCTATAGACTAAGTATTAATCCAAGCTAGACAAGGGCAACAAAACATCCACGGATGCAGAAGATTTCTCTCAAAACAGGGGGGGTGAGGTTCTAAGCCTCACCTCTGTTGATCCCCAATTTCTCACCTGATGGCCCCCCTGCGACTGTGCCTGTCTTAGGTTGTTCCTCTCTTGAGGAATCTTACCCGTCTCTGGCTAACCAGTCATCTACCGGGGCCATACAGGGAAATGTAAAGTTGGTAAGTGAGAGAGAAGCAATATTGTTTGAAAAGGTTAGCTTTTTACTTTTTTGCAGATTTATGCCCTGTGGCTTCTATGCCCAGCATTTGTCTTGAGGTGTCCAAACTTCTTGTTTTTTAACTGTTGAGCTTTGAGAGTTCTCTACACGTGCTGGACATGAGTCCTGTCCCATGTGCGGTCTCCTGGCTGCAGCTCATTCTTCACCCTCAAGGGGCTCAATAGCAGGAGCTTGAAAGGCTGTTGAAGCCCAGTTTGTTGTTTTTTTTCCTACAGGTCACGCTTGTAGGAACTCTGCACAAAGCCCAAGGCCCCGCATTGTTTGAATTTTGAATCATTTCCCTCCATAAATAATGCATCATTTCTCTATGGCTGCTTTCAAGACACTGTGTTTGTCTTCAGTTTTCAAAAGGTTGGTGTGGATTTCTCTGGATCTGTCCTGTTTAGGGTTTACTGATTTCCTTGAATCTGGAGGTTGACCTTCTTGCCAAATTTGGGAAACCTTCAGCCATTTCTTCTTTGAATATTCTTCACCCCATGCACCTGCTCTTCTCCTGGGGCTTGGCTGACATGAAGATCTGGATCTTCTGCTGAAGCCCCCTGGGTCCTCGAGACTTGGGTCACTTACCTCAGTCCCTTTTCTCTCTGTCGGTCAGGCTGGGCAGGTTTTCCTGCTGCAGCTCCAAATTTGCCAATGCCCGTCCTTGTCCTCCTGGCTCTGTGTGCCTGTTTGTCAAGCTGTCATTTTAGCTGTTGTTATTCTGGTTGAAACATCCCCTTGGCTCATCTGTATCCCCTTTCTTTACTGAGACTCCTGTTTCTGTCATTTGCTATAGCATGTCATTGCTCACTGACGTTTTCATCACGGCTGCCTTAATGTCCTCGTCAGATAAGTCAGACATCAGTGTCATGCTGTGCTGGTGTCTGCTGACACCTTTTCTCATTTCCTTTGAGACATTCCTTGTTCTTGATATGACAAGTGTTTTTTTATTGAAAGCTGGACATTTGGGGTATAGTGTTTGAAGACTTTGAATCTTACTTAAATCCTGTGTTTTATCAGCCACCCCCTGATTACTCTGGTTATCAGCCCTCCTTACTTCCCACAAGCTTCCACTGATGCTGGGCCTGCCCAACACACGCACCTGCTCCCCAGTCAGCCTGCTCTGCGCTGGCCCTTGTGTGCACTAGTCCTCAGGAATGACATGCCCTGGACGGCATTTGCTCCCTGGTCCTTGGTGGACATGGCCTGTGTCCCCTGTCCTCAGTGGGCATGGCCTGTGTCCCCTGTCCTTGGGGACGGCCTGTGGCCCTGGTGGGCATGGCCTGTGGCCCCTGTCCTCGGTGGGGATGGCCTGTGGCCCTGGTGGACATAGCCTGTGTCCCCTGTCCTCAGTGGGGATGGCCTGTGGCCCTGGTGGACATGGGCTGTATCCCCTGTCCTCAGTGGGGATGGCCTGTGGCCCTGGTGGACATGGCCTGTATCCCCTGTCCTCGGTGGGGATGGCCTGTGGCCCTGGTGGGCATGGCCTGTGTCCCCTGTCCTCGGTGGGACAGCCTGTGGCCCTGGTGGGCATGGCCTGTGTCCCCTGTCCTCAGTGGGCATGGTGTGTGGCCCTGGTGGACATGGCATTTTTTCTGGGGACTTGTCTCCACCATGGGTCTGTAGCCAACACTGGGACCTCAGCAGAGCAGGACCTTGTGAATCTCAGCCTCACCCCCTCTGTCTATAGAACCATCTCGTCCCTGCCACCCATTTATGTGTCCTTCCTCCCCCAGGAGCCAAGTGCTTCCTAGGAGTCAAACACTGTAAATGCTTATAAACTGTGGGGCATACCGTCCAGCTCCACTAGGTCCATATTATGCTGCACAAGGTTTCTCCATAAAGGTCCTGCATGTCTCTGTCACTTTTCTGTTTTGCTATCATCCTTTTCGCTGTTGGAGTCTTTGAATTAACAGCTTCCTACTGTGGAACTCTAGGTGCTGTTCATCATGGCTGCAAAGTGGGTTCTGTCCAAATCCAGCTGTGGTTTGTCGTGAAGCAACTCAGGTTCGCACGGGCCCTGGGCTTTGGGGAGGCCTTGCCTGTGTGTTGCAGCTTGAGTGCATGGGAAGCCCCGGCTCCGCGGCCAGCCCCTGTGGCTTTGCAGCCTCTGGTGACAGTGTAACCCCCTCTGCCAGCCGTGGTGAGCAGGTGGCATTCCCGGTGACAAACTGGCCTGCTGCCTGTAGGCAGGTGCTGGTTCTAAAACATGGCCTTAATCCTAAGTGTGAGCTGTTGGCAGGCATTGAACTAAATTTACATAAAGCATTTTCTTAAACTCTGAAAGACAAATCCAACTCCCCTCTCCCCCTGCACCTGTGGGAACCCATGGCCGGCAGCTCGGAGGCCTTCACTGCTCTTTCCATCACTCAGTGCTGACACACCTCTCCTGTGTGCCCAGCCTGGAACACTGTGGACAGGAAGGCCCTGGGCCCTGTCCTGGGGAAGCAACCACCATGGGTGAGGCAGAGGTGAAAGAGATGCACCCACTGCATAAAATCCCAAAGTACAAGGGGTGCCTCCAGGAAGAGTGGGCAGGGAGGACATGCAGCCTGCTGCAGCCCATGGGGTGTCCTTGAGGGATGTCCACTGATGCCCAGGGGGCAAAGGAGGGTGAAGCATCCCAGCAGGGCAGCCCTGGGCTGGGAGGAGGCTGAGCCAGGGCCAGGAGGCCACAGGAGGGAGCAGGAGGGCACAGGGAGGCTGGCAGGCTCAAAGTCTGCATTTTCTTCTGGGCGCTGTGGACAGTTTCCAAGCTGAGGAAGGACCTGGTGTGATGCAGGTCTCACAGAGACCATCCTGTGGCGTGTGGAGCATGGAGGACAGGGTGGGGCAGGCACAGGGGGCCCTGGGGGCTGTCCGGTCACCTGGGGAGCAGAATTGATGGGTGCAGAACCGTGAGGATCCCGATCTGGCAGGCGTGCTCCAGGCCAGCATCTGGTCAACTTATGGGTTTTTGATGGAACTTAATGCTATTTCAATTTTTAACTAAAACAGAAATATCCTAGAAATATTTAAATTTTACCTGAATTAGTCCTGAGAAAAAGAGAAGCTTGACTCCATTGACTTAGACTACAGCTGATGAGGCATTTGGAGGAGATGGTCAGACAATCCCTCAGATTTTTGGTGAAGGAGCACAGGAGGTCGTGGGACAGCTGCGGCTCGGCGCAGCCCCCAGGCCCACCGGGGGAGGTGAGCTGGCTGGGGCAGAGTGGCACCCGGGCCCCAGGGCAGGCCCTGAGCCCTCCTGGCGCCCGGGAGCTTGCTGAAAAGGTGACCCAGCTTTGGCCAAGCACCGCACCAACCGAGGGGAGGGATGGGGAGGCGTGCGTCTCAGTGAGCACTTGGTGTCACTTCTGTTGCTTCTGGATGATGAGCACCAGCGAGGTGGCGGCGTGTTCCCCATCTTTCCCAGGTGTCCCTGCTGTGGCAGCCATCCGAAACCTCCTCCTAGAGCTTGTGAAGGGGGTTGCCAGATCCCCATTTTAGCCTCTGATGTTCTGCAACAAGGTTTTCCCTGAAATCATGGCAGGAGGATGTCTGGAGCCCCAGGGGTGCCCACGCTGAGTAGGCGCTGGTGGTCCTGGTCCCGGCAGGGCATGGCCCAGCCACGTCTGCGCTGGGTGAGCCGCTCCTACGGCGCTGGAGGTTCTAAGGGGCTTCTCTCTCAGAAACAGAGGGTGAGCTCAGCCTGGCTTTGGGGGTCCTGGCCAAGGGCCCCTCATCCAGTACCCTGCCATGTCCTGCTCTCTTTGGTTTGGGCCAGCATCCCCAGAGCCACCATCTGGTCCTGAAGCCTCATGCACAGAGCTCCCTGCTGGAGGTTGTGGGGTGAAAGCATGGTTGTCTTTGCAGGCAGGGCCCACCAGAAGGAGTGGCAGGGCTGGGCGCCCTCAGACCAGGACGGTGGCCCGGTCCTGCAGGACATGGGTGCTACTCTGCCTCAAAGTGGCAAATTTAGCCAAAGAGCTTGCTGGCCAGCATTGCTTTAAAATATCGGCTTGATTTGTCTCCCAAAGTTGTTTTATCTTTCTTTTCTTGGATGTGTCAAGCTCACAGCTTTGAGTAACCTTGCTGATTAGATGCACACTAAGAGCAGGAGAGAGTGTGCATGCAGTGAGGCGGCCGCTTCTGCACACCAGGCTCTGCCCCTGTGCCCCACAGGCAGGTTCCTTGGTGCTGTGGAGGATCACTATGACTGCAGCAGAAATAGTGACAGATTGTAGGAATTCAGAAGTATTTTCTTTCTCCTGTTCTATCTTTGAAACAGATGTTATTGGATATAATTACATTAATTTTAAAGAAACTTAAGTGACCTTTGCTTTCTGCTTCTTGAGTTTCCTAGGGCCTTTGGTGTTTTGGGTTCCTCATTTGTGCGAGTGAAAATGATGATGGCATTATCTGTGCCCTGCTGGCTGGCCAACAGTGTCTGCAACACCACCCACCCTTCCAGCTGCGATTTGGTGTGTGGTCCGTAGTTTATTTCTCCTTCAGTAGGAAGCTCGGACTTATTTTCCTTTCTAAATAAAACCAAGCAGTTTGTTTTTGTCCAAAATGTGGAAGAGGTAAGGGGTTTTCCCTTTGCTGTGTGAGTGTGTTTAATGCAGCCCTGCCTTCCCTGTCATAGGCATAAGTTGAGGCCTGGCTCTGGACTCAGCAAATACCGAGGCTGCTTCTGTTTTTCTGTCCCACCCATCTTAGCACAAGGCTGACATTTTCAAGGTGACCTTGTCCAGGGTGGTTCCTGCGGCAACGGTCATCACATTTTCATTCTAGGACAGAATTGGGAGGAAGAGATGGTGGATAATGATGCACATTCGCCAGCTCTCCATCGGCCTCCTTGGGGACTGTGAGACCTGCCCTGAGGGTGCCCTGACTTATGACTGGTCTGTCCTGGCTGCAGGGGAAGCTGAGAAATGGAGTCTTTAGATGGGGGCTTAGGCAACCAGAAAAAAGTTGGGGGAGAGGGGGGAAGTATGTTTGGTGTGGGCCTCTGCTTCTCTGTGCCAGCAGAGGCCACGCCCCTCACCCTGGGCAGCCCCCATCTCACGGGCCCTGCACACCAGCCTCCTGGTGTTGGCTCTCCTGGGAATCATTCGACTGCACTCCACTTAAAGCTCGATTCCCCTGGGAGGTGGAGCTGCTGCGTTAGGAAGACGACCTTCTGCCTTTCCCACCTCTGCCTTTCCCTCTGCAAGAACACCCATCTGTAGCCCCAGCCCTTCTGCCACAGCAAAGAACAGAGCTGGGCAGCTGATGCCCCTTAGATAACATAGGGTTCCGCGTTGTTACCATGGAATTTGGTTGTTTTCACTGCTTTGCCCAGTCGAAGCCCAGTTCAGTCATTATTTTGGGAGACCAGCTGCCCTGAGAGTGAAGGGCAGGGAGAACTAGAGAGTGCTTTCTCTTTCACTCTCTGGTGCAGGGAGGTTCCAGCATGTTCCGTCCTGCCTGCCTAGGGTGTGCACAGTGCGCTGGGAGCAGGCCCTGCCAGGACCTCACACATCTCCGGGGAACGGGCTGGGTTCAGAGATTGTCCTCAGAGAGCAGGCCCAATGCAGCCCCCTGCCTGGCCTCTCGTGGCTGGGGGTGTCTCCACTCAGGCTTCCCTTTGTGCCTGATCGGATTTTCCAAATTAGGAAAGTAAACTGAGCTGCGGCTGCAGTGATAAAGCAGGGATGCGGTTTGTTGAAGCTTTCAGACGCTGTCTCTGTTGTGTTCTAACAAATGAGACCTTTCTCTTTTTTTAAACAGCAAAGACCATTTGCTCTTTTTGGAGGTGTAGCTGAGGTTTGCATTTGGGGTTCTTTTGTGAGCTGTGCTGCTGTCTTTGAGGATGACGTATGAAGGGGAGGCCTTGAAACATAACTTGATTTGAATAGTAATGTCTGCGAGGCGCGGTCACCTAGAACATTCCTCTGGGGAGGACAAGGCTCCTGCTGCAGGCCTGCTGTGGGCCCTGGTGGCAGGGCAGATGGCCTCCTGCCTGGCCAGCCTTCCGGGCTCTGCCCTCAGCTTCTGAAAGGATTTTCTCCACCAGGTTCCACAAAGTGGAACCTGGACCTTTTTGAGTTGCCAGAATCCAGAAAATAAACACATAGAGCTGATTTCTGCTTTATTTCATTTTGCTTTCTCCTCTTCTCTCTTCAGCTCAACAGCTGCTCTGCCGCCAGGGCGTCTTCTCTCCCCTCTGTTTTGTAGGGGACAGTGACCGCAGCCTTTCTGTCACAGCCTCAGAATACATGTGCTTACTCGGAACTAGGTGTCCAGGGAGGTGGCACGTTTTAGTTAGTTCACATACTTTAGTGCTTGGTGCATGGTTACCTGGCACATATTATTCTACCTGGCACATAGAATAATAGCAGATATAGTTTTTGACTATTTGAATTTCATGTTAATTAAGGTTTAGGCAAAAGACTCTCAATTTTGAAAATTATTCTAACCTGGAATGTCTCTCTTTTGGTACCAGGTCCTACCAGACAGGAACAACATTCCTGATGTCACATGGATGTCACCTCACATGAGGTGGGGGCCTATGACCTGAGGAAGTGCTCCAGATGGGATTTCTGAGTGTCAATGCAATTGATTATTCCATGTGCTGATTTCTCTTGTAGTCACACTGGATGCTCTCCTAGACCTCCCAGTGGTCTTTATGTTCGTGTTTAAATACCCATCCTCCAGGAGGGAAGGGCAAGGCCAGGTGTGCACTGGAGCCAGCCTGACATGGGTCTTTAGATGGCATGAGTGCTGCAGAGTGCACATACTGGCCACTGCATGGGCCACCCCAGCCCTGGCCCCTTTAGACACCTTGACCTCAGGGCAGCCTGGCCAGAGGAGGCCTGCCGGGCTCTGTGGATGGAATGTCTTGGGCCTGCTGCATGGCAGCTGGGCTGGCTCAGATGTGTCCACTTTCACATGAGCCTTTCCTTGAAGACCATGCCTGTGGATTTGAGCCATTGAGCCAGCAGCCCCCAGCCTGTGTGGTACGGTGATGAGACTGTTCCTTGCCCTTGAATGTTCTCTGACTCTCTGGCTAATGGATTCTTCCAAACATATGAAGGCGCATTGCCCGAGCCTTTCAAGTGGCCGAGGATCAGCAAGCCTGATAATTTCTCTGGTTTTGGAGGCTCTGCAGAGGCCAGGTTTGGCCATGGCCCCAGAGCTGCCGCGGCTAGTTACCGTGCCCCATTTGAGATTTATGTCATTCTGCCTCATACCCGTACACTGGTTCACATGTGTTTTACCTCCTGATAGACTCTAAATTCAAGAAAGAGATGATCATGGTGAACTACCCGTTTACACTAACGACGTCTCTCAGGCACCCAGTGAATACTGGTCATGCTGAGTTACCGTCAGCCGGGTGGCTAGAAGGTCTGTAGGTTAAGGCACTTGGACTTTTTAAAGTAGTTGCTCTGCATCAACAGAAGGAAAAGGTAAGAGGCCTTGGACGCTCATCACAGGCTCTCCCTGTCTGCCGTCACTTCTGTGGCCTCCACCCATGGGTTCATATTGCCCACACGTCAGCTGTGCAGCACAGGCAGGCCCCACTGGCCGGTCCCCTTGGCATTGACCTTGGGAGGCCAGGCTGTCTGAAGTGGTTATACCTGCCTTTGAGCTCCTCTGCTCTTCAGCTGGTGGTCTTTGATAGTTTTCATCTGAGTCTGAAAGGTATTTGTGTTCCAGATACCTTGTACTTTCTGCCCCATTTAATTTTCCAAATTGTGAAGCTTGGGAGTTGCCTTACATGGCAACTTTTTGGTCTGTTTTAAATCGGATGCATCTCCACAAAGGGTACGAATGTCCCTGGGAAGATGGCTTGGGGCCTCTCCATGGGCCCTGACCCTGCAGCTCTGCCCAGGAGCCTCCCTCCTTTATGGTGAGTTAGAACCCCACCTGGAGGGCGACCTTGGTGGCACCAGGGGCAGTGGGTCATTTCACCAGCGCCTTCAAGAGCTGGTAGGCGGGGGCATTCTCCTAAGGCCTCTGCTGGCCCCTCACTGTGCATTTACCGGGGCCTGTTTTCCCCAACGTGCCTGGTAACCAGGCTTCCTAGGGGGTAAGATTGTCTGGGGGTGCCCACTGAAACACCGATTCTGGGGCCCCCCAGGCCGGATGACTCACAGTCACCAGGGAGTCTCTGAGCCTCAGCTGAGTGATACAACAGGAGTCACCCCAGACCCTCCGAATGACACTACAGAAATGACCTCAGTCCTCTGTACTGGGTCTGGTAAGAGGGTAAGAGTCACCTGGGAGAAGGGTGTTCCTCCTGAAGAAGGCAGGAGAAAGGATTTTGAGGGACCCGCGAAGCCCAGGGCCTGCCTCCCCTCCTGCAGTGGGGTGTCTGGGCACTGTGCGGCTGAGGGCAGGTCAGCACAACTGCACCCAGCCAGCCTCACCCTAGTGGAGTCTTTCGCCCCTTCTCTACCCAGGTGCTCCCGAGACAGGGCTCAGACTCCGTTTGAAAGGTGCCCCAGGTCAGCCATCAGGCCTCCCGCTGCAGCTTTTGCTGCAGTTCAGCCATTCAGTGCAGGGGCTGGGGTAGCCCACCTCTTTCTTTTTTTCTAATAGTTGACGCTTTTTTGCCTGATTATAAAAATAAATACATTCATTTTATTTTTAAAAAAAATAAGACCACATAAAATATAAAATATATATTTTATATTTTAAAAAAATATAAAGAAGGAAGCAAAATCTCTTCTAAACAAAAGAACTATCCCATATTTAATTCACATGCTCCCCCTCCAAATGTTGTTGCTTCAGGGACCCAGCCCACAGCTGAGTGTGTGTGGCTAGGTTAGGGGTGACAGGGATCAGGACAACATCTCTAACCACCCTGCCCCCACCCCCACCCGCACCCCCCTCAGCCCCACCCCCACCCGCCTGCCGCAGCCGCCTGGGGTCTCAGCTGGGTGCGCCACCCAACCAGGGATGCTGGCCAAGCAGCCGACCTGCAGGTGAAGGACCCAGAGAGCCCCAGGCCGCAGCTCTGCCTGGGGGGCAGGCGGGAGGGGCAAAGGCACTGCAGGGAAGGCCCGATTTGCCTAGTTTCTGCTCCTCGCATGTGCTCCAGCATATAGTTAGATACCATTTGGGAACAGAATGACTTCTGAATTTTTGCTGGGTCAGGGACCTCACACAAACTGGTGCCCGATCCGGGACAGTGTAAGCCTTCCTGTAGCCGCAGTTGTCTTCTTCCTTTTGTCCTTCCTCGTTCCAGCTTGTTTGCTTTTCCAGGGCCGCACTTTGCACCTCCCTGCTGTAATTTCTGTTCCCCCTGCTGTCCAGTGCCACCGCTCAGAACAGCGGAGACTGTGGTTCCTGCAGGGGAATGGCGGCCAAGGCCACAGCCTCCTTCGCTCTCTTTTCTTTTTGGATGTTCTAGAAAAATATATTAAATTTTTAATAGAAGTAAATCTTATAGGTCAAAAAATGTTTACATTGTTAGAATCTTTTGACTTGGGGATTTTTAGAAGTAAAAGTTTTTTTCAAACTGTTTCCTGAAAAGCCCTATTTTTCTTTAGAGTTCTTACAAAACTCACAGCTTCTAGTGCCTGTACAAGCTCATTTCAGACCTTATGTAAAGGAGAGTTGCTAGCGGGCTGGGCCCACCCCAGGGAAGTTGCTGGATTGCGTCCTCCTGGACGGCAGGCTGAAGGAGGTGGGAGGCCTGGGAGCGGCCCTGCGGGTCATGCTCAGCTGCTCCCCAGCCCTGCCTTCAGCACCCGGGAGGCCTGACTGTTTCTCCACCTCTTAGGTTTGGCCCGAGCCCCATGGGGCTTTCTCCCTCCCCCTAGAGCCGGACTGTGTGGCAGCACTGAGCCAGGGTTTATACTTGACTAGATATTTCTAAGACTTGTCGCACCTTGCATAATTTAAAAGTACTAGTTAGCAAGTAGCAACAGCTTCCCCCCCCCAATTCTTGAGTCTTCCTATCTTAAAGGATACAGTAACAACACTGAAACAACATTTTGAAAAAAGAGCAGGTCTCCCTAGGGCTGCTGTCATCCTCTCGTCACGTCCTGTCTGGAGCACATGCTGTTGGCCACATGCAGTGTGCTGGCCTTGTGCCGGCACCGTACATGGGCTCCTGCTGCACCGAGGCCCCCACACTGTCCCAGCCCATTCTCAAACCAGCTCTGTCTGATTTCAAACCACATGACTTCAGCTGTGACACTGTGCCATTCGGTCTCTGCCGTGTTCATTTATCAGGTGTCATCAACACTTCACATTCCTCCATGGGCCAGTTTTTCGTGAGTGCTTATGTGCAAGATACTGTATGTGCTTCAGAGTACTTTGCTTGGAATATTTTGTTTAATACCCACAAGAACCCTATGAAGTATACACTAAGTACCCAGTTTTTCTGATGAAGAAAACTAGGCTAGTGCATAAAGAGACTGGCCCCAAAATGCACAGTAATGGAAGTGGTTCTTTTAAATGGCTGCATAATACTCCTCCATGAACATGCACCAGCTTATTCATCCATAGGGAGCTCTCTAGCTGTTTAGGAGTTATGATGTAGATTTGGTTTTTGTAACCAAGCTCCAAATAACAAGGATAAAGTTGATTTCTTTTGCATATAACACTCTTAACATAGGCTGATACTGAGACTCCTGCTGTTCTATTACCTGTCCATTTTATGACCCAGGGTGGCTGCACCTGCTTCTGCCATCACACCCACATTCTGACCATGAGGAAGGAAAGAAGTGAAGAAGACACTCTGTTCCTTCCTCTTAAAGACACGACCATTTGCATCCTATTGGTCAGCACAGTCTCATGGTCTCAAGAGAAGCAGAGAAACACTGTCTTCTGTTGGGCAGCAGTGTGTCCAGCTGAGGATGCTGTGTAGTTTCTCTGTGGAAGCAGGAGAGGATCTGTGTCCAGGGGCCAGTGCTCTCTGTCACAGTCTGCCCTTTGGCCACCCAAATATTTGTGTCCCTTCCTCCAACAAAAAATATGGATCCCCATTGTCACAGGAGATGGCTCCAAGCCATACCCAGTGACTGCCCTCCATGAAGTCCAGGATCTCCAGTGACATGTGTGTCCCTCCATCCATGTGTTCCAGGTGGTCCTGCTGTAAAATGCTGAGCCAGAAGAACGGGTAAAGGTGACTCAGCTCCACTTGGAAAAGGAAGGTGTAGGAAATGTGCTGACCACAAAGTTCTCAGAGTCTGCTGCCTGAAGGGCTGGGTTCCGAGGGTGGCCCACCTGGCAGTCCCTGTGTCTGCACTCGAGAAGACCTCTGGCAGCCAGGCCCCCTGGCCTCATCCAAAGCAGGCCCTGCAGGTGGTATGGCCCAGCTGCCCCACTGTCCTGCACCTAGTGCATGTTGTGGTGGGGCGCAGGGGGGCAGTTATACCTGGAAGGCCAGGTTGATGGTTTCTTGGGCTGTAGAGTTTCTGCACAGAATCCTGGTAGGTTCCCAGGCTGCTTGCTGTCTGATGTGTCCGTGTATAAGAACCACAGAAGGGTCTCCACTGGCAGGTTTCATTCTTGAAAACTAGCCTTTTATTTTCTGTCATTGAGCCTGGTCCCTCTCTGTCACTTGAATGGTGGCTGCTTTGAGGCCACTGGGAGCTGAAGACTCAGCAGGATCTGTTCTTTGAGCCAAGCGGGTTTCTGTTACCCAGCCCAGTGGCAGCTGCTTGAGGAAGGCCTGGAGCCTCCTTCTCCTGCAGCCCATTGCTTTGGGTGCTGAAAGCCCCACAGGCACCCTGGTGCACACCAACACCGATTTCCCCACAGACCCTGTCACAGTGGCAGGTTCTGTCCCCATAGGGCCCTCTCTCAGGTGCCACAGGTTGGGGGGCTTGTCCGGCACAGGGCAGATGACCGGGTTTCCAGCCTGCAGCATGCACGTGCTCACCTCCTAGCCACTGAAGCTGTGCCCAGCCCTGTATTTTAAATCTGTGATGCACCAGCCAGCTTCCAGCCAATGGTTAGGAAGCGGACTGGTCGCAGTAACAGGCCATGGGGCTGTTGGGGGTCCCATGCCTTCTCCCCATTGCGGCCTGAAGGGCCCTTCACAGCATGACTCTCATTCAGATATTCAACCTCCTGGCCTGAGCCACCAGCATTTCCTCTCCTTTTCTTCTCTTGGAGCTGTTTGCAGCTCCGCTCTCCAGCCTTCCCCTGAAGCTTTCTGTTCTGCGCCCCATATAATCATCTGGGTCTCTGGTTCTTGCCTGCAGTGCCTTCCGGGGCCTCGGTCCTTGGGTGGCAGATGCCTCTCTTGTCTCCGGGAGCAGGCTCTCTGCGTTCTCTCGTGCTCCCACGCTGTCTGTTCCTCTGAGTCTGCTCCCAAGCGGTTTGTTTGGCTGGTGGTCCTTTTGGAGGCGCTCTTCGAATGTCTGCTCCTTCCTGGCTCCCTGTCCGTCTACCCACAGTTGAGGCCGGCGAGCAGGCAGTGCAGTCCTCCTAGGCCACCCGCTGTCCACCAGCTGTTGGGAAGGTCGGGTTGTCATGGGTGGCCTGCAGAATTTCAGTCGCCCCTTTCCGGCGCAGAATGTCACTCCGTTTACTGTGTTGATACCCCAGGTGCAGGCTTCTGTGGTTGCTCTGTGCTGGGACAGAGCAGGTCAAGGCAGGAGACAGCTCCAAAGATGATAACCTATTGCATCAATTTTTTAATAAAAATCTTTTTTTGGAAGCATTCACATGTACTTCCTTTTCACTCAGATTATTTCTTGTGTTTATATCAACAAGGATTAAAGAGCTCTTTTATTCTCTTGACAACTTCCTGGCTGGTAGGGCAGGTGGTGGGATCCCTACTTCAGGATGCAATGTCATGCAGGTCAGTGACAGCCCGAGTCCCTTAGGCCCAACAGTGTTCGGGCAGGACCAGAGCCATCCTCTGTGTGGTGACCTCTGACTGATACTGAAGCGGGCAGCCTCACAAGGAACCAGGGCATTACCACTCAGCCTGGCACATCGCAGACTGGAGCAGCCTGAGCACAGGAGCTCGAGGGCGAGGACGGTTTTTAAAAAGAGCTTGATTGAAGTGTGATCACAGACCATCCCACCAACCTATTGAAATTGCCTGATTCAGTGGATTTTAGTATATCCAGTACTTATGCGACCACCACCACAATTGGAGAACATTTGTATCTGCCCCCCTCGCCCCCTGCTGGCCCCCAGCTCTGGGCAGCCACCTCCCTTTGCATCTGTAATGAGGCCACGTGATGGGTCAGCCCGTGAGGTGGTGCCTGCTTGCAGCAGGTGGAGGGGGTGCCCCACAAGTGCTGCCCTGCAGCAGGCATTCCTACACTGAGGCCGGCAGGTGGCACGTGGCTGGCTTCCCACTGAATCTGGAGCCTTCAAGAGAAGAGCTTTAATTGCCAAACATGCTCATTAAAACTCCAACTAGGGCCCCAAACCAGAATGGAAGATTGCAGGGAGAGAGGTACTCGGCCAGCTACAGAAGCACCCTGGGGAGACATCTGTTCACAGCCGAGTGGCTCCTAATGATCCCGCCACCACCTCCTGGGTAGCAGAGTCAGCCTCGGGGTCAGTGTTGGAAGTGTGAGTCAGGAGGTGCTTTCAAAAGAGCTGGTACAGTAAATAGTGTGAAGCTGTTTATTGTCGAACCCTAATTGGAAAATCAGTGTTACAGCAGGAAACTGATCTCAGTTATAGATATTACTAGATTTTGCTAATGACGTACCTGACCTATAAAAGACTGCATCTGTGTGCACGTTCCAGGCATCCTCTGTTCAGAGCATCCCTTTGTTAGCTAAGAGAACAACCAAAGGGAGGTTAGTGCACAGGACTTACCACTGCCCTTCCTTCTTGTTTACCTGCATCACACGTCCCCATCCGTCATCTCTCATCACAGTAACATGGAGGCAGAGTCAGGCTGAGGAGTGGGGCAGGGACCTGAAATGTTGTGCTCGTCAGGCACCACGACCTCCAGAGAGCTGCTCTACTGGCCTGGGGAGTGGCCCTCCAGCTGGAGTCTGTCCTCAGACCCCCATCCCAGAGGGGCTCGTGCCTCCTCTCATCTTTACCCTAAACCCTTTTATCTAAGCTTGCCCATCTGCCCTGTGACCTCTGCCATGGGCCA
This sequence comes from Manis javanica, assembly GCF_040802235.1. NCBI lineage: Eukaryota > Metazoa > Chordata > Mammalia > Pholidota > Manidae > Manis > Manis javanica. The sequence goes on from NC_133165.1 coordinate 28,496,696, forward strand.
GACACTGTACCCTCTCTAGTCAGCCTCGCTAGTTGCAGTGTGATACAACTCATATCAACATAACGACTTCACAGTGCAGACACACAGCTCAGGAGACTGCAGCTGGTTTTGTTAGTTTGCAGCATTTGAAGGAAGACACAAATGGTAAAGGGCCTGGAAACTTCCTGTAAACATTTGTCGTCTTTACTGTCCCCATATCTAATACTGTAGAGTGGGTGCATGTGTGTATGTGCCTGTATGATTTACATGACACGTGTGTAGGGGTTGTGTGTGTGAAGTGCGTGTGTGGACATATGCACTCTTGCCATTCATGCAACCCTGCTGCTCATGGGTGGAGCTCACCCCACCTGTGTGGAGCCCTCAGCCAGATTCCTGGCTGCACACTCCTTCCCTCCATCTATCCTCGGCCATGAGCAGACAGAGGCAGACAGGCCCCCAGGTCTAGAGGGACCTTGGCTCTCAGAAAGCATCTTAGGAAAAAGTGTGATGGGACTTTCTAGCCAAAATACTGATGGGGGAAATTTCCACTGGGCTATGGGAAAACTGAAGAAAGTGGAAACAACATCAAACATTTCTTTAACACAGCTCATAGGGAGAAATTGCAGAGTATTTCTAAATGGCCTTGGGTGGCGCTTTAAGTGAACCACAGGGGTGATGTGGACTACACATCAGACCCTCCCACCCCCTAAAATCTAACAACAGGTTGATGTCTAGGTTTATCTGTACCTCCCAGAATCAAAGTGGCATCAGAGGTAAGCCAGATCTGGAAAGCAGCATCAGAATCCCACTGTTCCAAGTTTAGGTTTGGAAATAGAAACCTAGTGTCCTGGAGCTTCCAGCTGGCTGCAGAGTCCCGCCTTTGTGCTGACGCCCAGCCCTTCTGCTCCAAGGTCTCTGGATGCAGCCACACCAGCCAGTCAAGCCAGTTTGAGTTTCTGCTTTTCTCTGTGAGGTGCAGGCAGCTCCCAGCTCAGGGGCGTAGGTTGCTAAGTCATTTCGTGAGTCATTTCATAGCTGCCTGGAAAGGCTTAGAGTTACCCTGTCAGCTAAGGGGGTCCCCTTTTGATACCCTTGGTCTCAGACCTATTTTGGCTTACTCTTAAATCTTGTTTTTGAAAAACTTACTAAGAGGAAAAGAGAATCCGAATGAGGAGGGTGTTTGCTGTGTCCATGGGAGGTCATAGGTTTATATGCAATTTAAACATGGCCACTGAATTAAAAACAGAGGCCAGAATGGGCCAGGCCCGCTGGCAAGACCCTAACATGCCTGGGTGTCGTAGCACTTGGCATGACGTGAACCCCTTCTGCAAACTGTTAAAAGTGGGCCAAAGGTGGATGTTCATAGACAGTGTTTCTACGCTACAACCACCACCTGCTTTTTTCACAAATAGCCTTTGCGAAACTGTTGTTAAGGTAGACTATGTCGCTCACCTCTGTGCAGGCAGCCGTTTATGTTTGGGTTTTTGGTTTTGAAGTCATGTGGTTAGCAGCTTGTTGATAACTTGTCACTTTGGAAGTTAGAAGGTATGCCAGCTAACAATGCCCAGACTGTACAGGTAGAAGCTTCTTGGAGGTGGGTGGCCGTGGGTGCACACGTGCACATAGGGAGTGACTTGGAGACAGGCAGGAGGCTGCCTTTGCATGGCCAGCCGGCCTCCCGTGGATTGCCTGTGGTCTCCTGCCTGTGGAGAAACTGGGGCTCATGACACGGCTTTCCAGTCCAGAACTAACTGGGAAGCCAGTCCACTGAACTCTGGGTCATGTGCCGTTGCTCTCTGGGAAGGCCTACCTCATGCTGATGGGTAGACTGTGGCCATAGTTCTGTATCTTACAGGACACCTGTCATTAAAACAGCTGCATGAACGGGCGCCATGGTATTTCAGGTTGCCAGCGAGCGCCCTGTGAGGTGGCAACCCCATATGGGTGTTAGAGCCACAACAGTGGTCGGGAAGCAGCTCTGCCTGTGGAGCCTCTGCTGGGGCAACATCACAGTGTTGGGGTGACATCCCTGTTCACATGCACAGTCGGGAAACTAAGAACATGTAGAAAGTACAATTTTTAGCACATACGAACCAGAGTGCTCATGAGAAAGCCCAGTGACACGGGTCGTGGTTCTCGAGAGGAGCCAGAGCATTCCCCCAGAAACCCCAGCTGCTGCGCTCCACTGCCTGCCTGACACCCTCTCCGCCCCGTTGCAGGTGCACTTTCCGGTTCCCCAGCACGGCCATAAAGATCCAGTTCACAGCCCTGTTCCACGCGGAGGAGGCCCCGGCATCGCCGCTCCGGCCGCTGTACCCGCAGATCTCCCCACTGAAGATCCACATCCCTGAGCCGGACCTCCGGAGCTTGGTCAGCCCCATCCCCTCCCCGACTGGCACCATCAGGTGAGAGCACTTGCCAGGTGGCGTCCTCTTTAAGATCAGGTGCCTGTCCACTTTGAGAAAGAGGAACATGAGGGAGATGCTCCATGTTTATAGTGTGGGGCACGTTTCTGGAAAACTGGGTGTGGATGGAAAGTCTGAAACCACTTGAAGTGCCTCAGGGGACCTGACTACTTAAATAAGGTCTCTGGGGACTTCACTTCCAGAGTGAGGCATCTCTACCTGATTGTTCACTTTTCCAGTGTGCTGTTTGTACGTTAGGGCTTTTAAAGGAAGCACAGGTATTATTTTTTTAAGATACTGAAAATACTTTAAAGAAGTATTTGCATACTAGGATGTGGTGAACTTCAGTTTTCTAAACTTTAGTTGTGGAAATTATTTGCAAAGTTTTAGAAATGTACCTAGATTTTAAAGGAAGTCCTCCAACTTGCTCCTCCTGGGCATGTTGTATGAAGCCCCTGAGGGGGAGTTTCAGGCAACACCTGTAACGAGAGGCCTGTGTGAAGAGGGATGGGCATGAGTCTGTTTGCCACAGTCCTTATGCCTTCCTTCCATGTAGTCATAAAGCATGGCGGAAAGGCACCTCATTGATGGTCACGATTTAGTAAGTGTTAACATACATTACTGCTTCATTTGGGCATTTTAAGATGAAATTGGCTCTCTTCTTCTCCCGGCATGGGGTGCTGCGGATACCGTGGCCACTGCGCATTTGGCATAGTGCCTGGTTCCTGCCATGGCACCACGGCATGGGTGTCATAGGTGGGAGGGCACGTCATGTCGGCTGTGGCTGGGAGCATGGCTGGGTGGCACATGCACCCTAGAAGGGTCCGGGGACTCCCAGGGTGTGTCTGAGACTGCACCCTGGAAGCTCTCACAGCACTGGGGTCTCAGTGTCTCCACCATCTTATCAGTAGACGTCCTTTTTATTGCCAGCCAGCCATACTCTGTGGTCCCCAGTTTGCATGCCTTGAGAACATTTATGTTTAGAATCTTATCAGGGTTCATTTTGATGTAAGAATCAGTTCGCTCGGGCCGTTTGTTTTCCTGCCACAATGTGTTGGCTGCGAGAGGGAGGTGCATGGAGTCAGTTTCCTCCAGAGCCAGAGGGTGGGTGTGTCTCCCTCCTATGGTAGAGAAAGTTCAGGGGCAGCAGGCACAGCCTGACCCAGAACTCGAGTCTGAGCCCTGCACTTAGGTGCTGGCCATGTGTCCACTTAGTGGGAGAGCAGGGGCTCCAGGGTGCCCCTGGCATCCTCAGGGGCTGTTCCCCCTCATTGCTGAGGCCAGTGCTCTAATGTCATGGCTCTCCGTGCTAATGACGAAGAGCGCTAAGTTGCTAAAAACCTGGTGTCTGGGAGACCCAGTGCTCAGCACCATGCCCACACTGTCCTTTAGTCTTCCCAGCATTACCAGGTAACCTACTTTTTCTGAAGCTCATTCCAGATCTCTAGCAATAACTTGTTTGAAACCCAGAATTTAATGCATGACTTCATCGTTTCAGACATCTGACTTAAACTTAAGCTGAAACATGAGCCCCCGTCTAAGCTCACCATCAACTTGTGCTCTGAAAACACTCTTACGTTCACTTCTGTGTGTGTACTTTACACATAAAGTAAAAATCATGTGGAGTGAAATGATGGAGCCACTTTTGAATACTGTGCTGACCTCAGAATGTTAAAGCCGGGGCTACTTTATGATCCAACAGCTCCCTGGACCATGAGGTCATGAAAACCTGTATACAGGGGTTCCTGGCAGCATCACCCATGACTGCCAGGCAGGATTTCTTTGAAAAGTAGACAATCCTTACATGGAATATTATTTGGCCATAAAAAGGGTTGAGGTGTTGATATGTGCAGGGCGCAGCATGGATGACCCTTGAAAACAATGCAAAGTGAAAGGAGCCAGACAGAGGCCACACACACTGTGTGACCACTGATGGGACCTGTCCAGGACTGGCAGAGCTTTCTGGGGTGAGGATGTCCTGGGGTCAGAGTGGTGATGGTTGCATGACTCTGAATACACTAAAGCCATGAATCGTGTACCCTATGCGGATGGACTGTCTCAGGGAAACAGATGACAGCCTGACATGTGTTAACACCTTTACCTGGAAGCACCTTGTGCAGCTTCAGGAACACTGGCAGGCGAGTTTCACATTCCGCTGGGTGCCAGAGCGCCCGGCCAGCCTTAGATGGGCATTAATGGGGTTATTAATAACCGATTTATAATCCAGCCAAATGGCACTTTCTAAGAAAGAACATTTGGTTTGTACCTGGAGGACTTCAGAAAATAAGAATATTTCCCAGTAATACTCCAAATAAAAATAGCCAACTGGTTTAAGATACTCAAGCAAAGCTTTGCTCTTTGAGATGGCTTTTGTGTTGGAAAGGAGGGTAGTTCACAGAGGGGTCAGGAAGAGGGGTTTGCCCTGAGCAGAGCCTCCCAGGTGCGGCAGGAGCGGGTCTGGGACACCAGGCCCTGAGACTGCGGTCAGCCCCGGGCCCAGGGGCCCAGGGCCGCCGGACGGGGTTAAGGCGCACTAGCCCCCTGGTCGGTGTCGGCAGGGTGCAGGGCAGTGTCCCCTCCCTCCGCCCTCCTCCCCTGCGCGGCTTGGCGGGCGGGGCTCCCGTGCACGTCGCGCTCCTCCGGTAGAACATCTGGGGACAGGTAACTTTGGGGCCTGGTCCCTCGCTTTGTGGCACTTGATTCGTAGTCACAGAACAGCATTTCTGTCACATCCGCCTATCTTGGTGCTGCGGAATTCAACTGACTGTTTAGAAACCTCAGGGGCCTGTGAGGCTCTGCCTGCCCAGATCCTTCTCACCTGCGTCTCTGTCGTGGGGGGGAGCGGGCGTGTTTACAAACACCGCGGCCGCCCTGCCCCCGCGGGGGACGGCCTGCAGGGCGGCCCCGCCCTTTGCGGAGCGCGGTCGGGGCCGCCCCTTCTCGCTTTTCGCCTAATTTGGAGGCCTGCCCGCGGCGCCCGGGGCCCGGGCTTCCCTAACGGAGGCCCCGCCCGCGCGCCAGTGTTTGCCCGCGAGGCCGGCCGCGTGGGTGTGGGCGGGTGAGGTCGGTGGGCGGTGGTTCTTTTTCTTTTCTTTTTTTGCGCTGAAGTACTCCACCCAGAAAATGAATGAACTCTTTTATACAGATTCTTCTCTCTTCAGCAGCATTTTGTTGACTTTTTTTTTTCATTTTGCAAGGAAGTGGTATTTCTAGGAAAGAAAAAATTGGTTAATCATTTTCTAGGTTTTACAAAAACAAGAGACCATTCTAAAAAGTGCTCCTTAGAGCTAGAGTTTTAAGAAAACTGCTGAAACTAAACCCGAGAAAAGGACAGAAGAGAGTAGCTAATTTTTACCAAGAGCGAGATTTTAGAAGCTATTTCTTTAAGAAGGCTTTTTTCCCCCCAATGTAGAAACTAAAAATCAAAATAATTTGTTTTGTGAAATTTGGCAGAGGTTAGTAGAGCAGTGTAAAAATAAAAATGAAGCAACTGACTTCAAAATCTAAAACCCTGCTAATAATGATACTGAAGCCCAGCCCAGTTCCCCCTGTTCCTAGAGAAGGTTCGGTTTATTTGGATCTGCCAGGCTTGGTATCTTTTGAGTTTGGAGGTTATCACGTCTCCATTAAAAGTGCTCTTGATTTTCTGGCGACCTGGATCTTCCTTCCTGTTCCAGAGTTCCTGGCAGCTACCTTTCCTCGTATTCTCAGCCTGACCCCCAGAGTGTGGTTCTGGAAGGTTTAAGGGACTCAGAGCAGGGGCCTTGCCCTGCGGTCTAGGAGCCTCCTCGTTTGTGGGTCACTGGGGGGCCCTTTCCCTTTCCTGCCCCCCCCCCGAGCCCCACCCACAGCCACCTGGTGCCTTTCCCCATCTGAAAACTCAGGAGAAATAAAAATTCAGTCATCTACACAGAAAGGTGGGGCCTCCACGCTCTGCTTTCCCTTTTGCCTAAATCCAGGCCTGGGTGTATTTTGACTTGTAAAATATTGAGAGAGTGGTGGGGAAAAAATAATCATAATAATAATAAATAAAATATTGAGAGAAAGTTGCATGAAGCTTGTATTTAAGTTCTTGGCACATCTCGGGCCCTCAGAGGGTCACAGGTAGTGTTCTCCTGGATGTGCTTACTGTGTGCTGCCCCTATGGGCAGTGACCGTGTGGCAGGCTGAGAAGGGTGCCGGCTGCCCCCAAGTCCACCCCTCAGTGGGCCCTCTCCTTAGCCCGCGGCCGCAGGTAAGGTGTCCACCGAGGAACAGCCCAGGTCCATTTGCCTGTTGATTTTCACAGGGGCAAAATGCATTTCAGAAACTAATCTTTTAAATAGTTTCCCAAGATCTCACAGCGTTGCATTTATCTCAACGGTCCGCAAAAATTCGTTAAGATAGCTCTAAGAAACTAGCCTCTGTGCATTCTCTTTCCCTATTTATTTTTTCAGATACAGAAGTACTATGCACGCATTATACACAATTCAGACATTTCTGAGCATGAAAAGCCCCCACAGTGGCATTCCCAAGATGAGTCCCGGGCTGGTCATCCTATAAGCAGCCTGGATGGCTTGTCTCACAAGTGCTCTTGTTGTGCTTCCCAGAAGGCCCTGCACACTTCACGGCCCTGCGCCCCTCCTGTCCCCTCACACTGTGCCATGGGCACCTTTCCAGGCTGCACTCTTGGTGGCTGCGTGGCCTCCCCAGGGACGCTCCAAGTGTCTGCCCAGTTCCTGCTGAAGGTCAGCCTGGCTCTTCAGTGGCATGTCGGTGGTCGGCAGCTGCCTTTCAAAAATGTCTAAACACCTTATGCTGAGGCAGTACATTCTCAGGTTTAGTAATTTTCTTTAATATATGCACTTTAAGGGTCATGAGCCACAAGATATAGGAACAATAATAAAAGCAGAATCTGTTGCTGACATGCTGGCAGTAGTAGTAACAGCCTAAAGCTCCATGCCTGGCACGTGCAGGGGATGGGATTTCACCTCTGTGGAGGCCTGCAGGGCCTGGGCATGGCCACCCACCCCACAGATAAGGAAACCAAGGTGCAAAGAGACTAAATACTGCCTGGCAGATTGTGTGGAAGGCTTGGGTGTTGTGTTTAGCAGGCGCCCACAGGAATAGTGGTGGCACTGATTTATTTCATTCATGTTTTAAAAAGTTTACTTTTATCAAAGTGGTACATGCAGATGGTATAAGAATTCAAATGACCCTGTGGGCTTTTGATGAAAAGAGCCCCCAGCCAAGCCCTCATGCCTGTTCTACCCGCCTTGCCCTCCAGCCACTGCCCATCATGGACTCTCTGGGTCTCTGTTTTCAGTGTTATGTATTGACCAACTGAGTGGAAATTAAGGATTTAGCTTTACTTCCCCACCCACCCTACCCCACCAATACAAACACCAGGACTGCGAGTTCAGGCCGGCTGGCCTCTCTGGCGCAAGCGTACAACACACACCATCCTGTGCCTGGTGCTCTCCTGTGCCTGGCCCGGGGCCCTGGGGCTCTCACAGGCTCTTCCCTGTGACTAGATCTCCACGGGTCTGTGACCAGCACCCCCTGCCCCTCACCTGGTGCAGACGTGTTTGTCACTCACCCGTCCTGGGAGGCCCAGGCCTCCTCTCCACTGGCCTGGGTCTGGGGCACCTCCGGCCCTGGGGTCGTCCTCCCCACCATCATGGAAATTCCTTCTTTCCTGACTCCCGTGTCTTTCCCTTTCCTGATCTCCTCTGGTTTATTGGAAAACATCCTTCCGTTGCTTCCTGGGAAAAGGTACAGGAGAGGTAAATTTTTTAAACTATTTCATGCCTGAAAATTAGCATTTTTCCCAATTCAGACTAGATAGGTGCTTTTACTGCATAGAGAATTCTGAGTAATAAACATTTTCCCTCAGAATTAATCACTCTCTAGCTTTGAGTGTTGCTGGTGAGAAGGTCGAAGCACTTCAGCTCCTGATCCTCCAGTACATGAGGCTTTCCCGGAAGCGCCTAGGTCTCTGCTCCAAGTGGGGCCCTTCAGCCTAAGGCTCAGCAGCAGGCCTAGGGCTTGACTCCTCGTTTGCTGGGAATCCCTCCCCCACAGCCCTAGCCTGCCTGCTGTCAGCTCGCTGGGGGGTTTTCTCAAGTTTCTCCTTTGTCCTTTATTGAACTTGATTCCTCCTGTCTTTAAAAGCTGAAAGGCATTTCCTTGTCCCCTGAATGGGCAGTGCTGTCAGTTCTCGTAAGCGATGTGTGCCTCCTCCGGGCTGTGGTGTGCTGTGCGCTGCTCTGCCGTCCCTGCCCCTCCCTGGTGTCCTTGTCCCACCCTCTCTGTGTCCTGTCCGGCCAGGGCAGGCCACTCCTGTTGAGGACCAGGTGCTGCACACCTCAGTGAGGCTGGAGGAAAATGAGGAGGTGAGCCAATCAGTTAGTAAAACATGTTTTGAACAAGAAATTCTATTTACTTTAATGGAAGCATTTATGTTCTAGAATAAAAAGATCTTAATTTCCCAAAGAAATTCAACAGGCATGCATGACCACCAAATTACCACTTACTTCTGTGGACTCGTTGAAAGTATGATCTGCCTGGAAAGCCTGTCGGCTCAGCTGCCATCCCATCAAGAAGCTCGTTACAGTTTTCAACTGAAAGTTAATAATCTAATTTAAAATCTCGGTAATACCCTAAGAAAAGGGCAGAGGTGCAGAAAGCTGCTTGGGTGGGCTGAGGTGGGGGTGTGGGGTGGGGGCTCAGGGAGGGATTCTGAGCGGCCCCTTCTGGGGAACCCCGCAGACTTCCGGAACCCCCTGTTCAAGGTGTGGGCTTGCCTAGACCTGTTCCCACAGCCCCCCACTGCCTGCAGAGGCAGGGTCCATTGGTCCTCTAGATGAGGCCCAGGAGCAGGTCCAGGGCGCCCAGGACCCAGCTGCGTCCTATAGGCTTGGCCCTGGCCTTTTCTTTGAGCAGCACTGCCCCACACTCGGCCAGTCCCACAGCCTCAGTGTGGCTCATGACCATGAGGTCCACTTCCTGGGAACTGGAACAGGGGGGAAATGACCAGGCCATTTCAGGAGCCGTACCCGTCCCAGGGCAGACCAGACCAGGCCAGGGTGCTCTGGGAGGATGGGGGCACCACAGAAGTGGCCTGTCGTCGGTTCCAAGCACAGGCTTCTGATGGCTGGTCCAGCAGTGACTTTGGGCCTTCTGTCTGTCTGTTTTTCTGTCTGAATTCTTATCGTAATAAGACCTGGAAACGCTTTCTCCCTCAGGCTGTTCATTCTTTTCTAATATTTGTAAACATAGGGATCAGATTATTGCTGGGTGTCTTGGACGCTCGAGGAAGTCGTGCTCTGCATCTGGGCTGTCACGGGGCCAGCGTAGGTTTGTCCTGGCAAGACAACGGCCCAAATCCAGAGCAGCTGCCAGCAGGACAGCCAGCCACCAACAGCTGAGTCTCTCTCGCCTGAAACGGAAATGTGACTTAGGAACTATTTTTCCACAAAAGGGGGGCACCAGGGACTTCCACCCCATTCCGTCCTGGGCTCTCACATCAGGAAGATCACGTGACTTTCACATGGCATCGCAGCTGTCCAGGATTTCCCGCATCCCCGAGTTCAGACCTCCCACAGCCTGGCCACTGGGGGACCCTGAGGCGAGTGGATCTTCACTGAAGCCTGGAGGGCCCCAGCATCTCTTCTGTCTCCTGTCCCCTTAAGAGGTACACGAAAAAAAAAAAAAGAGGTACATATGTGTTTGTGGAACTATTTCCGGTTTTGCTGCCGGTCAGGCAGTTCCCATGGAGCAGGATACAGCTGTGGCGCCGACGCTGGGTGTGCGGTTAGCTCCTCTGCAGCTGTCCTGCAGCCCTGAGCCTTCCCTGAGCCTGCTCGGCATCCCACCTCCCTCCCTCCCTCAAACAGAGCTGTGCTGTCAGGGTGCTGGGAACCAGGTGCAGCCCTGGCTGCAGAAGCCAGCCTGTGGGCAGCTGAGTGGGGCTTACTGCGAAGCTAGCCATTCCGAGGCGGAAAGGCCATGCACACACATGTCCTCCTGGGAGGGTCCTGCAGGCCAGCTGCAGGCTTCCCGGCTGGCTCCTGCCCTGCAGCGCCTGTCGTTGCAGGAATGTCCCTGGCAGGGTTTGTAGCACGAGCCCCCCGGCACCATCCACCCTGCCTCTGTGGCCTGGCTGTGGCTAGCCCATTTGTTATTTCCATGTGAAATCACTCTGTGGGCAATGACAGTCTTTTCTCTGGGTTTTGCCTTCTGAGAGTTAGACATTAATTTGCTGTGACCTTTTGCAAAATAGCGACTTGGGCCAGCAGCACAGCCCAGGTGCCTCAGCCCAGAAGGTGCTGTGTGAGTCTCCACTGGTAAGTAAGGCCACATCTCACACAGTCTCACCTGGCTGGATGCGATCTGTCCCTGCAGGTTGGTGTGTTCCTGGCAATGGCTCCTGGTGCCCATGGTCCAGAAAAAGACCAATGTTTGGTTTATTTGCGTTGAGTCTGGAAGGGGTTGGCTGTGTCTCGGATTGGAGCCGGGGAAAAGGCTGGCTCGCACCCAGGCCTCCTGCAGTGCTGCGCCGTTCGGCAAAACAGTGCAGAGGAACTTGAGGAAGGCCCCCCTGTCAGGGCCCCTGACCCCTCTGGTCTGTGCCACACGGGGTGGCCCTTGGTCCACAAATGGGGGCACTTGAAAAGCCTGATTTTGAGTGTGAATGTGTTCCTGGTAAGAGCCTTTCTCTCCCCCTCCCACCTTCCATTTTAGCTTGAGTTTTGTATATTTGCTTCAGAACTAAATTCAGAGGAATAGCCCTTATTATTGTTTCCTGCTTTTAACAGGCTCATTTATGGTTGCCGATCAAGTTTCTGTACTGCAGGATTTAACCTGTCTGCCATGTTTGGGGAATCTGCTGAAGAGAACAGAATTCTCAAATAAGAGTCCTTAAAGTTCTGTGTGGCTTTCACACATTCATTTACCAAAAAGGGTAATAATGACTGCAGCAGAATCTCTCATTCAGATCAACTGCCAGGTTTTCCTGGCAACATTTTGATCTCTCATCCATCCCTTCCTCCCGTAACTGGTGACTGGTTCTGGGGCCAGGCCGCACTGCAGACAGTACCTGGCTGCAGGAGACAAGCCCAGAGACCTGTGGTTGCCGTCCAGGCCTGCGAGGGGGAAGGGCCCAGCTTAAGCGTGACAGGGAAGGACGCTCAGGCGGGGGAAATGGGCAGAGGTGGGGAGGACGCAAGAACCCCCTGAAGGCAGGGCCTCCAGTCCTCACCAGATGTGGGGAGCACGATGCAGGCAGACCGGCCCTGGTTCCCCCGAGGCTCCCAAGGTCTGTTACCTCAGGGTGTTTGTTGGTTCTCTCTGAGTATTTTGTAATAGAATTCATTTTTAGAATCAAAATTCTGATGTGGTTTGAGAACCGAAGTCCACCTTGTTAGTGAAAGGAGACGATGCCATTGGAAAGTGGGCAGGACAGACAGCAGAACCCCTAGGCATGCTGGGGGTTGGGAGGCTGGGGCCAGAGGGGCCTCGAAGCAGGAGCTAGGTGTGTCCAGCCTCGTGTCTGGTTGCTGTCCCAACTGCGGGTAGTCACTGCTGCCTGGAGGGACAGTGAGCCCAGCTGAGGCAGTGGCTGCGGCCCAGGGGAAATCAGGAGGCCACATGGGAGGGTTTCCCCAGAGCAGGCACCATTCCCTGACGGTTCCTCACGGTGCCACCATGTGGACGAGTGAGCCTGGACAGCAGCCCCAGAGCTGGCCCAGGTGGGGCGCCCCTGCTTGTGGGCCCTGTGAGTGCCCTTCTCTGGCTGCACACGGTGGATCCTTTATAAAAGGGGTGGAGCAGTGTCACGACAGCAGAGAAGGGACAGTGTGGGGATCCCTGTCCTGGATCCTGCAGCAGGTAGGTCCTGAAATCCTATTACAGACCCCCTCCCTTCTGGAACCTGAACTTAGGACCTGCCCCTTCTCTCCACAGTGTTCCCAACTCCTGCCCGGCCAGTCCACGCGGGGCCGGCTCCTCTGGCTACCGCTTTGTCCAGAACGTGACCTCAGACCTGCAGCTGGCAGCAGAGTTTGCAGCAAAGGCCGCCTCAGAGCAGCAGGCAGATGCGTCCGGAGGGGACAGCCCCAAGGTCTGCACCCTCACCTACATTTGGCCACATGGTGATCGGGCCGGGTGGCCGCATGGAAATGAGCCACACTCGGTGGGACCCTCTGGCCATCCCCTGTCTCCGATTGTGCATGGTGCCCATTTGCTGGCACCACATCTCAGCACCTTGGGCAATGCCACCTCCCACTCGGCCTCCATACTGCATCCTCCTCATTCATCTGCTGGTGACAGGGTTTCAGAGAGTTTTAATTACAGTTTTTGGGAGGTATGACAAGTTTTTTCGTCACAGCTTTGTATCTTTGTTCTTTTCCATCTAACTGTTTTTAAATCAATTTGTAGAGGAGGTGAGAACTCTTAGAAATGAGTTCTGATGAAAAGCTAATTTCCCCCTGCACAAGGCAGAAACAGATCCCTAGTTCAATGCAAGTGCACCGGCAAGCCAGGTGGAGGTTCCGGGGCCAATGACCGCACACTCTTCATCTCCTGTCCTGCCGGCAGGGTGTGCTCCGTCGGGATGGGCTGTGGAGGCGCCCCTCAAGCTGACGACCCTGTCTGTTCCCCTGCAGGACGAGTCCAAGCCGCCATACTCCTACGCCCAGCTGATTGTGCAGGCCATCTCCTCCGCGCAGGACAGACAGCTCACACTAAGCGGGATCTATGCCCACATCACCAAACATTACCCTTACTACCGCACGGCCGACAAAGGCTGGCAGGTAAGGCCTCGAGCCCCAGAACCGGCTCTCAGCCACTCAGAACAAGAAAGTCCACAGGTGCATTCCTCTCTTTAAGACAAACAGAAAAGGGCACAGGGATGTTTGTAGGTTTGACCTGTGGCAGGTGTAAAAGGATCCACAGCTGAGGCTGAAACAGCCTGCCCTCCCTCTGAGCCCAGAAACGCGAAGACCAGTTTACACGTCCTGCTAGCCTTTATGCTTCCCGTGTGGTTTAGTCCAGTGCTGACTTGGAAATACACTGTACACACTATTTACAAATAGTCCACATGTGTAAACTATGTGTCCATAAATACAGTTGTCTTTGTACAGGACTGGAAGACTTGTCTACCCTAGGCATCACTAGCACACTTTATACTCATTTATATTTTCTCCATAGTCACTATTTCCTGTAACAGATTATTGCTTAGCGATTTAGTACAGATTTTGAGCTCAGTGTTGTCCTAGACTGTGGCTTGTGTGTCTCATTTTTTCCACAAAGAATGTCATGATGCTGAATTTGATGGGAAAAACTGCCACTGTGCCTCTGCCCTTCCCAGGGAAGCCCAGTCCCTGGCCCCTGTGAAGAGCCTCTGGCATGGACACCAGGCTTCTGTCACCTGTGATTTCACATCTGTTGGGTTCAGGTTTGGGGCAAGTTGGGGTTTGTTTTTGATTGGCTAATAACTGGTGAATATCTGTCTCTGCTCTCCTGCAGAATTCTATCCGACACAACCTCTCTTTGAACCGTTACTTTATTAAAGTCCCTCGTTCCCAGGAGGAGCCTGGGAAGGGGTCTTTTTGGAGAATAGACCCTGCCTCAGAAGCCAAGCTTGTGGAGCAGGCATTCCGAAAACGGAGGCAGAGGGGCGTCTCCTGCTTCCGCACCCCCTTTGGGCCTCTGTCATCCAGGTAAGCCTCTGCTTTCCTTGGTTGGAGGTCCGGCTCCCCCAGACAACCATGTTTCCAGTAGTATTTTTGGCATTTAAAACCCTTGGCCTTTATTTGAGAGGTCAAGAGAGTATCTCGGGACCAGTGAACTGTGTAAAGGTGAAGTTGGTAAGTAGACAGCTGGCTACCCCTCCAACGCAGCAGTTCTTAACAGCTGGAATGTGTGTCGCAGTGGGTATGGCATCTCGGGGAGCAGGAACAGGGTGGGGTGCGGCTCGCAGTGGTTCCCAAGGATCAGCCTTCCTGTTGGAGGGCGTGGGGCACCCTGTAGCCACCTGGTCCCCAATGTGGTGCTGCTGTGTCTTGGAAGAGACCGGTGAGCAGGACTGGTGGAGCCCAAGCAGCTTGTGACTAATGGAGGTGCTATTGGGATGCAGCCCCTGCCTGTAAGCAGGCCTGGGCAGCTTCTCCCACCCCCAGCAGCTCTGCCTGCCCACCGGCCAAGGCCTGAAGTGAGCGGGGTCCAGAGGGGCACAGGTTGCATGTGGACATGCCCAGCAGCCTTCCCAAGGTTGCCCATCCAGGGAAAGGCCTGGCTGAAGAGATAGAGGAATCCCACCGGAAGGAAACATGGCACATGCTTTCTGTCTGGAGGTGGTGTTTCAGATGTGGCTGTGGAAGACTGCGCGTGTGTTCAGGCATCACTTCGTTTCCTGGGCAAGTCTGCCCCTAGCCTTACTATCTGGTCAAAGTAGGAATTGGGTGGAGGTGACAGTCGTATCCATAAGATAGGAATTCAGAAGTGTTTTGACATCATTTGGGATGTTTCGGCTGAACTCCAATTTTCAGAACACCACCCTGCTTAAATAGGAAGGCAGAGAGAAATTGTATTAAGCTGTCAGTCGGCCAGGGCCGCGGCTGCAAGGTGCCACTGACTTGGCCGCAAAAAGCTGGGACGCATTGTCCCTCAGCTGTGGTGCCAGAAGCCAGAGATCAAGGTGTGGGCAGGGCAGGTCCTTCCAACGCCTGGACAGGGAGCCTGCCCTGGGCCTCTCCCAGCCCCCAGCGGCATTGCCCGCCTCTGCCTCCATCTTCACATGGCCGTCTCCCTGGGTGTCTCTGTGTCCAAATTCCCCTTTTATGAGGACCCTGGTCACTGGATTGGGACCCACTGCCATAACCTCATCTAATCTGAGCAGCTCTGTGAAGACTCTGTCCGCAAAGAAAGTCCCCTCCCAAGGCGCTGTAAGTTAGGACCCCAACATAGCCTTCTGGGGACACAGTTCAACCCGTAACAGTAACCAGAGCTGTTTGTTGCTTGTGGCTCAGCCATCAGCCATCTAGTGGAGTCATACTGGGTGATTTGTGTGCCCTGCACTGCTCAGGAAACCCTGTCTGAGGAGCATCTCTAAAGATGCAAGGTGGCCATCCTCAAGGTCACACTGGCAGATGCAGACGCCGGTGTTATGCCGCATAGAAATTGCATAGGGGAAGCTGCAGGCTGCAGGATCAGGCAGAGGCTTGGTGTCGGCTGTGTCTCAGGGAGAGGGAGGAGTCTGTGGCTTCCAGAGCCTGGGTTTCTTTGGAGGGAGGCAGCAGGTAGCAGACAGGGCTGGTTTGGTAGAGGAAAGCCATCTCAGGGGAACTGGGCACTTGGACTCGTGCTGAGAATCAAGGCCACTGCAGTCTGCAGTGTGGGACGGACCAGTCACTGCTGGCTTGAGCATCACAACGAGCAGCAGGACTCCAGGGTGGAGGACAGGTGCCCAAGCTGAGAGGTGATGGGGGCAGAAGGGCAGACTGGGGGCAAGGCCGGGGGGAGCATGCCAGGTCCCTGCCATGAAGACTGGGGAGCCAGCCTGCAGCTCCCGTTCAGCAGAGGCAGCTGGAGCTCTGCTCCCAAGACTGCCCATGCTGGTTATAAACACAAGACAAAGGCCGCTTTGGGCCATGCTGAGGCTGCGTCCGGCCACCCAGAATCCTGCACTGCTGGCTTGGGTGGGCCCTGTGTTTCAGGGCTCGTGTGGCCACCCCTGAGAAGAAATCCAGGGCTGAGCTCCTGGGCACATGCAGCCAAGGAGCCGGCTTCTGGGGACCATCACCTGCAAGTTGAACAGCATGTTCCCTCCACGTGGGCTCTTCCCAGGGAAGCTGGCTCCCACCATGCCAAAGCTTATGCTGGTAGCGCAGAGAATGGACCCTTTTGGGAAGAAAGGGGCCTGGATCATGGTTTTTGCTGGGAAGCCACAAAAAATGCGGCCGCCTCCCAGTTATTGGGGCTTTAAATGCTGCATTGGTGGCATGTTTATCAGGCGGCATCTTGTCACTGTGGGAATGTTAATGTTGAAAGTACCTCCTGAGGACAGAGAGAAGCATCAGGCATAGGGGCAGAGGCCTCACAGGCTATGGGTGCTAGGTGGCCACTGATCTGCTGAATGCCCTTTATCCTCCCCATGTCTCCTCACCGCCATGGCCTCTCTCCCACTGGCAGGAGTGCTCCAGCCTCACCAACTCACCCTGGGCTGATGTCCCCTCGTTCTACTGGCCTGCAGACTCCAGAGTGCCTGTCTCGGGAGGGCTCACCCATTCCACACGACCCTGACTTCGGGTCAAAGTTAGCTTCTGTTCCAGAGTATCGGTATTCCCAGAGTGCACCCGGTAAGAGTGGCCTTTCACCTGATGTGGGGGACTCTGTCATGCCCTGGCAGGGCATGTCCAGAGCCACTGCCAAGCACGCGCCCTCAGGGTCCTGCTCCCTCTCTGTGCAGGCTCTCCTGTCAGTGCCCAGCCCGTGATCATGGCTATGCCTCCCCGACCTCCCAGCTTAGTGGCCAAACCCGTGGCCTACATGCCAGCCTCCATAGTGACGGCCCAGCAGCCTCCCGGCCACGCAATCCACGTCGTGCAGCAGGCACCCCCTGTCACCATGCTCAGGGTGGTCACCACCTCTGCCAGTTCTGCCAACGGATACATCCTTGCCAGCCAGGCCTCGGCAGGGGGCGCACACGAAGCCACAGGCACAGCAGTGTTGGATCTGGGCAGCGAAGCCAGAGGTAACATAGCTGTGCGGTCGTGTGGCTGGGGCTGGTAGGGAATCATCCAGGAGGCGGAGACCTCAGCCTCAGTAAGAGCTCAGAGCCTGCAAGCTGGGGCACAACTACCTCGGGGGCCGACGGCTCCCGGGCTGCTGCCCCACTTTGCTGCCACTTGTGAGTCCTTTTGAATCAGCCTCGCCATCCTCAGAAATGCTTTCCCCCTCTCAGACTGTCACCTCCAATCCCAGAGCCCCTGAGGTGACACCGAACCAGGTCATGGGACCTGCCTAAAATGGGAATCTGGAGGGCGATTTCTCTAGAGTCCCCGGTGTAGAGTCCTTAGAAGTCACTTAAAGCAAAAAATAGTTAAAATTCCTAAATCAGAAATCTGGGTCCCAGGGAGTGAGTGGGGTCAGTATTGAAAACACAGCCAAAAGACTCTCAGGTCTGCACAGGCCCTCCCAGGAATGCTTTGAATTAACATCTCCTGGTCTTAAGGACCACTGTTGGCTCAATCTCAGCAGTGATTTCTTCTCTTACTAGTGTCATGACGACAGATGCATTTTGGTGAAAGACGACTAAGTTATGGCTCCAAATGCAAGTCATTTCATTCTAAATAAGACATTTTCTTTCTCAGAAAAATTTGGGTTAAAGTTCAAGGTATTTAAGTTTTTTCTAAAAACCTGTTAATTTTATTTCAAAAAGTGGGATTTTTCTTTTGAGAACCAACATTTTTTCCCAGTGTAAATGGTAAAAACCCACAATTCGCTTCGCCTCCATTACCAGACTTCCTGCTGAGAGATAAATGAAAACAGGCTGCTGCGGCTGCACTAGGCAAAGTCGGGGGTCTCATACACTGTATTCCTGTAGGCTTGGAAGAGAAACCCACCATTGCATTTGCCACCATCCCCGCCGCCAGCCGGGTCATCCAGACGGTGGCCAGCCAGATGGCCCCTGGGGTCGCTGGACACACGGTCACCATCCTGCAGCCAGCCACGCCAGTGACCATCGGGCAGCACCATCTTCCAGTTCGGGCTGTCACTCAGAATGGAAAGCACGCCGTCTCCACGAATAGTTTAGCTGGCAGCACTTATGGTGAGGCCCTGCCCGACCCTGGCGCCCTCAGCATGAGCCCTATCCTTCAGCCCCCAGACAATGCAGCAAGAGTGTTTCTCCAATAATCCAGTCATCCGGTCAATTTGACCAAGTGGTGGAGCCCCTGCTCTGCCCAGGCAGTGTGGTGGCACCCAGGAGAGCCCCGGGGGGAGAGGCACAGACCCCACAACCCATAGCTGCCCCCTGCTTGGGCAAGACAGGCTCAAGGAGAGAAGGGAAGTAGCAGTGGGCAGCATGCTAGCCCTGAGACGGCAGGGTGGGGCTGAGGGTGGGGAGGGGTGCAGTTTTTGCAGAAGGGGCTCAGGGCAGGTGGCATTTGTTAAGAACCTGCAGCAGGTGAGGGCAAGAGCCGTCAGGGGTCTGCAAGGATCCACATGCAGAAGCAACAGTGAGGGAAAGCTGGGGGCATGGCATCCCTGGGCAGAGAGCAGGCCAGGTCATACAGCGAGTGGCGTGAGGGAGTCACAGACCCGGAAGGAAAGGCCAAGGGGCTGGGTGTGAGTAATTTACTCAGCCCCAAACAGAGCCATCGGCTGGTGTGCCGAGCAGGCACTGCTGGTCCTGAGCAGTGTCCCAATGTGAATCTCTTTTTCCCTCCACTCCTAGCCCTCACCAGCCCCCTGCAGCTCCTTGCAGCCCAGGCTAGTTCGTCCACGCCAGTGGTGGTCACCCGGGTGTGTGAGGTGGGCCCCGAGGAGCCAGCACCAGCGGCCGCCACCACCACCACCATTACCCCAACCACGGCTGCCATCTCTGCCCCTGCCACTGGGGAGCCTGAGGTCAAAAGGTCCCGCATGGAGGAGCCCGGGGGGACTGTAACCACGCAGGCTGGCGTGATCACGGCTACCGGCCTGCAGGGGCCTGGGACTGGGGAGTGAGGCTGCCACGTGCAGGCGGAGTGGGACGCACACCCACAGGAATTCTGGAGCTGATGTGGCAGCTGCCCTCGTGACCACCGGGCCACAACGCAAAGGCTCCATGCTGCCCAGGCTTGGTGCCAGACGGACAGGACGGCCTCATCTGCCTGCACCTGGACACACTCATCCTGTCATTTTCTCTCCTGCCCCTGCTGTGGTTAAAACAAAACACATAAACATGTTCAGACAGCTGATTGTATGATTCTGGGAATTCTTTGTTCTTACCTCCTCCTCCCTCAGCACTGTCTCCTCCCAGGCCTCTGCCGTGGTGTGAGGCAAAGGCCGTGACTCCACATCTCCGCGTGTGTCTCAGGCAGACCCGGCCACAAGCAGAAGCACAGCTTCCAGAGCAGCTCTTGCCCCCAGGAGGACCGGACACGGAGCAGCATGGCGACCCCGAGGCCTTCCAAGGGCAAGGAACAGCAGGGTCACTTCCACTTTGGAAAAGATGGGGGCCAGGCAGGAGAAGCACAGGGAAAGGATGGGAGGGGTAAACCCCAGTTTGGAAGAGATGGGTCCCGGGCAGGAGAAGGGCCAGGGCTGCCTGTTTCATATTGTTCGATGGCGTCTTCTCCCTCAGAAGGCAACGTCAGAAGTATCAGCATTAATTGGAGGGCAGGGTTCTGGTGTGACTTTGGACTCCAGGCATTTCTTATTCTGTTGAAAATGTGGAATTCAGGCTTAATCATAAAGCTGAGGCAAACACTGAAGGGATCATCTATTTTTGATATTTTCATCTGCAGATGGTTTAGTGACTATGAGTCTGTGGTTCTCACTGGCATTAATCCCCTCAAAGAGTAAGTCTACCACTCTCTGTTAACTTCAAGAAAGATCCATGGCCTCCTGGATTGGTATTCAAGGCAGCAAACGGTTTGGATGGAAGATGAGTCAAGAGCCTGCAGGGTGCAGCATCGGCCTGCAGCCCTGCCTGTGCCTGGATGGCAGCGGGGCCTTAACAACATGGCAGCTGGTGCTCAAGGCAGAAGCAGCCCACCAACTGGCAGGAAGATGGGCACAGACATGTCGCTCTAAAAACAGGGCCCCATGCTCTCTGTGGTCCCATGTCCCGGTGCCAGCAGCTACCACGGGACACTCAGGCTGAGCGGAAGCCTCTCACACCACCTTCCCCACCAAGGTGTGGTTGTCTTTACCTCCCCGAAACTCGCCTACTGTTTCAGTCACGACTGTCTCTTGTACCCATAGGACCAGAGGCCCTGGGGTCAGTGAGCAGCAGCTGGGGGTGGGCTTTGTGGCATGCTGAGAGCCCAGCTGTGCCCTTGGGTGAGCTTACACTGCATGGCACACTGTTGTGGGCAGGGAGCCAGTGCTATCTGGTTTGTGTCCCAGTTTGGGGTCCAGATCATCATCCTTCAGCTTCTCTTGGAGAATATTCCCAGGAAGCATTAAGTACGTCCCTGTAAAAGGTGGCTTTGAGCTTAGTCGCCCCAGTGCTCATCCTCCTGGGTGGGCACAGCCGGAAACAAGAACAAACTCTGCAGACCCTGGAGCCCCCGGCACAAACGAGGCTCGTCTTAGAAACAGCCTGCTCTCAACGTGAGCCTCTCTCTTCCCAGCAAAGCTGCCGGCCCTTCTCTGACTGCAACAGCCATTCTGCTGAGAGAGCCACAGACTTCAGAGAGCCCTCGGAGGAAGAGCAGAAGGTCGCAGGGGCCCGGAACCCGGCTGGACAGGTGCTGGCTCAGAACAAAAGGGAGCCGGGGAACTCGGTTCAAGTCAGCACAGGCGAGGCTGGCGTGTGTCTAGGTGTGACCCGGCTATGGCCAGAGCTCCCTCTCCCTTGCAGCCACAGCTGGGTAGGGGAATAGGCCAGTCACTCTCCTCCCTGGACGGAGGCCTGTTCTGGGGGCCTCTTCAAGCCCCAGACTTTAAGTGGGAAAGGGGCTCTGTTGTGAAGTTGCCTTGGTGAAGTTGCAGAGAAATGAGGATGGGATGGAAGTGGCCAGGTGTGCTGTCCTCAGACATTACCGGCCACCAGTGATGAGAGACCCCACTCTGTTCCACAGGGATGTTTCTGGTATCTTACAGACTTTTTCTTTGGAAGTGTCTGGTGTGTGCATAGTAGGCATGAGACCATGAGTAAGCAGGGCTGGGGTGTGCGCCTCCTTGCTGAGGGCCCCACCTTCACAGGCCTGGAACCAGGGCTTCCAGAGCCACCTGTTGCTTCTGCCCCTCCCCTCACTGGCTTGTTCCGGGGACACTTGCTCTGGACTATTGTGACCCACCCAGGCTTGCCTCCGTCTGCCTAGAGCACACCACCCGACCCCAGAGTCCATCCATGTGTGTGATAACAGCAGTCAGGGAGGAGGAGGGGCGCTGGGAGGGAGAACAGACTGAGGTCAGCAGGTGCCCTGCTGCCACGTGGAGGGCTTGTGCCTGCTCAGCTCCTGCTGGGTCAGCTCGGACCTGGGCAGGGAGAAGAGGGCCCGGCCTGGGAGCTGCCCCCCTAGGGTACAGAAAGCTTCAGGTGGGCTGTTGTCTGAGCCGATGGCATGTCTGGCTCACGCCAGCACAGGTCCTGGGGCTGGAAGCCAGAAGGCCTGGGAATGGTCAGAACCCCACATTGCAGCCAGAAGGGCTACCCAGTATCCTCAGAGCTGAAAAGTGATGGTCTCCCCAAGGCTAGTTCCCCAGCCAGAGACAAGTGCACCAGGCCAGAAGGGGGCAGGGGCTGTGGTCCTCAGAGGCTGGGCAGCCCGTAATTCAGCACAAGAGTAGATCATAGAGGGTGGGCCACCCCAGCTGAGCTTGGGGAAACTAAAGTCAATTCTAGCGGGATGCTGGTGTCACTGTAGCCTTGGGGTCTGAGAACCTTCTCTCTGGTCACCCAGGGACTCAAGTCTGCATGAAGAGATCAGCCAGGCCAGGCCAGGGGTGTGCAGGCTGGGGGAGGCTCTCCTGCTGTGCTCCGTCACAAGGCACTTGGCCCTGTTGTTACAGCTACTCCCTCCCCATCTAGGACCTGACACCCACTTCTCTAGAGTCATCACACTTGCCAGCACCAAATGCAGAGATGCACGCTCTACATAGGAAGGAAAGCACAGAAATAACAGGTTTTAAATAGTTGAGCATTTCCCACCAAGCAGTCAAGTATGACTTGGAAGTGAGGAGGGTTGTTCTAGAGAGCTCACAGTGGCAGGGACTGTACACTGTCCCGTGCCGACATCAGAGTCCCCCAGTGTTCCAGGACAGCGAGGGCAGCAGCGCGGGACACGTAAGGCCATAGGGGCGCGGCTCCTGGTGCCCGAGTTGATGGTAGCATCTGCTGTGAGCCATCTGCCCCTTTCTCTCCCAGCTGAAGCTTTCCCAGGAGAGACGGGCCTCTAGTGCACGCCTTGGAGGGACTTCAGCAGATTGTCCCTTTTCCCCTTCTTTTAAGTCCTTAAAGATTGCACAGCCTAAATCCCCTCGTGAAGTTAGATGCATGCCAGGATGGCCCATCCTGGATGCAGCAGGCACAGCTCTCCTGCTCTGCTTCAGCAGTGGTCCTGTGCTCTGGGGGACAGGATCCCATCTTGGGGTCCATGAGGCCAGTGCCAGGAGCAGTGGATCCTTGGGCTGCCTGTGCACTCACAGCCATGGCCCGTCAGCATCCCTCTCAGTCTTGGTTCATGTTTGGGGTTTGCTATTTATTTATGTGGGTTTTTTTCTCTGTTTAAGAGCCAGACCACATGGAAGAGGTGAGAATGGGTTCTGAGTTGTTGCCTGGTTTCTGAGCCGAGGGGTGGTGTTAGTGGAGCTTACCACGGCAAAGGGCAGGGACCTCACCTGCCCTCAGGCTGCCTAGCCCCTGGGCTTCAGACCAGGCTGGATCTCAGCCCCTTTGTCCCTTTCTGCTCCTCTGGTTCTGGTGAGAGATCGATGTCAGGCCAAGGGCATCATTCAGCTAGGGCCCATTTCCATCAGAAAGGATCCCCCAGGGACACTCAGGTGAGCCATCAACCTCCAGAGAGCCGCATGCACCATCTCTGCAGACAGAAAGCTCTTCCTCGGCAATTCAGAGTCCAGAGGGGGAGAAGGCTCCCCTTCACTGTGGGGTCAGTTCCTTAACTTTACAGAGACAGAAGACAGACCTCCTTTGAGACAACAGAACTTAGTTGAATGTGAGGAAATGTTCAAGAAGAAATTATTTTTCCCAGTGCTTTTAGGGTATAGAAATAAGTGCAGTTGGTGCTGGCGAATGATCTGTGTTTCTCCAACAGCCTCAAATTCTGCTTTGCCTTTGAGTGGCTTTGTCCGGGATGAGGGATCTTCTGTGTGTGGGGTTCACACCCCTGCACCTCCGAGGGGACACTGCTCCCCTGACAAAGGGCTTCAGGGCGGGCCTCTCACTTCGGTGCTGGCTACCAGAGCATGCTCGTTATAGAGTAAGTCACCCACAAGATGATTGCAGACCCTGCCACGTAACAGGTGCCAGAGTTGCCAAACGGAGGCCCCACCCTGCAGTGGCTGTGCAGCTGCAGTGGGTCAGGGCAGAGGCATCCATTGGGACCCTGACTCACTCTCCCATGCCTGGTGGTGGCTACGGGAAAGTATGTTTCCCACAGCCTCTCACAAGCCGTCTTTATACCTCTGCCTAGAAGCAATATTATTTAATAAGAATAAATTATTCAAACATGCTGCTATGAAGACAGGCTGACCTTCCTGCAGGCTGCCCCTCATGGTGATGGTGGCTTTTTGGGGCCAGGGCAGAATGTGGCTGTAACAGTGGTCTCTTGCCCAGTTTCTGTCCATTATTTTCAAATTGTTCTCCTATGTTTTGTAAGTTCCTTTCCCGAGGCCTTGTTTTCTACATTAGGTTTTACACGCTCAGGACACGGTTCTTTCTATCCCATACTTACTGTTCTTTGCAGTGTTTGATGCAGGACATCCATCCACCACTCCAGTTTCCCTTTAATACCAGTGAAGCTGCTACCTTTCATGTCCCAGGCGGTGCTTGCAGGATGTTGCGTTTGACGACAATGCCCTGCAGGTGGCGCGCTGGGCTCCATACCGCGGGCTGCTTCCTCAGGCCTGCGGTTTGAGGTCAGCCCCTGCCAGGACGCGAGAATTCTGTTGGTTTGGTTTGCGTGAGGGGTTCTCCTTGCTTGGAACTGCTGCTTCCTCTGTCCTCCCTGTTGCCTGACCCCAGAAGTGACAGCAGCTTGAAGAGTGGGATTTTGTGATACAACCATGAGCATTTCCTCTGAACTGAAATAAAAGGCCCATTTTACTGATTATGTCCAGGGAGAATTGTTCTATGTCAGAAAGAAAGAAAGGTCACTTGCAGAGTTGACTTTTCCCCTACAGGCATTGGCAGGCCTTTTTGGGGGTTGTCTCTGCTGAAAAGTCTTTCTAGCCCAGTCTAGCTCCCCCTCTTCCATGCTCAGGCTGCAGCTCAGCTCTGCTGCTGGAAGGACGTTCCTGGTCAGCACAAAGGGTCCAGGGACCCGGCTGCTGCCCAGAATGGTCAGGCAAAACCCCAAGGGCCGCCTAGTGTGAGTTTGCACTGACCTCCCCCGGGGTGTTAAAAAGCTTCTTGGGGGCACAGGGCGCCTAAGCAGAGGTGAGCAGTTAGAATGATTCAGTTCTCTAAGTTTGATGAATATTGCTCTGTCTCCATCACATTGACAGGATGTCTGTACCAGCTGCTTATGGCGGGCCCCACTCCTATTTGGAAAATACCCCCGCTTCTGCCTGAGATGTCCTTGTCCCAGAATGTTAATTAAGCCCCAGCTGGTTGGCGAGAGGATGTCCTCCTGCAGGTTAGCCATTATCAGGCAAGGACCCCCACCAGGGACGGCACGTGCACCGTGTTTTCACGCAGGCCTTTGACAAGATCAGTGAGCCTGGGCGTCCTTAGTCTCTTCGGCTCATACCAGCAGCTGGTTCTGGCTGTTGGTACTTCGGAGGAGCTAAGGGAGAAGCCACTGCTTCTGGACTCTCTCCAGGGAGAAACCCCACTCAGAGGATTCCGTTTCTGCTTTGCACTTGCTTGTCATTCTGTAGCGATTGAGAAAATGTTATGAAAAGAAAAATTCTGGGGGCCAGTGAAAGGCAGCTGACAGGCCTCTCTACTTTGGCTGACCAGACAATGCTGGCTGCACAGCCCCTCGGGTCCCAGCCGGAGAGCTCGGATGCCTTCCGGGGCTGGCCACCCATCACTTCCTGGGGTGACTGAAGGTGTCTCCCAAGTTACTCTGTCCTTTTTTGCCCCAACCCAGTTATTTTAAGAGAGTCAAAATAGAATTTGAAGAATTCTGGTTTATTATTCCTTATTCAGGCATCTCTTCTGGAATAGGTTGCTCATTTGATCCATCCAGATTTATCAGTGGGTTTCTCCAGGTCAGAAACAGTAAACAGTGCAGGGGAGGCCAGGCCGAGAGGGATGTAGCCCTTTAGACCTGAGACATGCCCTGGGTTAATATTTCAGTGGTCAGAATACTAAATAGATTCTGTGCCTCTTATGTGAACATTTTTCTTAACCTGCCTAGTAGGACTTGCCCTTCTGAGTTGCTTCTGATATTTTACTGCATGAAGTTAGCTGGCCTAAGGCACATTAAACTCTGCTGTGGCCTCCAAAGCTCTTAGCCCCTAAATTTCTGGGCTAACTGGTCCAGAATTGTTTTTGTTTTTGTTTTTTCAGTAATAAAAATGGGATTTAAAATCCAGCATTTTCAGTCTGGCCCTTCCCTCCCTCCTTCCCAACTTCCTTTTAGGAAAGGCTTTCTGGATACCCCATACCTTAACTTACTGGCTTGATTTCCATTTTGGGGTGGGGGTTGGGGTGGAAAGAGACGAAGTGTGTCCCAGATTCTCACTTAAATTAGGCCGAGTTCAGACTCGTAAGCCATGCAAATCCTGCAAATTCCAAAATGCCCAGCAACTCTGTGCGTGTGAGGGAGTATTCAACCCCATACTGAGATTTTTCTTTCTTATCTGATTGATAATTCTGTAAAGATAATCTGGGGGGCGGTGTTAGGGGTGTGTGTGTGTATGTGTGTATGAATGTGTTTTTTTTACAGTTGCTGTCTAAAGTATTTTTCACAGTATGTTTAATAATCAGTGCTTTAAAAAGCAGTGGTATCCTGTAACATGGAAATCTGGGTTCCCAAGCCAGTGCTGGGTGTGAAGTCAGGTCACGTCGCACTGCGTTGTTCCATCACCTGTAAGTAAGTGTGGCCCATGGAGACCTAGCAAGGAGTGCAAACACTCCGCCCAGTGGCAGGGGGCCAGCGCCCTCATCAGACAGCTGGGCCAGCCTATATTTTCATTTCAAATGGGATACAGTATTTTTTTAATAAGGAGCCATACTTTTTTTTTAAAGTTTGAGATCTGAATGTGATTTCTAATTGTATCAGACATTAATGTTTTAAAGCTATAACAAAGTTTAAGATTTCTACTTTTTGTTTTTCTTTTTTAACTGTTCTTTTATCTATTAAATTGTTGTATGTGGATGGGGAAGTTTTGTTTCTCCTCTTAGCATTTGTTTCTATAACCAGAAATAAAATTATATATTAAAGAAATGACACCAGAGCTCTGTGTGGTCCTTGTGAGTGACTGCGAGGGACAGACACACAGAAGGGCAGATGGTCTGGACATGCACCCTACTGCCTGGAGGGGGCACCTGACCCTGAGGGGCTGTTCTGCGCGAGTTGTGCTTCTCCCCTTCCTCCTCTGGCACTCACTCCTGGGAAGGAGCAGTCTGACAAAGGACATGATCGTGGAGGTGCCTTGATTTCCAGGGCTCACCCATCCTGAGTTCCCTGAATATTTGCAGCTTCAGGGACTTGAAGACAGTCCACATGTGCCCCTGAACAAGGAGGAACTATTGGAGCATCCCCTGATCCTGGGCACCCCAGCTCGGCAAGGGGATGCCAACAGGGGCCACAGCTATCTCTGTGGGTCCCTGACACCCACCAAAAGTGGCCCCTGGCAGATGCGGGTACCTGCCTTCACTTAGCTTCATGTGTGCTCTCTCTTAGGCCCTGCTTATTCTAGGTACTGAGCAGAGGAAAGGTGGTTGGTGTGGACGCCAGCGTCAGACAGACTTGGGTTCAAAAGTCAACTGGGGCCTTTAACCCTCACAAAGTTCCATTTTATCTGCAGCACAGATGCCACTTCCATCAGGCTAGGTGGTGCCATGCATGTCAGCTGCGGTGCAGTGGGCCACCTCTCTCAGGGCACCTGGAGTTTAACAGTCTCCAAAGACAACACTGGGCATTTCTGCGGTAGACCACCCAGGACTTGGGGTTTAATAAAAATGTGTTTGTCACAAACACGTTTCTTGTGAAGATTCTCTAGTGTTTGTGCCTGTGACTCATTCAGCTAGATACGTACATTACTGTCTTTCAAATTTTACACTTGTCACTGAAGGGAACACTCCACTTTCCTTCAGGTTACTCATTTCCATTGTTCAGAGTCCAACTGCAGCCTTAACTTAGTATCAGCAGATTCATTGTATTTTAAGATTTTAAACAAAGAGTAAGAGTGAAATTAGTTTCAGGAGCTGCATTAGCTAAATAGCATCTTTTTTAATTTTTGGTTTTAAGACAACCATTTCTCATTTGGAATACCTTAAAATAATATTTTACACAAATGTCAATTTTGTACGAAACGGTCAAATACTACCCGTGGTAATATCACTTGGGGGTGGGTGGAGAGAGGGAGGGAATAGTTCCTACAGAGAGAGAACATAGTTGAAGTCCTCAGTTAAAGTCCAGCTGCCCTCTGGGTATGTGCCAAAGAGCAGTGAGCATACACCCCACCAACACAGACTGTTTCACACCTACTCATTACGCCCAAACTTGGAAACAAGCCACACATTCATCAACAGGAGACTGGATAAATCATGATAAAGTCACAGTCATACATTGAACATACACGGCAATAAAAAAATAGCAGATGATTCCCACAGGCCTTAAGTTGGAGGAAAGAGCCATCAGAGAAGGCTGAATACTGTAGACTTCCATTTTATGAATGTGTGGTGATAAATGGGAGGCTAGCGGTTACCTGTGGGGTGGAGGGGAGTGAGTGTTGCCCTGGAAGGGGCACAGGGAGTATTGGGGGCTGGAGGGCTGGAAACATCCTCTCCTGATCAGGGGCAGTGGCTCAGTGGCTACAGAAGTTTCAGCAGTGGTGTGCTGGAACCAGCTGGTGAGAGCTGCTTGTTCAATTTTCAGTTTAGGGAGCCAGCTGACCCTTTATTAAAATTGTAGTTATATAAATTTGGATAAGTTACATTAGAAACAGTTAATACTCATTATGATTTATCACTTATTATTTTACTATTATCTCTGATCTCAAGTTACCCACACCCATTGCATCTGCACAGTGGACAGTCTTGGTGGGCCACTGTTCAGTGACCTTCGGTTGGTATCCTGAAACTCCCCTGGTCCTGGTGGGAGTATTTACACCACGGAAACAGTCAAACGCTGCAGGTCCCCAGTCCCCCTTGCCATAGGGACAGTTAACCATTTACCAGCATATCATTAATAGATATGTAAAACCTCAAGTTCATTTGAGATTTGTGCACCTTATGTTTTACTTTAACACTCTTTAACTATGAAGTTTGAACTCCTTTTCTCAAATGTTGTAGGTACAAATACATAGGAATTGAATGCGTAAACCAAAGCTCAAGTAACGCGGCAAATCCCACCCAATCCACATGTCTAATGCTCTCACTCCGTAGTCCAGACCCAACTTCCGGTGCTCTGGTTTGCGACGGGGGGGCGGTGCCCTGCCAGCCCCCGCCTCTCGTCTGGTTGGCGGGCTCCTTGCAGGTGCGAGAGGGCGAGAACGGAGGAGGAGGAGGCTCCCTGGCCAGCAACTTTATTCGGCAAACGCTGTGCGTCCTAGCAGGCCTGAGCTCCAGCTCTGCGGGGCCTCGGCCAGGCTGCCCTCGTCCCTGTGCCCCCGTGTTAGGAGTAGCTGCTGCTCCGCGCCCCCTTCCGGTTCTTCACCTACTTGGCAGTTCTGTATACAGAACTTCCAGTAAAATACCTGAGTGCCTTCGTGTGGGTAAAATGAAAGTTCCTGTGTCCAGGATACTCACTCGGTCCTGGTTGGCTATCTCACTACACACGTGTGGGCAATACGTTGCTATTGACTCTATATAGAGCTCCGCCCTGTGCTCTGGGTGATGCGGTAGCACAGCTGCGAGGCTGCGAGAGCAGAGCAGAGGCTGAAGTGGTGGCAGCGCCAAGGACAGAGGCCCAGGGGACGGCTGTGTGGGCAGAGAGGCCAAGAGGCAGAGACTGGCTTGCTGCATGCAGACTTGCTCTGAGTGGATGAGATTTTTAGTGATTGACCTGCCACCGTGGAGATAAAGTTGGGTATAACCCTTTCACCCCAAGAATGTTCTACTATCATTTCTTTGGTCACAATGGACCATACTGACCTTGCCCAGAGCTGAAACCCATTGACAAGACGCTCCATCTCCTGGCTTGGCACCAGTCGTCCTCAACAAGGACCGCACAGAGCCCGGGATCCCCGCAGGTGAGTGCTAAGCCTGTCCTCCCTCTGCCCCGGCCTCTCCCTTCTGGGCATCTTCTCACTGCTTCTCCCTCCCAGGCCCCCTATCCAAGCAGCGCCCAACATCCTGGCACTGTCCTGCTCTGCCTCATCTTCTCTTCACAGCATTCGTCACTGCTAGGCTCCTGTACGTCAGTGTGTTTGATAGCAGTTGTCTTTGTTGGCTTTGTTAAATCCCATCATGGCAGGGACTTGGCCAGTCCCGTTCACTAGTCCCCAGAACCTGAAACACTGCTCGCTGAAGGACTCCGCAAACCCTCGTCTTGTCCTGCCCCAATGCCAAGTGAAGGGCACCACCTGGTAAGCCAGAAACCTGCCGTTGTCCTTGGTTTTCCTATGTTCCTTCTCCCGCCCCCAAATCCACCAATCACCAGGTGCTACAAATCATACCCCTGAATGGTTGCTGACCGCCTACTTCTCCATCCTCATGGCCTCTACCTGGCCGAGGTAACCTCCTTTTCTAACTACACCTATTTCCCCCATTCCACTCCCTATCTTGCTTCCAAGCATCAGTGCATTTCTGCCACAGGAGGCAGGGCTCCATGTTGCCTGCAGTACCAGCCCCCAGGGCCAGCCCTCCCACAGCTTGGTCTGATACCCTCTGCCTCATAGTAGCCGCCAGTACCTACCGAAATCTTCCACCTGTACCACTTACCCAGTTTAGGGTGTAACAGCACTTATCGCGCTGGATTGTCACCTCCTGTGTCCCCACGCAGTTTACCAATGGAAACACTGTGGCCAACGCATCTTTTAAAATTACTTAAACTGGACTTCTCTGAACTTGCTGCCTCTTCTGAGATAGGTGCCGGTAGCCTGAGTATGGGTATGGTGGGGATGTAATAAGGCAGCAGTACAGCCTATGGTAGGTGGTAAATACACTGGACGTGCATCCAGCCCACAAGCCGCAGTTTGTGTAACGTTGTGCGGCGGGACTGCGCACAGGATCCGCACACCGCGGAGCTGCGGGCGGTGATGAGACAACCTAGAACTGGGGCAGCGGCGGAGAGGCTGCAGGCAGGGTCGGCGCCGGACGCCCATCGGACGCCGTCCCAGGCCCCGGGCTCCAGGGTCCCGGGGTGCCAAGGGGTCGCAGCCTCGGGGTCCGCAGCCCGGCAAAGTGAGTAAAGCCGCCTCGTATCCGCGGCCCGAGCGCCGATGGCCCCGCCCAGCGTCGGACGCTCCACCAGAGCCCATTGGCCGGCGGTCTCCTCGCGTGGTGCGGCACGTGACGCGACCCGGAAGCCGGCGGGGCTGCGGGCCGCGCACCTGGAGGTCGGAGCGGCGGGAGCGCGTGGGCGGCGTTCCCGGCGGCGGCGGCGGCGGCGGCGGCGGGATGTTCTCGGCGGGGGCGGAGAGTCTGCTCCACCAGGCCAGGTGCCCCGGCCGTTCCCTTCGGGCTGCACCTAGTGGTGGTCTCAGGGCGAGGGACGGGGGCCACGCCGGCCCGGCACCCGGCGGGGAGGTCTGGAGAGGGACGAGCCGGCCCCGAGCAGGTGTCGCCCGAAGGGTGAGCGGAAACGAAGCCGGCGGTGACCGCCGGTTGCTTGGCCCACGGCTTGGCGGTGAGAACCCCACGCCCGGCAGGGGCTGCCAGCTGCTTCAGGGTCAGGAGCACAAAGCCGCGCAGTGCTGGAGAGCCTGTTGGGATTGAGCCCTGGCTAGCTCCGTGTGCCAGGCTCAGGAATTCGGTAACAGCTGAGGGCCTTGAGGAGGCAGGGGAGGATTTTGTGATTTAGGAAGACCACTCTCACGCGGATGCATTGGATGGGCTAAGAATTACCCGCCGTCTTCCAGCGGGAGCTGGCTCTGATCTCCCTCCCACTAACTAGTCGGCAGCCCCTTCCTCACCAACTAACCAGGCATGGGAGAAAGCAGAATATAGGCTTGGACCAAAACCGTGTAGTCCATCAGACAGTCGACTTGATGCTGCTTGTTTAAAAGAAAAAAATGCAGGCCGAACCACAAGCCCATGCTAAACTTTTTTTAAAAACCCAAAACTGGACGGTGGTGGACCAGTTGGTGGGAAAGATTAGGATGGTTGCAGCTGCTGTGATTATAGTAAAGCAAGAACTTGAATGCAGATTAGGTTCTAAAGGCAGTGAAGAGGACAGAAATCTGTGGTCA
Source organism: Manis javanica (assembly GCF_040802235.1). Taxonomy (NCBI): domain Eukaryota; kingdom Metazoa; phylum Chordata; class Mammalia; order Pholidota; family Manidae; genus Manis; species Manis javanica. The sequence continues at coordinate 28,528,483 of NC_133165.1, forward strand.
AAATGACTCTTGAAAATCTGTTAGGAAAGTGCCTCGTGGATTTGCAGCACCATCTCCCAGTACATTCAGCAGTCTGTCTTTCCTTCACGATTGGACACATATTCCTGTATTCAAGTTACAGTATTCCAGTACAGGTTCATTTGAATTTGAATTTAGAGGCTATCTTAAATGAAAATATCTTTAAATACTAACATCTCACTCAAAATGGGATGTGCTCATCCCAAAGTTCTTGCCAAGAGACGGGTTCTGAGAGCCCCCTCAGAATTTCATTGGGTTTACCCCTGCCAGCTAACCTTCTACTCAGGGTCATACATTCATGGAATGACAGGCGGAAGGAACAGCCCTCACTATTGAAATGCTTCTCTGTCTTAAGTGAGGGTGGGTGTGGTCAAATACCCAGAAGCAAACTATATGCATCCTACAATTCCTCTCTGTTAGGCTTTGAGGGAAGTTAATAACTACCAAGTTTCGCTTTGCATTTTACTTTAATTAAGCCTGTGGTTTTTCTTGGTACTCTAAAATAAATGGCTATGGCTTAGGGACTTAGGATTTGGAATGAATTTTAGTTTTCTCTGAATTTTTCAGAGATGGAAATTAGGGGTGGTGAAAGCTAACAGAAGCAGCTCTGGTAAGCTGAAGACTAAGTGAAGAAGATGGGACTCAGATCAGGGCAGACAGGGTGTGCAGCAAGGTCAGCGGTGGTTCCCAGAATGCCCAGGATGAGTGAGGAGTTAACCCAGAAGGGAAGAAGCCAGGAATGTTTCCGGCAGAGGGTCTGTACACAGGGTCAGAAGCAAGAGAAACAGTGAGTGACAGCTCTTAGAGAAGTCAGGAGGGGAGGGGCCCTGGATGCGTCTTTAGGGTCTGTAGGAGTTTAGAGACTGACAGCCCTAGGGAGCTGTGGGAGTTTGAGCAACAGCCCTTTTAGAAGCAATCCTGTGATTTAGAGACTACATCAGAAGGGATTACTGTAGGACAAGGATGCCACGGTTCTGGGAAAGAGCCCTGTTACACCTGGGAGGCACCTGGCAGCCTCTTCCCACCTCATTATCCCAGTGAGAAACAGACTGGGACCTGGCTTCCCGTCTGTCTGCCTCCCCCTCATCCCACTGGGATGTTCTTTTGTTTGTAAGTGACCAAGTCCAACTCTGGCTATGAGTAAAAAATGAAAATGGGGACAGGGGGGCAGGAGGGAGGCAAGGAGTGGAAGAGAATTCATTGGGATTTTATCTGCCAGCCTTCAAGCGAGAACAAAAAATGAGGACCCCAGCTCCAGGCATTCAGGAACCTTCTTGTCAGCCCCAGTGCTGGGGAAGTTCTGTCTGTCTCAGTTCAAAGTTCCAGATTCCCAGAATGGATTTAGTGGCCTTCAGCCACAGCCTGGGGAGTGGACACACAGGGAAAGCACAGATGGCCCTTCTCCCAGAGCCCCACCCAAGGTCCCCAGTACAGGGACTCGTTGGCATGTTCCCTTTTCTTGCCTTTTAGGGTTCCATTTGGAGACTCTGTTCAATATCTTGCCTGTTGTCAGTGCTCAATAGATACATTTTTTAATCAAAATAAGTGTCAGAGTCAGAAACCTTTCAATGTGTCATAATATTAGCCCATTAATATGTAAGATTTAACTCTTGTTCCCAAAAGTTAAAGGCTCTTTGAAGGCATCTTTTGAAAAACAACTAATTTCATACTAAACTTCCCCTTACCTTTGGCTCTAAATTCAGTCAGTTTTAGTTCTGTTCCTGGAATACAAAATCAGAATGCAGGGAGGCTCCATTAATGAGACCTGTTGTTGTAACCCATTGGAGGGGTGGTCTCCCCAGCAGCCCTGCCCAGCAGAGGCGGCAGCGACCCAGTGGATCGCTGGATCCCAGGGGAGAGGAACCATTCCAGATGACCAGTCAGCAAATTTATCCTGCGAGACATTGCAGGGTGGTGGGACCCTCGACCCCAGGTTGCCAGCATGGTCCCCTTTGCCTAGGGAGATCCGCGGCGAGGAGCTGAGGAGGTTCTGCTCCCGGGTCAGTCAGCTGCTGCAGAAGGACTTGGGGCCTGACACCGCTGATGCCCTGCAGAGGCTTTTCCTCATCGTCTCGGCCACGAAATACAACAGGAAGTGAGTGTGATCATCTGCGGGTTATGGTGGGCCCGGGGCTGAGCTCCCGACATGTGCAGCCATGGGGCACACCTCATTAGCACCTGGCAGGCAGGCGCCAGCATCCCTTTGGTGTTTAAGACTTGTGTCTACTTAAACCAGTGCCTCAGATATAAAGAGCTCTCTGCACCTGCCCGAGGGCCCTGGGCAGCTTCTCTGGGGAGGGGGAGCCCTGGGGGGGGCCGGTGCTCTTGTGGTGAGATGGTGAGATGCCCCCCCCCCATCGCCTTGCCGCCCCAGGCTGGAGAAGACCTGTGTGGACTTGCTGCAGACCACCCTCTACTTGCCCACGTGCCCCGAGCAGCTGCAGCTTCTCTGTGTCGCCGTCCTGAGAGAGATGTCACCTTCCGACAGCCTGAGCCTGTCCTGTGACCACGTCCAGAACAGCCGGCAGCTGAGCCTGGTGGCCTCCGTTCTCTTGGCCCAGGTAACATCACTGTCACTGCCCAGGTATGTCGCCCTGCCCTGGGTGGCCCTGGTGCTGGCGTGTGGTCCCCCTGCCGGCACTGACTTGTCACGTGGCAGGCTTGGCTCTGCTTCCCCTTCCATTCGGCAGTTTCTGTGGCCGCTGTGGGGCTGCCCTGCCACCAGCGCAAGGATACATCTGGAATGAGCAGAGATACCCAGCTGCTCCCTCCCCTGCCTCCTTCCTAACCCCTCACTCCTAGGGCAGTGGCCAGGATGCTGTGAAGGCTACTTCAGACCACAGGGTCTGGGCTGCTCTGGTGACGTTCCCAGATGCCTGTGAGCGGTGGCGTCATGTGATGACACTGATTGAGCAGCAATCTTCTGAATTCGACAGTCCCCAGATGTTTTCAGACCAAATGACTCGTTGTCCAGGCACTTGGGCCTGGTGGCACATCACGTTCTACCTGTGTTTGACTTGAAGGGTGATAAGGAGGTGGTCAGAAGCGTGAGCCAGCAGGCATTCAAGGTCCTCGAGAGCCGGCAGCCCGAGGGGCCCAGCCTGCGGTACCTCCTCCCGGTCGTGTGGAAGGTCACCAGCCTGGCCCCGGGCACCCTCAGTGAAGGTATTCGCCCTTCCTGAGGGCACAGCATGTCCCCAGCAGCTGCTCACTTTCATGAAAGGCTGCTAGTGCCACCTGCAGCCTGAGCCTGGGGACTGCACAGTTCCCACCGTGTTGTTCCCTTCCCCACTCCCCTCCGTAGACCATATCAACCTGCTCAGCAAGAGGCTGGTGGACTGGCTCCGCTACGCCAGTGTCCAGCAGGGGGTCACACATTCCTCTGGAGGCTTCTTCTCCACATCCAGAACCCGGCAGGTGAGGCATAGAGCCTCAGAGCCTCCCTGTCCTGGGGCTCCCAAAGGGTCCCGCTAACTGTCCTTCCACCTGCCCTGGTTCCAGAACAATCCCCCGTCCATTTCCACTTGGGGGAGGGAGGTCACACAGGGTCACAGCCCCCCAGCCTGTGATGCTAGGTGGGTCTTTTGAGACCCAGGACCTGCTGGCAAGAGGTCGTGGGGGTCGCCCATCACTTATAGAGGGCTGTGTTCTTAACTCGGGTGCCAGCAATTATGTGTCTTACAAGGGTGGGTGCCCCTGGTTCTAGAGCAGGGTGGGCGACCTCGTTCAGGGTGGTAGCTCCCACTCCCACGCAGCCTCTCCTCCGCCCCACCCCCAGTGCCTGTGAGCCCCCCGCCTCCCCACCCGGGGATCCTGCCATGCTACCTGCCCTTCCTTGCCTCCTGCAGCCAGGTCCTGTCACCGAGGTCGATGGGGCAGTGGCCACAGACTTCTTCACGGTGCTGTCCACTGGGCAGCACTTCACAGAGGACCAGTGGATGAACGTACAGGCCTTCTCCATGCTGAGGGCGTGGCTGCTACTCAGCTGCCCTGAGGGTCCCAGCACCCCCGACACAGGTGGGATGCAGGCAGGACTCGGGAAGTAGGCCAGTGGGACCTGATGGGCCCCTGGGCAACATTGGCCACTGTGGCTGAGCCTCCTCGATACCAGGCGGCCTTCCCAGACAAGTCGGAGAAGCCAAGGGGATCATTCAGGGCAGCCATCAACAAGATTGTTGGGAGAGCTTGACAAAGGCCTCTATAAACTGCCGAGCAGTCCTGAGAGCCTGAACTCCCTGGGGTGGCCTGTGGGGGTGTGGGCAGCTGGGGCTGGGCATTGCCCACACCTGGCTAGTCCGTGCCCAAGACCCTCCTTGTGTTCTGGCCGGTGGCCTGCATGTGCAAAGCTCCCACGTCCTGCTGAGCGCTTGCCCTCGCTCCCAGATGACAAGTCTGAGCTGGAGGGCTCCACCCTGTCTGTGCTCTCTGCGACCTCCGCCGCCAGCCGCCTGCTACCGCCCCAGGAGCAGCTGAGGGAGAAGGCCTTTGAGTATTGCCAGCGCCTCATCGAGCAGAGCAGCCGACGTGAGTCCCCACGTGGTCTCCCTGGCCACAGGGGTGCCTGGGCTGCTCAGGGAGTGGGGGCTGGAGCCCCAGCAGCTGTCTCCCTGGGGGCCTTGGTTTCCAGGATAAGCCCCAGAGGCCTGGACATTGGACAGAACAAACCCTGCCCACCAGGCATCCATCCCCGCCTCACACCTGCCCTGGGGCACCTGCTCTGCCCATTGTGGGGTCCACCGCCCTCTCTTTGAGATTGCAGAACATAGTGCGCCTCTCGTTTGGCTGTTCTGATGCTGCCGAAGAAACCAGTTGATTCTCTTACTTCCCCAGGAGCCCTGAGGAAGGGCGACTCCGACCTGCAGAAAGCGGTAAGTGCCCGCCAGACGGGGTGGGATGGGGGTGGGCAGGGCGGGGCTGGTGCAGGCCCCCTCCAAACGCAGCCACTGTCTCCACAGTGCCTGGTGGAGGCCCTGCTGGTGCTGGACGTGCTCTGCAGGCAGGACCCCTCCTTCCTGTACCGCACCCTCTCCTGCCTGAAGGCCCTGCACACGCGGCTGTGTGGGGACCTGGCGTGCGTGCAGGCACTGCTGCCCATTGCCCAGTTCTTCCTGAACCATGGTGAGCCTGCCACGTAGGCCCGTGAGGCCCCTGGAGCTTGCTGGGCCTCTGCAAGACAGCACAGCTCATGCCAAAGGGCAGCTTTTCTCCATGTTGCTCTCATTCCCTTGTAGAGTGGCATTGCTGGGATAGACTGTTAGCAGTAGATGGTGGCAGTTTTAAAATGGATTTATGTAGCCAACTAAGTGCTGTCAGCTTTCTGTCTCAGAACTCTGCCATGAGAGTTCATGAGTCTGGTGGAAGGTGCCCTGAAGCCCGCTTCTCCCGAAGAACGTTCCGCATGTTACTCAGAGGAATCGGTCTGTGGCCAGAGGCACTTGGGAAGAGCCGAGCGCTGCTCCACTAGCTTTTCTCCTGCAGGCTGGACGTCTCTGAGCCTGTGGAGACTCTGAGGGCTCTAACGGCAGCAGGGGTGTCCTCATGGTAGGGGGACTCCTGTCTGGGGCCTTCTGCCCTGATGGGGCCTCATGCCTTTCAGGGGAGGCTGCTGCAGTGGACTCAGAAGCCATCTACCAGCATCTGTTTACCAGGATCCCTTCCGAACTCTTCCATAGCCCGATGCTGGCCTTCGAGTTCATCCAGTTCTGCAGGGACAACCTTCCCCTGTTTGACAGAAACCGTGGCATTCTCAAACTGAGCTTCCCCAACCTCTTCAAGGCATGCTCGGCATCCGTGGGCCAGTGAGGGCCTGGGGTGCCGGGTAGGAGTGCTCAGTGCCCCCAGGCTGTGCTCTCTGCCCAGGAGCCTGCAGGTGAAGCGTGGCTGTGACCATGGCCCGGGCCCTCCCAGGCCTGGAACACAGGGTGGGGGGACTGCGGGGCAGCCCCAGGTGCCACACCTCTCCCTACACATCGCAGCCTGGGAAGGCCTCGCGCCAGTCCTCCTGGGAAGGGCTGATAGGGCTGACTTTGTGGTTTGGTTCTCATAGAATTTGTTCAGATTTTAGCACCCGGGAAAATCCCTTCACCTGGGGCCTCACCGGGTGTGTTCAGCCCTTTGGTGCCAAGGGCTTCTGGTGTGTCTGTGACGTATGTCACTGTGTAGCTTTCTCAAAATCCATTGGAGGGCTCATCCTTTTCTAGAAACAACTATGATAAGTGGAAGTAGTTGATTTAACTGGGGGCGTAAAGTTAACACAGTAGCAATAAAGGCCCTAATGAAGGGAAAAAACAAATGGGGTGTTTTGGCCCCTGGGTCACAGTGCAAAGGGCCACCACAGCTCCTGGCCAACAGCAGCGCATGAGGTGGCCGATTCTGGCTTTGTCCCCACCTGACGCTCTGCGGCCGGGATGTGCACCCACATGCCCCCCTGGCTCCCCTCTGATTCCGCTGTCCCTGCAGTTCCTGGCCTGGAACAGCCCGCCCCTCACCTCCGAGTTCGTGGTGCTGCTTCCAGCGCTGGTGGACGCCGGCACAGCTGTGGAGATGCTGCATGCACTGCTGGACCTGCCGTGCCTGACCGTGGCCTTGGACCTGCATCTCAGGTGAGCCCGGACCGCCGCTAGCCCATCAGTGCTCTGCCTGTGCTGCCTCGTCTTACAAGCCACCCCTCTCCTCGCTATCACCGACCCTGTGCCCCCCCTCTGCCTGCCCCTCCAGCACGGGACCCTCCTCCTTCCTCCTCTGGCTGTTGTGGGAGCCACCTCTGATGCAGAGCAACTCTCTGGGCCCAGGGCCCCCGACCTGCCTTTCACTCAGCCATACATCTCATCTCTCCTTGGCCAGTGGGTGTCCATGAAGGCAGGAACTGAGCCAGGCCTCAGTTGCTCCATGCCTGTGTCTGAGTCCAGCCTGGGGTGTCTGTTCTCACACAGGTCATCACCAGCTGCATCTGAGAGGCCGCTCTGGGATGCCTCCCTCAGGGCCCCCAGCTGCCTGGAGGCCCTCCGGGACCCACAGTTCCAGCCCCTCTTCCAGTACCTGCTACGGGCCACAGCCAGTGGAACCACAGAGCGGTAGGGGCCACTCTTGCTAGGGACCCCCAGGGTAGGGCTCCTGCTGGGTGGCCCAGGCCCACGACCCTGTAGAGGACACAGGAGTATCCTGAGCCCTTAGCACAGGCTGTGGGCAGCTGGAGCCTATCCCAGGGAGCTGGGCTCTGGGGTCTACCCCAGGCCTCGGGCCTCTTGACTTGGAGACATAGCTCCACCAGGCTTCAGGCCCAGCTCTTCCCCAGCCACTTGACCGAATCCTCGTAACCATGGGAGGTAGGTGCCATGACGCCTCCAGTCTACAGAAGGAGAAACTGAGGCCTGGCACCCCCAGAGCAGGAGAGCCAGGACTGGGACCCAGGCCCCTTGCAGCTCAGTCCCACATCAGCCTCCCTGGGTCCCAGGGAGCAAGGCCGTCCCAGGAGTAGGTGGCTGATGACAGGAGCGGGCCTGTCAGCACAGGGTGTGCTTGGGAACAGGGTGACCCCCCTTGAGGAGGGCAGTGTGCATGGCTGCAGAACCTGGCCCAGGTCACGGCACCCCACTGGCCTGTGGGGCCACATGGATTCATGTCCAGAGTGTGTCCCTGTACTGGGTGGGGCTGGGGAGCAGGCAGGTGGGTGCTCAGTGGGCTGTGCTGTGTCCCAGGCTGGCCCCACTCCACCAGCTGCTGCAGCCCATGGCCAGCTGTGCCCGGGTGGTCCAGTGTGCCCAGGCGGTGCCCACCCTGCTCCAGGCCTTCTTCTCAGCAGTGACCGAGGTGAGTCTGCCTCCCAGATCCTCCACACGGCAGAGGGGCCACCCAGAGAGAGGGCCATGGCCACACCCCTGACCTTTGTGGAGCCTCCAATTCCTTGGTGGCTAAGGGGTGGATATGGCTGAAGATCAGCGAGAGTCACAGGAAAGGGTGCACACGCTGGCCCTGAGCAGGGGCCTGGCTGCCAGGTTGCATAGTCTGTCTCACTTTGACCCCCAGTTTGCAGATGGGGCCCTAGCCAATCAGCTGGCCCTGCTGCTCCTGGAGAGAAGCAACTCGCTGTACCAGGTCCCACAGTATGAAGCCCACGTGCACAGGTGCGCTCCTCCTGTCAACCCCTGCGGACTTCACCTGTCCTGCAGCCACATGGCCCCAGCCCTGTGCTTTCTTCAGTGACTCCTTACGCATAGCTCATCACAGCCTGGATCCTCCCCCTTCCCATGCAGCTACCACGGTGCCACTCACCAGTCCCTGGTGGCCCTCAGCCCCTCTGCCAGGCTGCCACCCCCAGTGCCATCTCCAGGCCAGGCTCTTCCTGGGTTACTGTACAGACCCCTACGTCCCAGTCCTGAATGTTCCAGCGCCCTCTCCTTCCCTCTTGCCTGCTGTCTTCAGAGCAGGCCAGGTCCCTGTTCTGCAGTGCCTTCCAGTCGCCCTCCCATTCCAGAAGGTCTGACACATGCAAGTTGGTCCCCCTCCACTCGCAAGCCGAGGATGGAGGACAGGCAGCCAAGCCCCAGGCCCTCTGGGGACCTTCACCTCCACCTGGCGCTCAGAGGCTTTCCTGTTCACTTCCTGGCTCGTGTTCTGGGCGGCAGGGGCCGGGTCTGTGGGGCTGTGCTGCAGCTCATGCATGTCCTCTCTGGGCAGAGTGCTGAGCTCGCAGTTCCTGGCCCTCTGTAAGCTGCACCCCGTCCTGGTGGTCGAGCTGGCCAAAGAGCTGCTGGAGTTCGTGGGAAGCGCAAGCAGCCCCCTCGGCACAGGACTTATGTGCACCTCCGTGGTAAGGCTCCCAACCACGTACTCCAGCCCCTGACACAGCAGGGCCTGGACGTGGGACCGACATGTGTCCCTGCCAGGTGTGGGCTATCGGTGAGTACCTGGCGGTGTCCTGGGACCGGCGGTGCACTGTGGAGCAGATCAACAGGTTCTTCGAAGTCCTGGAGGCCCTGCTGTTTGAGGTCACCCAGTCCCGCCCCTCAGCTGCCCTTCCCAAGTGTCCGCCGCATGTTGCCACCGTGCTCATGACCACACTGACCAAGCTGGCCTCCCGGAGCCAAGACCTGATCCCCAGGTACCATCCGGGGGTGTAAAGAGGGAGCCCAGAGGCTTCCCGTGGAGAAGGAAGCAATGTCCAAGGTCCCCCTGTCCCAGCTGCAGACCAGGCGTCTGCAGGCCAGAGGCTCTGGGCGGGCGCAGGCGGCATGTCGGTGCCTCCGCCTCACTTCTCCGAGCTGAAGCCGCACTGCTGGGCCCCCTCGTCCCCAGGGTGTCTCTGTTCCTGTCAAAGATGAGGACCCTGGCCCAGAGCCCAGCCACGAGCTCCATGTACTGCGAGGATGCCTCAGGAGCCGTCTGCACACGGGCCACGGAGCTGCTGAACCTGCTGAAGATGCCCAGCGTGGCCCAGTTCGTGCTCACACCCAGTGTGGAAGTGTCTCAGCCCCGCTACCACCGTGACACCAACACAGCCTTGCCTCTGGCCCTACGCACGGTCAGCCGGCTGGTAGAGAGGGAGGCAGGCCTCCTGCCAGGGGAAGGCACAGTGACCAGGTGAGCGCCAGCTGGGGCCGCAGATCCAGAGCCTGGTTAGCAGCCAAGCCGTGGCACCCGTGCTCAGGGAGGAAAGCAGGAGCCCCCGTGGGCCTCTGGCCCTCAGCACTCACGCCTGTCACCGTCTCCTTGGGGTGCTCGCCTCTCTCTCCCAAGCCAGTTCTCCCGTGACCATGCTGGGCTGTGTGGTGAAACAGCTCTGATTATAGCTCTCGCCCTTTGTGGCTGGACCTGAGCTGTCTGCTCTGGGTCTTGCTGTTCCTTGTTTTGGGCAGGTTGGGGGCAAGAAGAGACACAGCAACAATAAATCTCCTTTTGGAAGTATCTGTGTGAACATGCAGGGTCTGTTCCCTTCCTCAGCCTGGGGAAGGCCAGGAAGGGGGCCCAGCAGGCAGCCGCCTAGCTGCTGCCCTGTACTGCTGGGCGGGGAGGGCTGGCCCTGGGGATGTAAGGGGCCAAGCACAGGACTCCAGCCAGGGCTACCAGGGACCCCGCCACCAGGAGCCCTACACAGAGCAAATCCAGGTGCCCTTTCACGTTATCCCAAGTGGGGGAGACGCCACAGCCCTAGCGCTTCTACCGCTGTGCATTTTAAGTCAGCGCTGCCCCAAGACGCCCCCTCCAAGGCTCCGCCTGTGCTGGGACTGTCCTGCCACCAGGTGGCGCTGCTACTCAGTAAGCCTCCTGCCGCGCTGCCGGCCCATCCGACCCCACTCAACCTTTGGCAAGTCCAGGGGGCACGGTTGAAGATGTAAGTTCATCTAGGGAAAATGCTATTGTTTTTGCCAGCTGCTGGGTGCTACTTTCAATTAGTGCTCAGCTCAGGGTGTTTTCCAAACCTACATATGAGCTAGTTTGCGAGTCCCAATCCTGAGGACCAGGGCCATCTCCTTTGCAGGGCAGGCTTGTGGTGGCCGAGGGTCTGGAGTCCAACTACCGGCTTCAAATCCTGGCTGGCCGCCGCCTATTAGACTGAATCCTTGGTCTCTGTTCTTCACTCCTGGGGTTGTAATCCTCACGCTCGCCGTGCTGTGGCCTGGGGGTCTGGGTGAGCTGCCCACCTGGCCAGCAGGTTGTCAGCAGGAGTGAGGGCAGCTGAATGTGGCCTGGGAGGTGGGCTGCTGCCTAGCACGGTGTAGCTACTCCAGGAAGAACACTCCTGGGCCACAGGGTGGCAGACGCATGGTGCCCTCCTAGATGCTACCCGGTACCAACTCCAGCAGGGCTGGGGGCAAATGACTTTGCAGACCCTGCATCTGTGACTTTTCCTCACAGCATTATTATGGCACCGGCTGATGATGGAGAAAATCACAATCTCACAGCACTCCAGTTTCCTCTTCTGAGAAATGGGAATAACAGTCCTGACCCAAAGGAACTGATGTGAGAATTAGCCATGTTAACGCCTGTGACATGCTCGGAGGGCTTGGTGTGTAAGCTCCGACGGCCTGACACTGCGGGTGCACCATCTCCCAGGGGCTCTGTGGTCACGTGGGGTCCCCCGTTTGGCTCTGCAGCCTGGATGGCCAGCCCTGACTCCCCCGCAGAGCAGTGGGGTGAAGGGTTGAGACCAGTTAACTCAGCAGGCCTCAGGCCGGCCACCAGTCTCCACAAACTTGTTTTGGGCTCTAAGGATTTTAGGTTAAGCCGTACATTTTCTTTTTAGGTTGTCACACATTTAAAATGACTTTCTGAAAAATACATTTTACCTCGCCTTTTGGGAACTTGGTAGTGTAGCCCTGGAGCCTTGCCCTGAGCAGCCGCCCACAGCCTGGGCAGATGCTCCCGTGCCTCTCGGCTGCGCTCACCAGGGGGCAGCATGGAGCTGCGGGCGTAGGGCGCCAGGAGGACCCAGGACACTGCGCCAGGGCTGGGCACCCCCCCACCTACCCCTTTCCACGTGAGGGCTGCATCTGCTGCGGACTGGCCAGGATCCCCTTGGCCCTGGGTCTCTGTTCCTGCCAACGATGAGGACCCCGGCCCAGAGCCCAGCCACAAGCTCTGTGCACTGTGAAGAGGTCACGGGAACCGTCTGCATGCCTGCCATCACGCAGCTGAACCTGCTGAGCACAGTTTGGGGGTGTCCCAGCCCCGCTATCATCACACCAACACTGTCCTGCACATGGTCAGCTGGATGAAGGAGGCGGGCCTCCTGCCAGCGTGGAGGCACAGTGACCAGGTAGCCGCCAGCCAGGCCACAGATGAAGAGCCTAATATTAGGGCCAGGCCGTGGCGTCAGGGGTCAGGAAGGAAAGTGGGGTGGGAGTGCTGGGGGAGGAGGCCTGGGCAGGACTCTCACTTTATAACTTTCTGGGGGCCTCTAGACCCTTTCTTGGGACTGTACTGAGCATGTAGTTACCAAGAGCAAACCACCTGGCTGGCAGCTCCAGCCCTTTTTGGGGATGCTGGGGTGTCCCTGGCATGTCCCTGCCACTCCTTGATAGTGGGCAGGGTGGAGGCAGACAAGTTAGTTAAAACCATTCTGTCATCACAGTGATCCCCCTGTCCTCCCAGGGTCTCTCCCTCACTGGCAGGGAGGGAAGGGGTTCCTGTGGAGCCCCCAGCCATCCCTCTGGGCCCTGGGGAGTCTGGCACAGTGCCCACCCTGACTCCACGCAGCACCTGCTCTAAGAATATGGAAGATAGTTTATTGAATCTGTTCTCCATTAAAATATTCAAACAAAGCTCTACAACAAACATCACAACTTAGTGTTATCTGTCATATAAATAAAATATACAATAAGATGTACACTGTCCACAGGGCAAGGAACCCACACAGGAACAAGCTGGCAGGACCTCAGGGCAACATGCACTGGGGGCATCCTTAGGCCCACCTAGGGAGGCGGTGTGCGGAAGTGGATCTTCTTGGCCGTTTCCGCATCAGATTTGGCAATCAGAAACCGCATCTTCTTGCCCCCATGCCGGATCAGATCCACTGCTCTGCAACCCAATGAGGGGTATGGAGAGCATGGACCAGCTCGCAGGCAGCCATCCAGCTGCAGTGGACCCAGTTTCTGGAGGAGCCCTGGGGCAGACCCAACCCTCCACCCCAGCTGTCACCCACTGCTGACGGGGCGGGGTGTGGGCCTGGCCATCACGTGCTCCCCCGGAATGGGTGCAGTGGCCTTACAGTTAACACTGAGCCCTGGCAGAGACAGTGTTAGGGGTCACGGGGTCACGAGGCAGATCCTGTGCTCACACTGCTGCCCTTGCCCCCAGCCCCTGGGTGGCTGCTTTGTCATCTGAGGTCTAATGAGGGGAGGGAAGGGGGAGAGGTGGATACAGAGAGCAGGTGGAGGGCCATGTTTCCACTTACTCATCTCTAAAATGGGGCAATGACTGGACCGCCTGTGGGATCGGGGAGTAGGCGAGGCTGATCATGCGGGGGCCCTGGCCCAGCCCAGGTGGCTTTGCCCACCCAGCCCCGCAGGAAGGCCGCCATACCTCAGGTAGCTGATGCCCAGCAGGCTGCTGCCGTTCACCTCCAGGATGCGGTCTCCGGGTGACAGCCGGCTCTCCGACGCTGCGGGGCTGCCCGGGAGCAGGGTCTGGATGTACAGCCCAGGGGCACCCAGTGGCGTGTGCTGGGGGGAAGCAGAGCTTCAGAGGTCTGTGGCCCCTGCAGCTTGGGGATCCCTGGAAGGGCTCGCTTGTATGGTCATCAGTGTGTCTACAAGGACACCTGCACATGTCACTGTCCCCACAGGCCCAGGACAGACACAGATGTCTGAGCAGAGGCAGCAAAGCAGGCTAGGGGAGTGGCTGCTGCATGTCAAAACCCCTTCCCTTCTCTCAAATTTCAGAGATGCCCCTGACAAGCCCCTGCCCCAAGCCCTCGGTGGGCCTCCCTGTCTTCCTCTCGTGGTGACCACACAGGCTGGGGGCCTGTCCACAAGATGTGGCCCCTTGACAGGAGGTGACTGGGGCTGCAGGGTTAGGCAGGCCTCACCATCCCGTCAATCAGGCCCATGCCCAGGCCAGAGGGGCCGCGCTCCAGCTCCACCAGGAACACGTAGCAGAAGTCCTCAGTGCTGGAGCTGCCGCTGGAGGGGGCTGGAGGGGGTTGGTCATCCTCGGGGGATGCACAATCTCCTGGGGGCAAGAAAAGGTGGGCTGGGGTGAGGGGCCCAGGGGTGTCCTCTTCAGCCACTTCTCCACAGGGGAAAGCACTCATGCAGCTCCAATGATATGCCTCTTTGGGGCTGTGGGCCACACCCCATGCACCTGGAAGGGACACCTCTGTTCCCCACCGTGGCTGCCCCAGGACACTGGCCCATCAGAGGCTGGCTGTTCCCAGAGGCTGAGAGAGGGCTCTGCTCAGGCTCTTGCCCAAGTCTGCTCTCCCAGGCCTCCCCAGCCCCCTGCCCTCTCCCAGCACCTCTAAGCACCCTGCCAATCAAGGGCTCCCTGCCACACGAGGACTCCAGGGAGCCTGCCCCACCCTGGGCTAGGGCTCTCTCTGGCTCTGCGGCCCCCACTCAGCACCCTCAGGGGCCCATGCCTTCTCCACAAGATCAGGCCGGGCCTTGGCAGAGCCGGGGCCTGGTCCGAGTGGCCTCCTCACAGCCCTGGGGCTCTGATCCCAGCACACCTGAGCAGGTTTCCTACCTCAGCAGCAGCTCACCAGGTGACCCCTGTCCTCAGGACACACTCCCACCTCGGCAGGAGCTCTGCCAAGTGCCCCGCTGGGCTTGGCAGGGGTGGCTTCACCCTTGATCAGCTTCACCTACAGCCCATCCAGCCACACACACACATGCACACACTGCCTCCCTGCCCCCAGCGGCCTCAGTTCGGCCGCCTCCGGTGTCTACCCCATCTCCGATGCTGAATGCACATCTCCCGAGCCATCCCTGCCCCTATCCTGGGTGGAACAACACCCTCAGGCCCCCAGGGGGTCCCCACTGCCTGGGCCTCATCCCTTTCCAATGCCCAGGGATACAGGTGAAAAAGAGCAGGTAGGTACTGAGAAGCCCGGCCAAACGTGCCACCAGGACTGTGGGTGGAATGACCCGAGGGGACCTGCCCAGGCGCCAGCAGGGTCTGGGGACTGGGGTGTAGGCATGAGCCTGGGGGTGGGCCTCACCTTCCAGAGGTGGTCCCTCGAAGCCACTCAATCCATTCCTCCCTGCTTCCAGGAGCGCCTTCCCACAGGTGCTGTCAGGTTCGGGCCAGTCAGGGGCAATAGGCTCCAGGCCAAGTGGGGTGCTGGGAGGCGTGAGCAGGCATGAGGAGTCCACGTGGGGGGAGCCAGCCTGGGGACCCCCATGGCTCATGCAGCTCGGCTGCCTTACTGAGAGGCCCTGTACACGGGGAGCCCCGACAGAAGGAAGCAAGCACGTGGGGCCAGCTTCACAGGCTCCTCGGCTGGAGGCCCTGGAAGGCAGGGGGCAGCTCTGGCTCTCAGGATGTCCCTCAGGAGTGGTGTGGTGCAGGCCCTGGTGGGGGCAGGGAGAAGGGGCTCAGATGCCAGGCCACCTGACACCGAGGGGCCTCCTGCTTGCCTTTTCCCTCAGGGCAGCAGCCAGGTGCTGCCTCCACGTTCTGCTCCCCCACCCCAGTTATCAAAGCCAGAGCCAGGACAGGGTGTTCAGCTGGGGTACCTCAGGGCACCCCCGCTGGGCAGCCCCACCGCTTGGGATAGGCTTGCTCCGCAGGCTCCACAGGAAGTGGCGGATGTAGAGCAGATGCTGGTAGATGCTGTCATCCAGACAGCCGGCTTCTAAGTCCACCTGGAAGCCCTCGCTCGGCAAAACAATGGGTGGAGGATTTTCATAGGACTCCAGGACATCCTCTGCAGGCAGGGGAAAAGGATGGCATGACCAGCTGGCCCAGAGGAAGCTGCCTGCCCCTCGCGAGCCTCGCCTGAACCCCCACCTGGCACTGTGGGAACCCAGGACGAGCAGACAGACCCGACAAGGATGGGTGAGTGGGGATCCAGGCAGGGGGGACCTGCCCACGACACGTTCTCATCCCTTCTGAATCTCAGCAACCACCCAGCATTGAGCCCAAGCTCTGGACAGAGAACAAGGCCCTGCTCTCCAGGACTTCTGCCCCGGTGCCCCCTTCTGCCCGACGCCTGCCTGTGCTGGGAGCCTAGCAGGCTCAGCCAGTACGTCTGCTCGCTCCGAGCCGGCACCTGCTCCCCTGGCTCCCATGGCCTATGTGCATGTTGGTCTCTGAACGTGAGCACCTCCGGACACAGGCCTCAGAAAATGGGTTGGGGCAGTCCACAGTTCCACTCAGTCCCTCTAGTCCAGGCCAAGCACACAGGGGACCAGGACAGTGGGGAAGCCCAATTTCTATCTGTATCTCCTACCAGCCTTTACATTCCATTTTTGTTTTGTGTTATATGTAATGTTCAGGTCAAGAAATGCATGTCTAATTTATAAGACATATATGTGGATGTCTATATCCACATATACAGTGTGTGTGTGTGCATGCCAGGCATGCTCAGGAACTTTTCTCAGGGGTCGGTAAGGTGGCATCCTGTGTGGAGACCCTGCTCTCTTCCTGGTGGCCAGGCACAAAGTGAAGCCCCCATCCTCAGGCTCCAGGAGAACACAGGGGACCTCTGACCTGAGCCTGGAGCTTGGGACTTAGCCCCCACTGTGGGGGTCCCAGGCCTGGGGGGAGCAGGGCACCTGCAGAGGAAGGCGGTGCAGGGTAGAAGTGCCAGTTGCTCAGCAGCTCCTCCAGGAAGCCCTCCCAGCCCCCGCTCCCATCTGCCCCAGCACAGCCCTCAGGGCCCTTGCTCCTGCCTGGAGGAGGGCTTACCTGACTTGAAGGCATCAGGGCTGTCCTGGACACCTGGCTCCCAGGCGCTCATGGGGCCCATGGCTGAGGCCAGCTGGTATTGCGTCAGCAGCCTGTGCAGCTGGGCGGGGCTCAAGGCGGGGAAGGCAGCCCGCAGGTTTGCCCAGCTCATCTGGGTGACAAGAAGGAGCTCACAGTCAAAGGCCCAGGGTGGCACAGCCTCACCCAGGGCGGCTCTGGCGGCAGAGGCAGAGGGCAGGACTCCAGACCAGCATACCCAGGCCCCTGGGATCCAGGCAGGCAGTGAAGTCAGAGGGGTCAGCGCCCGTGCAGCAGGGCCACCCTCCAGCAGGCAGCTCGCCCATGGCAGCTCATGGGTGTCTGGGGGGAGAGCTGGCTGGGGTGGCCATTCCTGGGAGAAGCCAGCAGGCACCACAGTGAATGCCTTGTCCACTGGCTATGCCCCTCATCAGACACAAGCAGGACTGGGAAAGGAGGGAAAAGCCACTGGGAGATTAGGGTAAAGTGAGACAGGATTCCTGCCTCACATGCACAAGAGATCTGGTCCATTAGGATGTGCATGGAGGCAAAAACCGCATCCCGTAGGCGTCACAGACTACCTCTGCGCTCTCAGGACTGGGAAAGCCTCTTTAACGGAGACAGACGGGCACCTGGGGATCCGCAGGTTTGTTGGTGTGACTGAATCACTCAACACCTGGTGCAGCCTCGCGGCGGCTTCTTCTTAACCTGAAGGGCCCCTACTCCCATCCTGGCAGCCTGGCCGCCGCCTTCTGCCTCCAGGCTTACCCTCGTTGCTGTGAGACACCCTCTGGCAGCTTCCCGGAAAGGGCTCCTGGGGGGCCGCTGCTGACCTCGCCAGTGGAGTGTCCAGCTCTGCTTGCCCCATGGCAGGAGTTCGATCCAGAGCTCCGGCCCCAATCAGTGGGCTTGGAACCTGGAAGGCGGCTCCTTTGCCCCATCCCGAGCTGCCCGCGGTGAGTCAGAAACCGCTCTCACCACGCACCTTCAGGACACATCTTCTCTCTCCTTGGGAAGCTCAGGGGGTTGGGTCCCCTGTTCTGAAATTCTGCCGCGCCGGGTGTTGGGGTGCAAGCCCGTGCTGGCACTGTGCTGTTTCGCCCACTGGCTGCACGTTGTCTACAAAATGCAGACTCAGGATGCACGGGTCTGGGAATGACCTTGTCACCTTCCCTTCCCACCCTGGTGCTCTGCTCTTTGAGGGCAGCTCTGGGCGCTGGGCCTCCCTGATCAGCCCTTCAGTGCCCCGTCTTTCTTCCTGTTACTCTCTCACTTGATTTTATTACCGATGCTAAGACGCTGTGGTTATCACGCCTCTTCCTGGCAGGCTCGATCCCATCCTAAGGCTCCAGGGGAGGGGAGGGCAAGCCCCAGGAGCCAGCGCCCTGCTGACCCCCAGCCCGAGCCTCCACCCTCCACAGGCCAGCCAGAGGCAGCCTTTGTTTGCCCCGAGGTGGCTCCTCCAGATTGCTGCCATTCCTGGAATCCAGGCTTCCCTCCCAAGCCTGTGGGTCCTCCAGGGTGGGCCAGGGGAGGGCGAGTAGCGGGGGCGGCATCCTGTGCAGGGTCGGAGTGCCTCCCCTTCCCACCTTACCAGCTCTGCTTTCTGGGTGATATCCTGGTCTTCATCTTCCAACCCTGCTGTTGAATTTTTCTTCTCTGCTGTCATAGTTTTAATTTCCAAGAATTCATTTTCTTCTCTTATTTATGGAACTTGTTATTATGTTATGGATACTGTATTTTCTCTTATCTTTATGATGATATAAATGTTTCTTTTTACTGTTTCTTCTCCCTTTACTGTTTCAGGGGGTGATAAACTGCCTGAGCTTATTTGATAGGGCCCTCAAGCTAAGGCCGGCTTCACATTTTTAAAGGACTTTAAAGACAAGAAGAAGAATTTGGGCTGGAGACCTCAGTGTGGAGACCACTTACTACCTTTACAGAAGTCTGTGGGCTCCTCATCTGTCCTCCCACCTCTACCCCAGGCCTCTTTCAGGTGAGTGTTAACAGTTGCCTGGCGACACCTGCCTGAGTCCAGGCTTGGCATCCAGGGCCACTTACCATGCTGGCCTGGCCAGTTCTCTGTGGAAACCCAGAGTCACCCCATCCTCCACCTGAGCGGCCACCCTGGTCTGCCAAGTCAGCCACCTCCTGCTCAAGGGGCACAGGCCTGAGCCACGAGGGGCCAGTGTGCCGGGGCCTGACCATGTGGGGTCCAAGCTGTGTGGGGCCAACATGCCGGGCCCGACATTCAGTAGATGCTTTGCCACTCAGAAGCCCCCTTTTCAGGAGGGGATCCTGGTCTCCCCAGACTGGAGACCCTTTGTTTTAAACACTGTGGAAATATACTCGTCTTCTGCCAGAGTAAGAAACAGGCCGGCACCCAGTCTTGCTGAACAGGGGTAGCTGAGCGCCTTGGGCTGCTGCGTCCTTCTCTGGGCATTTTTGTTGAAGTACAACAAGCACACGAAGGCTACACAAATTAGTGTGCACCACTCAATAACTGTTCCAAAGAGCAGGCGCCGGTGCACCCAGCCTGGGCTCATGCGGAGCACCGCCCCAGCGCCCCCACGGGCGCCATCCTGATGCCCAGTGCCACAGGTGCTCTCCTGCTTTGCCCCTGGATTGCAGGAAGCACAACGCCTGTTCCTGAGCCTGACCCCATCCACACAGGTTCCTGTGTGCCTGCAGGTACTGGCACATTCTCGACTGTGCAGCATTTCCCAGTCATGAGTGTACCCCACTCTTACCCACCCCGCTGTGGAGGAGTGGGGCTCTTCACATCCCCGTCCACCGTGCAAAAGATGGGTGCAAGTATTTCCCTCGGGGACCTGCTAGGTGGGCAGAGCTCCCGATGCAGCCCCAGGGCCAGGCGGGGGCACCGCCACTCCCCACCCAGGGCCCACGCTGGCTTTTCCAGCTTTTGCCATTCCCATGTGTTTGGTTTTGAAGGCTCTGTGGTTTTAAATTAGATTTCTCTGATGATTCATAAAATTACTCGTCTTTTCATGTGTGATTTTTCTTCTTAAAATCCCCTTCTGGGTTTTGGTATCAAGATTGTGCTGGCCTTCTCCAATGAGATGGGATGTCCTCTTTTCCTAGTTTCTGGGGTGAATTTAAGAAATAATGGCTTCATTTATCCCTTTAATGTTTAATTCACCAATGAAACCATCTGGGCCTCAAATCTTCTTTTTGGATTTCCTTAAAAGATGTAAGACAATTCAGATTTCCTACTTCCTCTTGTATCACCTTTAATAAGTGTTCTTTTTATTTATTTTATCTAAATTACCAGATTTATCAGCATAAAGTTGGTTATAATATCTTCTTACTATTAATTTAAAAAAAATTTGTCCCCAGTCTTTTGAGATACAATTATTAATTTTTAATGTAGGATCTGAGTGATATCCCCTCCCTCATTTTTTATATTGGCAATTTGTGTCTTCCCATTTTCATTAAACTTTTCAAAGAACCAACTCTTGGCTTTTGCTTTTCTCTATTGTATATTTGTTTACTATTCCACTGGTTTTTGCTCTTCTCTGTTCCTTCCTCCCCCCCACTTTCGGTGGGTTTCATCTGCTTTTCTCTTTCCTTGACCATCACCATTCTCAGCCTGCCTTGTTTTCTATCACACACATCTAAGGCTACAGCTTCTCCTCGTGGCACGGCTTTAACTGCATCCATGGGTTTGGGTGGTGCATCTTCAAGACCAAGTGGGGGCTGAGCAGGGTGGGCTGGGTGGCCCAGCCTCTGCTTGACACTCCCACCAAGGTTTCATGCGAGAGCCTGGTGCTTACTCCCTTAGAGTCCTGAACTCAAATCTTTGCTCCTCAGCATTGTGAGACACCTAGCAATTCTTCTCTGATTTTCAGGGTTTTTTGCTTAGTTGTAAAGTCTTTCCCATCCCATAGCCTGGAGCTCCAGAACTTTGGCACATGTCACAGGAAACTTTTATGGGTCTCAGGCCATCAAGCATGTCACATTCATCTCTGGCTTGTGAGATGCCAAGTCTGCTCCAGTCTCTTCCTAGCTCTGGCCCCTGCTGGACGAGGCCTGGCTCTCAGCATCACACGGGTCCTGCTTCCAGTGAGCCAAAGGCCCCCCGGGGAACACAGCACAGAGCAGCTGTCTGGAGTCCCTTCCATGGATCTGTTACCCTTGGCCCCATGGCTTCTTCGGCTCTCTGGTGCCCTTAAACGGATGGCTCAGTTCTTAGCACTGGTGTTGGCTTAGCCCCAGCTGCTATGACCACAGAGTGAACCACCACACACTCTTCCTCTGTCTTGGCCCCACCACACCTCAACTTTCAGACGTGCCTGCTGCCAGGAATCCCTGTGTCTCCTGGCGGCTCTGCGGTGAACTGGATCGCTTCTCAGGAGTCCTTTGCAGATCTGTAAGGTGGTCGCTGTTCACCCCTCTGTGTTCCAGCTTCCAAAGTGTCTCTGTCTCCTCCAAGTTTTCTTTCTTCCCACATGGGCTTCTGCCACTGGAAAGTATGGCTTGATTTTTGCATAGTGGTATTCTGGGAGGAAGCAAACTAAATTCATTTTCTGGACTTTCTTTAGGGAAATGTTTTGTTTTTATAATAAAAATTAAATAACTTGAAAAAAAGAAGACACTTAAACAAGGTATAGGGTGGCTAACACGTGGGAGCTTCTTACTATCTGCTGAATGACCAATGGCTCCATGACTGACAGCTGAGTGACAGCAGCTTGGCCACCAGGAAGCAGAGGTCACTGCAGAGCTTAAACGGGGGACACACGCAGAGCAGCCACTCGCACAACTACTGCATTAGTGACAACTGCAGTGGCCGCATGCATGGGCGGGATGCTGTGTTTTGATCCTTGGATGGAGGTGACTTCCTCCACTTCTTATACCTAACTGGAAGGTCCACTGTCCCCGCATGTACATCATGCTGCGCTGGAGTCTGCTCAGGACTTTGCCTGGAGATGCAGGTGGCCCAGGAGGCAGGCTCAGTCCCCGGCTGCCCGGGAAGCCCTCAGCACTGTGCTGCGTGCTCCCCCTGTTTCTGCAGGAAAGGGACACCACTGGTCTGGTTCCACAATCGTCTGTGATGACTGTCGGGCAGCTGGTGAGGGAAGAGCGTGAGGCATGTATGGATTTCCAGTTATAACAAATGACCATGAACTCAGCAGTTAGAGCAGCACAAGTGCCTGATGTACAGTCTGGGGTCAGATATCCAGCCCGAGGCACACTGGGCGAAAATCAGGGAGCTGTGTTCCTTCTGGGGCTCCAGGGCAGGATCCATTTCCTTGATCAGAATTCAGTTTCTTGCCACCATCCAGGCCCCCCATTTCCATGCTGGCCTCCAGTTGAGGGCTGTTCTAACTTCTGGGGGTCATTGCGCCCCTTGGCCCAGCCTTTTCTCCATCCTCGGAGCCAGCACAATGGTTGAATCCCTCCTTTTCCTTCTGTCCTGTCTCTCTGACC
Source organism: Manis javanica (assembly GCF_040802235.1). Lineage (NCBI taxonomy): Eukaryota > Metazoa > Chordata > Mammalia > Pholidota > Manidae > Manis > Manis javanica. The sequence goes on from NC_133165.1 coordinate 28,550,317, forward strand.
CATCCCTCTGCCCCTCTCTTCCACTTTTAGGGTCTTACACGACTAAATTGGGTTGCTGGATGACCCAGGGTCATCTCCTCATCTCAGGGCCAGCTCTTAACCTTGCTTCTGCAGAGGCCAGTGCCACATGGGGTTGAAGGTCAGGGACTAGACACAGATACCTTTGGGGTCATTACCTTGCACGGGAGGGAGCAGCTGTGGAACAGAAGTAACTCCACACATTCTCAAAGGCCCAGAGGCCAGGTGCAGGGGCGGCCTGGTCTGTAAGCCAGTCACCCAAGGGCAGCAGCATGCACCCCACCCCACCCCCTGTCTCTGTGCTGTCCTACCTGGATGAGCTGGGCCCTGGGAGTGGCCAGCAGGCTGAGTGTGCAGGAAAGCTTCCTGAAGAAGCACTCTGCGGCCTCCCCGAAGCCGGCAGCCCTCACCCACTCCAGGAGCTGCTGCAGGCGGGCACAGGCCTGGACGCCTCGGGGCCAGTGGAAGCAACTCAGAGAGGGGCCTGGGGGAAGGAGGGAGTGATGCCCAGCTGCCCTCGTAGAGAAGGTGCACCAGAGGGAGCCAGGCCCCAGCTGGCCCCCAGCCCTGTCCTCCCTCTGCTACGCCTCTGCACAGGAGACCTTACACGGGTTTCCAAGGCAACTAACCTGCTCTAGGTCCCTTGGAGTGGGGGTGGGGTGGGGGAGGGAGGGGGAGGTGGCAGAGCACGGAGGGGCTATGACAGCCATGGAATCCCAAGTGCAAAAGGCCATGGTTCAGGCCTACAGCTGAGACCCCTGCTCCCACCCGATCCTGCTTGCAGACCCCTCCCCAGCCTCCCCCTGCCAAACGTGTGCGCTGAGGGCCATATGTGTGTACCATGGGCTTAGCCCTGCTCTCATGTCCCCACACAGGGCCTCTGGTTGGAAGGAACTGTGCCCTGAACCCCTGGGCAGAGCGATGGAGGAAGGTCTGCCATGAGGAGAGAGGGTGCAGAGAGGCAGGTCAGAGGTCACGTCACTTCCCTGAGCCGGTTCCCTCCTCTCTCCCTGCTCCTCCAGGACCACACTCTGCAACATCTCCTACCCTCTTCCTGCCTCCTACCCCCTACCCCATCCACCAACCCGGACCCCATGGAGCAAGATGCCCTGGTTGACAGCCATTCTCAGGAGTCATCTCGGGGCCTCAGCCCACAGGCCTCTGGTGAGGACACGCTAGCCATTCTGCAGGCACGTGGGTCCCGACCCCAGGCCCTCACCCTTGTCCAGGAGCTGATTGAAGAGCAGCGTGCTGGAGAAGAAGAAGAGGTAGGCCAGCACCTGGGAGGTGATCTCAGGGTGGACCTGCAGCTGCTGCAGGAGGTCCAGGGTGGCCTGGTAGATGGACACGATGCGGTAAAGTTCCTCAGGCAGCTGGGGGGCCGAGCACCAGCTCTCACGGCGCTCCGTCTGGAAAGGGGGGCATTCCAGCAGGGCCGGGAGGCAGAGGTACAGGGACTGGGGAGAGAGGGAGATGCCAGCTACACCCTGCTCAACAGGCCTTGGTGTTCTGGGAGTGCCATGGGAGGGGAGCTCCCGTGCCTGGGGTGGGGTCTCCATATGGGCTCCTGTCACATGTGCAGATGACAGCAGGAGGTGCGCACAGGCACCAGTGTGGGGCTGGAAACTCCCCACGAGTCTGGATGGGAAGCTCACCGCTCTCATGACATCTGAAGGGTTTTACTGGATGAAAGAGTGGCTGGTGGTCCCCTGGGCCTGCTGGAGGGCCAGGGGAGGGGGCAGGGCCACAGTGCCCTCCAGAGCACACAGTACCCCCAGCTCTGGCCCTTGGAGGAGATCCCAGTGGGGGGCACCCAGAGGTCTCCCACAGTTGGGCTTCTGAATGCAGGCTGGCTGTCACTGTGAGACTGGGCCCCCAAAAAGACTGGAGAAGTAGGCTGTCCCTCGCAACATGCCCTCCAGGGGGCTGCTGGCCACAGTCACCACTGCCTTACAGTGGGCCAGCCAGCAGCCCTCTACCCGCCCCAGTGCCAGCCCCAGCCAGGCTGGCATCTGCACGATAGAGTCCGGAGCCAGGTGAGGACCAGGACACCGGAGAGTCCAAGACCCCTGGGTAGCAGGTGGGGGAGCATGTCACCCCACCCAGCTTCCCAGATTCCCCTGGAGAGTGGAGCAGAACAGCCGGCCCACCTCCCCCAGGGGCAGCCGGTGCACACCTTAGAGACGTAGTAGACACACTGCTGGAAGGCACGCAGGATGGCCTCCTCCAGCAGCGCCATGGCCTCCTCGCTGGCCGTGCGGGTGCAGGAGAGCAGCGATTCCTTGGAGCCTGCGGGGGACAGCACAGCTGGTCACCGGTCATGCATGGGGCTGCTGGGCCTCGGAGCATGTGCAGGACACTCCTGGAAGGGCAGTGGCTCCAAATACCTGCTCAGTCGCCTCCTAAGCCACCTGCAAACACTCCCATCTTGGGTTTGGAAAATGTGATAAACCAAAGGCACAGAGCATGCCCAGGTGACCCCAGCCCTGACTGCCACACCTCCTGCAGGGTCCCCAGGGATCCTGAGATGCTGGATGAGGTGGTCGAGACATCCAGGCATCGCGCTTCCAAGCACGTCAGTACTGCATCAAGACCAAGCACATCAGAAGCTTGGTAATAGATTTTGGGATCATTTTCCATTAGAACCAACTGCCCCGCACATCACCTCACTCGGAGCACAGGTCAAGGGGACACCTGGCCAAAGCTTCTCAGGAGAGCTGGGATCGGGCATGTGGAATCATGTTCTGGAATCGTGTGGTGGACGTTAATGGAAAAATGTCCGTGGAATCATGACATTTTTTCAAGAAGGGAGAAACCCAAAATCTTGCACCCCACCACCAGCACCCCAGGGATAGGCTTCAGGGAGGAAACTGCTGTCTTCGGCCCATGGCAGAGACCCTGGAATCTCACTGCCTCACAGCTGGTGCATGTCGGGGGGTGCTGGCAGGGGGCCTGCCAGGCACTGAGGGGGCTGTGAGCAGACACCAGGTGATTCCTTCCCTCTGAGAGGGTTCCTGCCCTCTGAGAGGCCCTCCACTAGGTGGAAGCATGCAAAGGGGACCCTGTGTTTTGGCGCCCGGGGCCCTGCTAACACGCGACAGTGGGACGGGATGCAGACTCCTGGCGCTCCCCACCACTGTCCTGCTCTTGCAGTGCTCATTTCTTCATCCCAGGGAGCTACAGGTGAGTGGCTGTGGAGTGTCCAGTGCAGACGGCATGGACGGTTACAGGGGCTGCACCTCAGCCCATCCCCAGCGGCTCTCATTCCCTGCATGTTCAGCAGCAGCTTTTGGAGTGACACACAGCATGGGCCCGGCTGTGGGAGGGAGGCCCTGGGTCTGACGGGGCAAGCTTCACTCCAAGCACTAAGTAGGGCCCCCAGGAGCCCAGTGACCCGGCCTCCTCGCTTCTGGACCAATGGGAAGGAAATGGTGTGCAAGTCCATCAAGACCAGCCCCTGCAAAAACCTGGCCTGCCTGCCCTGCTGTTCACGGTGCTTCTCCATTCAGGCCTTGAGGCCCTCCGGCCCCCCCAGGGTTCCCCCAGAGCCCAGCCTGCAAGGTCTAGTTTGGGACCTCCATGGGGGCCTGATTTGGGATGCTAGTGGGGTCTGGCTGCTCCCTGGACCCTGGGGGAGAGGCAGATTGGGCGACTTAAGGGGCCTTGGGCCTGGGGGAACAAGAGGCTCTTAACAGGCTGCTAGGTGTGGGCTGGCTGGAGCACTGCTTTCTTCCAGAGGCTCTAGGCTACACACATGCAAGGCTGGCCCACTCCTGGCCGGAGCCCACGCAGACTGAACACATTTGACAGCCTGTCAAAGCCAGTGGGCACGTGGGCCGAAAAGCCCAGCTCCAAACTCTGTCACTGGGGGACCTGGACATGGGGCCAGGGCACTGACTGCAGGCCTCCTCTGCCATAGGCTTGTCTGGGAAAGCAGACCAACACCCCCGTGGGGCTGGGGGACCCTGGTGGGAGACGGCACAGCAGGAGGAGGCTGGGTTCACACAGATCAGAAGCCACACGTGTCTTCCCAGACGTCACTGAACACAAGTTGACACACTTGTTGTGGTTCTGCCAGGTTTCCAGCTACGTGGACACCCGCCCAGCCTCTCAGAGCATCGGGGTCCCCAGGACTGAAGACTCCCCAGATCTACAGGCCCTGAAGCACAGCCACAAAGGCATCCAGGAGAATTTTAAGGGGATAAAATCAACCTCCCACCACCACCACCCCACCAGCCATGGAGGGCTGATCTTCCATCTGCCTGTGTGGGTGAGGTGTCCTGGGCTCAGGGCACAACATCTGTTTTCAGAATTCTTCCCACAGAAATTTCCCACTGAAGGTCAGGAGACCAAAACGCCGAGTCTACCCTGGCCTTTGCCCTCTGGCTGATGTCATTGTTCCTCCGAGCTCCCCAGCACCGGCCTGACACAGGACATTGTCTCTGGGACACTCAGATTGTGCTGTGGCTTCCCCTGCCTGCGTGGTTCCTGGGGTGGGTGGAGGTGGGCCCTGGCTGTCCACATGCTCACTCTCCCAGCATTGCCTGGGCTCCACGAGCCCCGGGACCCGCACCAAAAATAACTTCCTCCTAAAAGAGGCAGCAGAGAAAGCAGAGCCCCTATCGACTGCAAGCAGCTTTCTTCAAGGAATCACAGACGCAGGGCCCCGTGCAGGACACACTAGCCCAGCTGGGGTGAGGTGGGCCCACGGGGGCCCCAGGAACCACAGCTTCTCACCACGGCGTCTGAAATCAGGCCAGATGAGGAGCATCAGCAGGACTCGCCTGTGAACTCCAAGCCTGGAAGTCTCGGTGGGGAGCCAGTTCTCCCTGTTGCCTCTGCCAGACCAGAATAAATGGAGCTCCCTGTCACCACCCCGACTTCCTGACATCTCACACAGGACATCATGCATGTGCGACAAGCCAGAGGCCCAGGTGCTCGCCAGCTGTGCCAAGTCCCAGAGAGCCTGTGGGACTCTGCTCAGAAGACATGAGGGGCCTGCAACATCAGTCCTGGCTGGCTGGAGGCGCTGAGGAGGCAGTGGGTTTGGGGAGAGGGATACGGGGCCTGGCAGGTGATAGCCTGTAGGTCACATTCAGAGGAAAAGCCAGAAACAAGTCTGTTCAGATCCAGGCCTCTGGGCGGAGGTCTGACTGGTCGCCTTTCACAGAGTCCCTCCTCCCCAGGGAACAAGGATGGAGGTGACAGACCAGCAGGCCCGGGACACCCCCTGGGACAAAGGAGGACCTGGCTCTCCACTCCACACACCCACAGGAGCCCAGACTCCAGGCCAGGGGGCCACGGACATTCCACTGCTGTCTCTCTTCACTGTGCAGCGGGGTAATGCTCAGGAACCACGATGAGGCCAGTCAGCCTCGCGGCCCACCTCCCCAAACCCCACAGTCCTCAGGGCCCGGCTCAAGACTCCATGGGGGCCCCATTCCTTCTCTAGCTCAGCTTGGCCAGGGCTCCCTGCCCACCCGGCTCTTGGTCCAGTCAGTCTCCACAGCCTGACTCCTGGCTGCTGCCTGAGTCCCGGCCTCCAGGCCTCCTGGCACAACAGTCAGCTGCGTGGACCAGTCCCCGCCCCGTGGGCCACAGGAGCCCCTCCTCTGGGTCAGAGTCAGCCCGTCAGTACCAGGGCCACGGCAGGGCCCCACCCGCATGAGGCTGACTTTGTGTGGTTGCAGTTCTTTCACGTGGAGCCTGCAGCCACCCCAGGAGACACGGCTGAGCACAGATACTGTGGATGCAGTGTCCCACAGAGCGAGGCCCTGGGGAGCCTGGGCCAGCCCGTCCTGCCCACCGGCTTCCTTCCCAAGCTTCAGGTACAGCCTCCACAGCAGCCTGGGTCCCCAGTGGCCAGGCCACCAGGCCACCTGTCCAGATGGCCTAGAGCTTCCCGGACAGGCCCCACAAACAGGAGGGAGGGACATGGGTGGCTTTGTTTTTGCTGAGGAGAAAGGTTGTGTGGGGCCAAGCCACGCTGGTCTACATGAAGCTGTGGCCCCGGCCCCTGGATGCCTGGCTGTCACATCTGCCCCAGCTCCATCCCAGGTCCCACCTCAGGCCCCCACCCAGCCCTGTCAGACACACACTGGTTGAAATCCCCACCCAGGCCTCAGAGCCCCGCCAAATGCCACCCTCTTTGTGAAGCCCTCCTGGACTGCCCAGCCAGCCTCTGAATGCTGCAGCACTTCCCACTGGAGTGTGCGAGCCCTAACATGCACCCTCCCCACATCCGAGCCACACCCTCTTATGGTTCCTGGCTGCACTGAGCCTCCTTTGTGGAATAGCGGTGCCTGTGTCAGGGGCATTGGCGTGCAGCCAATGCACTGCATTCTTCCTGCCAGTGCCTGTGAGTCCCCTGCCTCCCCAAGCAGGACACAGCTGACCTGCGCTGAGTGCGTGAAGTGGCGGGACGGAGAGGGCCGGTGCCATGCATGAGGCACCAGGGAAGCCAGACCACCAGCTCCACTCCCTCTCAGATGGGCCCCGGACGTAGCCCATGGCCAACTCGACCCTGTGATGGCAAGGTGACACCGCGCCCAGCCCACTGTACCTGTGACATCCAGGTCGTCCTCCAAGCTCTGCATGTAGAGCGGGCACTTCTGCTGGATGAAATACAGAAGCTCAACCGAGTTGGACATCCAGAAAAGAATGTGCTGCAGGTCTGGAACCAGGCCAGCCATGGTAAAGCTGCCCAAGGAAATGGGGTCCTGGCTACCAAGACACACAGACAGCAAGTTACACTTGGACCACTCCCCGGGGAGGCCAAGCCCGCTACTCTGTGCCCAGAAGACATTGGTTTCATGGGACACTGACAAAACAGCTACCTTTTGTCACCGTACCATTTCAGGCTGGGGAAATCAAGCAGAGGTACATAGCCTCTAGCCTGACATCTGACACCTAAGCAGGAAGGGCTGCCCCTGGCCACTGCCACTGGTAAAGGACTCTGTTAAAGACAGTATTTTCATACCATATCTCTTGGAATGAGATAATACGGCAGCCGTGAGTGAGGAGACAGTATGTGGAGATGTGCGTGCATAGGGGGAGGACAGCCCACATTGTTAGAACAAGAAACCTGAGTAAGGGTGTCACTTAAGTACAAGAGAGATGACTCTCAGCATATTATTTAAGTGAACAATGTAGTTAACAGCAGACACAAACAGTAATGTGAGTATTTGGGGAGGTGCACAGCCAAGACTAAATGCTCCATTCCCGCAGGAGCCCAACGGCAACATCCAAGGCCGGAGCACCGAGAGCGCGTCTGAGAGTGTCGCTGAGATTCAGAGGGACTGTTAGGAAAACCTGGAGCGACAGTTGGTGGAGGCCACCTCTGAGACTGTCAGGGGCTGTACTGCGGTGGTGGGGTGGGGTTTCCATCACAAACTCTTCGCACTGTTTGATTCTTTCAACACAGAGGTGCACGTCCAGTTCAGTTAGTTAAGACAGAAAGAGCAGCCGGCACACAGCTAGGCCCTAATCCTCATTACACGGTGGGGGATGGCCAGCCTGGGGTGGAGATGCCTCTCCGGAACAGCAGCAACGTCAAGGCCCTGCCTCCTCATTGAAAGGTTCTGTGGTTGGGGGGCTTCCTCTGAGCTCAGATCTACTCCAGCCCTCTCTCCTGCATCTCTCGTGTGCCAGCCCCAGGATGCAGGCCCTAGTGCCTGAGTCACCTGCTGCAGGACAGAAGCCTCCCGGTACTGTCCTGACCCCACTTTTGAGGCAGCACTGAGCTCCCTGATAATTCCTCGATGTCAAATGCCAACCACAAGCCTTTCTTGGCAGGACTCATCTGGCCACACCCACTCAGCAGTAAGCAAGCTGGCCTGGCCTGGCCTGTGATGGCCCCGCCGAGAGAGCCTGGGGCGCTCCAGCAGCCCAGGGTTCGCGTTTGGCGCTGTCATGGCCATACCTGTGCACCATCCTGACAGGTGAGCAGGGGTGTTCACAAGCAAACCAGACCATCCAGACATGACGGGTGTGTCTGGGGGTGACGTGGCTGGCTGTCCAGTGGTCCCAGGACTCCTCAACAATGCAGTGTCACTTACTGGTGGATTTGAGGAGTGCACCAGGCAGCTGCAGGGCATCAGGCCAGGAAAGTGCTGCCCCGAGGCTGGCCCAGAGCACAGGCTCTATAATCCCACTGGGTCAGCCTGCTACTGCCATGAGCAGCTCAGGCCCTCGTGGTTAGAGTGACAGTGGCACCAGGGCTGCTGGGGAGCTGGGCCCATGGGAGAAGCCACTGGGGTCACTGGGTGGCAGGGCCATGAGGAAGTGTCCTGGGAGAGCTGAGGCCTTTTCCCTCCGTGCCTGTCCCCTGCTGTGCAGTGGCGGGGGGGGGGGGACCTCGGACTCCCTCCCCAAGCTTCCTTCCTGTCATAGTCCTGCTCCTCTCCCTGACATAACCTCACTTGTCCACAAACAAGGTGACCTCTCTCTCTCCTGCTCCAGGGAGGAAGGGAAATGGCTCAGACTGTGTTTCCTTGTTTTTCCTACTAAGCAGGACTGCCCACAAGGCTGCCCACTCCCCTGGCAGAGGTCCAAGTCCTGCTCCCTTCTGAGCAAGGGTTCTCCACACTGGCTTGAGTCACACACCCATGTGCTTGCAGGCTTAGGGGCTGCACGTTGTAAAGGCCGCTCAGGCTCTTCAGAGCCTAATTCCACTTTGTTTCCAATGTTTATTGCCCTTCTCAGTCCCACCTGGAGCTCAAAACGACAGGCCTCTACCAAAAACTACACCACCAGGTATCACCAAGGTGTTCCCATGTTGAATCCCAGCCAGGTCAGCATCGTGTGCATGCCGCCTGGGCACATGCTGGGGGGCCCAGGCAAGCAGCAGAGGGGCCTGTTCCACCCCTTTAGGCGAGCACCGAGTGGGGACAGGATTTCATGGACAGGATACCAAAGGCCCAGATAACAAAAGCAAAAACAGACAAATGGGACCACATGAAACCAAGGAGCTTCTGTGCAGCAAAGACAACCATCAGCAGAGTGAAAAGGCAACCTACTGAATGGAAAAAAATATTTGCAAACCATCTACTGTTTGGAATTCATTTCCAAAACATTTGGGATTAATTTCCCAAATATATAAGGAACTCCTACAATTCAAAAGCAAAGAAACTAATAACCCAATTTAAAAATGGGTTGAAGACTTAGAGAAACATGTCTCCAAAGAAGACATACAGATGGCCAGCATGCTCCACACCACCAGGAAATGAAGAGCAAGACCACAGGCGAGACCACCTCGCACCTGCATCATCGAGAAAATGAGATGATAAAGTGGGTGACGAAGTGGATAACCTGGACCCTGGCACACTGTCGCTGGGAATTCAAAGTGGTACAGCCTCTGCAGAAAACAGCACAAGGCTCTTGCTGTGTTCAACCACAAGCCACCAGTGGTTTCATCCCAGGAATTCAATCATGGTTCAGCAAGCCTTCTAATGTAGTGACCATGTTCACAGATTCAAGAGAAAAAACTTACAGTGATCAAAGATGAAGAAAAGGCAGTTAACTAAGTTCGAAGGCTATTTGCAAAGAAGCCCAGAATACAAAGATCTGAAACGAGTGGGGCAGAGTCTTAACGTTAAATTCAGGGGTGGGCCCACAGGTAACTAGCATGTTCTGTGGTTTTCTGTAACTTGGAAGTTCATAACTTCAAAAAAGAAAAAGAAAAAGAGCTCCCTAGGGATGGGCACAGGGCTGTTTTTATGCCTAACAACACAGCCCAGATAGCTGCAGTAAGGCTGCCCCATCTGTGGGCCCAGGGCCCAGCACCTGGTGAGGAGGATGCCCACTCAGCTCTGGCACCCCACACCCCCACACTTCTGGTACCCACTGTCCCTGTGCAAAGCCGCATGTTCATGCAGCTGCCACTGCCCCCACACAGGCTGCACATCGTCCCTGAGGGCCAGAGGCCACCCCCTGCACCAGCAGTCTGCCACTTGGTGGTCTCTGGGGCTTCCCGTGTCAGCAGGGGCCAGCAGGCACCAGTGTGCAAGCAACAGGAGGTCAGAGCCTCACTCGCAGCCTGGGGACAGCTGGGCACTCCACAGCCTCACTGCTCCTGACCGAGGCTTGGGTCTCTCCTGAGCCTGGGCTCCTCTTGGAGAGAGGGAGGCTGGTGTAGCTTCCTCCTACTTCCCCCACCGGGCGGGCACAGATAAGCCAGCTCACAGGCAGCTGTGCACACAACCAGGACAAGGCCAACGTCTCTGACCACAGCCCCTGTGTGGCCGTCCCCATGGTGGGCAGTGCCAGCCACCACTGGCTGGCCCCTCCCAGGGTGTGACAGCCTGCGTATGCTCTGTAAGCAGATGGCTGAGCTGCGGACTCCGTAAGCACGAGCACACATACAGAACCACATGGCAGGTGCCTTCCCCGGTACCCTTTCTGCTGCCATTGCTCTGAGCTCCCACTGCATGGAGGCAGCACCTGGCAGCTCAGCCGCTCTCCCCACTGCCGAGCAAACACTGCACTGTTGCCACATCATCACACAGCTGCCATGGCACATGTGGGTCACTTTCAACAAACAGCCTCTGCAGCATGTCCCCTGCCCTCCCCAGACGGTGTTCCTCTATGGCACCTCTTAAGAGTGGGACCATTGGGTCACCGGCTGGGCACGTCTTTACCATGAATGCCCAAGTCCCACCAGCAGTGGGGAAGAGTAGAAATAGTGCTCCCCGTGAAAACAGGCACTGGCATAGACACACTGTCCCATCTCAAAACCGGGAGTTGAACATTTTCCTAAAGAAGTAGGCTGAAGAGAGAAGACTCAGAGAGGGTCTTGCCCACTGAGGCTCACAGGCATGCTGGAGAAGTTTCCCAAACACAGAGCTGCCCAGGGTGGTGATTACAGAAGTAGGAATGGCCTCTCGGAGAGGGAGGCCTGTGTGCAGAGCACAGAGCTGACCCCAGAGGCGCCCCTCCAGGAACTGCAGGTCTACAGGGAGCTACTTCCTAAGGGGCAGGAATGGGAACCTGGCCATACTTACAGGTGCGCCTGCTTCTCTGCTAGCTCTTTGGTTTTCTCCTACAATTACAAAGAAGAAAAACAAGCAAGGGAAAAACAGGTTACCATGGACATGTTCAATGAGACCACGAAATACATGTTACACCGTCAACACACAAAATAGGGCAGTTGTCCCAGACATCCCACACTGCTGACTGTTCGCTCTGAGCTCTGTTTCCATTTGATTTGCTATCTTCCCATTGTATTCCTGAGTACGATCCCCACAATTCACAGCATCTGGCTTACAGAACCACCGGCCATTTAAGAAAGAGTGAAGACATTTTACAAATATCAAAAAGAAGATTCTGCTAACACTCTTATTCTTAAGTTTAATATATACACTTTTAAATGTCAGCCACAGTGACACGAAGTAGATTACTATGTGCTGAGTATTTACAGATACATTTAATGTCCCAACAGGGACTCAGATTCAGCCAACATTTTCTGCCACTTTTAATCAAGAAATTGCTTCTGCTGTAGCGGCAGGTTGTCTGGCTACGCACAGCCCTAGGCACTGGCTGTTACTGGTTCCAAGATGCGCACATTTGTGTAGCTGGTGAGAAACCAGAGGCCAGAGTAGAGAGAGAACTGTTAATGCTCAAGAGGCACATAAGCAATGAGTTGCACAGGCCCCAGACAGGTCAGGGAGAGGGTTATGAATGCTGGGTGCGACCTGGAGGCTGACTCCTTGGCTTACCAGCTCAGCCCTGGATAAGGGAGGTCACCTCTGTGGGCCTCAGTTCCCCTGCCTGTGCAGTGGGGCAGGGACTGGGGACACTTGGCTCTAGCTGGCACCCTGCTCCTGCAGGGGTCACTTACACCTCCTTGTCTCCATTTCCTCAGCTGTGACGTGGGATACGGTGCCCCTGTTGCCAGGGCTGCTGCAGGAATTAAATCTAATGGCATCTGATTTACTAGTGAGTGCCTGGCACAGAGCAGACTTGGGAAAGGATGGTGGTTTATAACTCAACCTCTAAGCCCCAGACCGCCCGGTCACCTTTGGCCCTGATGTGGTCAGGCCTTCGCACTGAACGGGCTTCACCCAGCAGTACTCACGACTACCCAGAGAGAAGCGACCACACGGCGGACACTAACCTCGGGTCCACCCGGGGAACCCTGGAGATGCAGCTCGGACACCCACAACCCATTCAGATAGCCTGTTCAAGCCTTTGGATGTTCGTGGTAGCCTGTGGTGGCTTTTGCTTTTAAAAAGTTTCAAACGTTTTAAGTGCGGATTTTAATCTGATGAATCTACGCAGGCAAATGTTTTCCCTTTTCCGCACCTGCCCCAGGGTAAGCATGACCAAGATTCATGGAGGGCTCTGTGAAGGACTGTGTGTAACTACCAGGCATCCTTGGAGGCCAGGGTGCTCCCGGCATGAGCAGGTGGAGGCCAGGGTGCTGCTCAGCACTCCACAGGGCCCAGGTTGGCCCACAACTAGGAATTCTGCCCAGACATGCACAATACCTGGCCTAGAAATCCTGTCTTGGAGAGAAGGTCTCCAGTGAGCAAAGTGTCCCCCAAACAAGTTGGCAAGGGGGGCTGTGCAGTGGGGTGCTAGGTGCCCCGGCAGGAAGTCCAGGGCACCCAAGCCAGATATAGCAAAGGCTCAGGGCTCTGGGCACCTGGCTCACGGCTGGGAAACAGAGAGGAACACAAGCCCAGAGCTCACGAAGCCCATTGCCAAGCCCCCAAGGGGGTGGGGCCACAGCCAATAGCCCAGGCTCCCTGGTGGTCCTGCTTCCAGGATTGGGAGGTGTGGGCCTGCAGGGAAAGCTGGGCTTCATGGGGCTGGGTGGTTGGCAGGGAGCCTCATGACTTTCACCCAGGCAGTGGTACAGCCCCCACCAGCTCCTCCCGTGGCCCCAGGACTTGGGACAGCGAACCGCCCCACCCCGTGACTGACCCAGACTGTCTCCTGGATGGCCTTCGCTATCTTGAGCAGGAGCTGCCCGAATGCACCGGGCTCAAGGCGGGTGGCCGAGTGCTGGATGCAAAGGCAGAGGAGGAAGGCAGGGGTCAGCTGGTGGTCGCCGCTGCCTGGCTCAATCAGTGTCATGATCCTCTGCAGTAGTGCATCCTCCACCTCCGGCTCGAACTCCAGGTGCAGCGGCCGGGGGAGATTGGCCCGCATGGAGGTAGGGGCACCCGGGGCCTGGAGCGCAGCGCCACACAGCCTGCAGCTCTGTGGCGTGGCCCGGAGGCGGGCCAGGGCCTGGGCAGGCAGGGGCTGGGCCTGCTCCGGGTCCTTGAACAGCAGTAGGTAGTAGAGGCCCAGGGAGAGCAGGTCACCATGGCGCAGCTCAACCGACTGGCCACCCAGCGCGGAGAAGTTGACAGAGACGGGTGCCCCAGGGATGGGCTCCAGTACCAGCCTGGTCCCCATCTGCTCTCGGCCCCTGGGCTGCAGCCTGCGGATGGTGCAGTGCAGGGGCAGGATATCCGGTGCTGAGAGGCTGACACTGGGCTTGCTGGAGGGGGTTCTCTGGCCCACGGTGTGCCGCTCCCGGTTGAGCAGGTACACCAGGCTGTCCTGAAAGCAAACACAGACCTCAGGGCAGGACGTGACCTCAGGCAGTTCTGTCAGTGGGAAGGGAGGAAAGGTGCCCCGGACCCTGGCTACCTAAGCTGTGTGGCCAGAACCTGGGCCTGGGACACCCCACCCCCAAGCCCTTCCTAACCTGCTGTGTGCCCCCAACTGCCCCCCATTTGTCACCCACCCTGTCCCTGGGGAGGTTTCTCAGAGCAGTGGCACAGCAGTCACACGGGGAGGACTCCAGCTCTGAGACACAAGAGGCCAGATAAGGTCTGGCCTGGAAACCGACGCTGGTTCACATACAGGCCAAGTGCCGCCAATGCCCCCCAGGGATCCACGACAGGCTGTGTGGAAGCACCCCCTCCGCTCAGCGAGCACAGAAGCGTCCCTCACACCCACGCACCAGAGGCCCCAGCGCCCCACATGTGCACTGATGGTGGAGCAGAAAGGTAGCTCAGAGAAAGCAGAGGACAGGCCAAGGAGGAGCAGTGGCCCAGTAGAGTCAGCCAAGGGCCAGACTCTTCCAGCCGGGATGCTCTGACAAGTGGTCAGAATGCCACTGGGGGTAGGTGGCAGGTGGCTTCTTTCCCATGCCTCCTCTGAGAGGGTCTGGCACTGCCCTGAAGGCACACACAGCCTGCACACTGGCCTGGAGGAGACTGCAGGCCTGGGCCCTGGTCACCTGCCCAAGCCCTTCCCCAGAGCCAGGCCAGGAAGTGGCCTGAGACCCAATCTGGAAGGTGGCAGAGAATTCTCTGTGAGGGGACCTGGGGCCAGGCAAATGCTGGGTAAGTGCAGAGGAGTTGGGCAGATCCTCAGAGCCCTCTGACCCACTGTCTCCTCCTGCAGCCTGGACAAAGAGAATGCTCTGGAAGGAAAGCATAAGGGAACCCCATTTCTTCCAGAGTCCAGGACAGGCCCCACGTGGTGGTCCCCACACACCCCATTTCTACCCCTTATCTTCCTCAGAGTGACTGCAGCCCCACAAGCTACAGCTCATAGCTGACCTAGCTCCTGGCTAGGGGGCCTCTGCTCTGAGAATTCCCTGGGCAGCAGGCGAGGGGGCAGTGCTCACGTGCTGCTGGCTGTAGCCCTGCAGGAGGAGCAGATGGGGCGACTCGTAGAGGGAGTAGCGCATGGCGTCCTGGTCGGGCTGCTCGGGGCCCTGGGCTGCGGTCGGGCTCAGGCTGGTCTCGCTGACAGTGCGGCGCAGCCGGGATGCAGGGGGGCTCTGGGCACCCCCAGCGGCCAGGGCTGGGGTTCCCTTGGCCCGGCTCCGCTGAAGCCTCCGGGCTTGGGCGTTTATCCCTGAAACAGAAGCAGCGCAGGGTAAACAGTCAAGCCTAAGGCCCCCCTCCAGCCCTTCTGAATTCAGATGTCGTGAAGCCACCCTTCCTAACGCCGGTCGCTGTTCTGTCCAGCCGCCCTGGAGGGGGCCAGACTATCCCAGCTGACCACGTCTGCACAAGGCTGGGGCACCTCGGGGCTCCCCTGAAGAGCAGGTACCCCAGCTGTCCACACCCTGAGGCCCCACAGGAGCCTGATAACACAACCCCACCTGACCCTGCCAGCCAGCTCCTCAGTCTCCCCTGGGTATGCACCTGCCGGACCACTGCCAGGGCTTCCATGTGCTGCCCCGTCCCCATCCTGCTCATCCACCTGTCCCGTCCTGCCAACCAATCTGTGTGTGTGTGCAAGCATGGCGTGTGCTGTGATGAGACAAGAACCGTTCATGGATCCCCCCAGTTTATTAGAAGACAGCAGTGCACTTGCCAACATCAGCCAGCCCGCTGAGCAGCTGGACTGTATGGGGCAGTATAGCTGCTCCCTCCCGACACCAGTCAGCACGGGCACACACATGCACGCGCACACACACGTACATGCACACCCCGTGAGACTGCCTCACACACCCAGGCAGTGTCTTTTAAACTAATGCTGCAGCTGCTGGAGAGCCGAGAAGCCAAATGGAACCCAGAGAACCAGTCTCTGGTCGCTTTGGCTGACCCCGGTGCTTTTTCTCTGAGCCCTCTGCCAAGTCCCCTCCTCATAGCCTCCATCTGTCCCCATCTGCAGCATCCCTTCCTACAACCATTCCTCACAAAACCAGACAAAGCCAGAGGAATGAAGCAGGCAAGCCAGAGCCAGGGCACCGCCTGTGAAGACCCACCTGCCCTTCCAGAAGGAAGCGTGCTCTTCTGCAGCCTGCAGGGACCCAGGCTGTAGGAGACCAGGCCAGCTCAGCCGCAGTGTGAGGCTGTCCACCCAGCGTGCTGCAGAGCCGGCCAGACACTGGCAAGCAGGGGCAGGCAAGGGCAGGGGAAGGGGCGGGAGTGGGTGGGGGCAGGGGGAGGGGCGAGCAGGCAGAGGGGGGCAGGTAGGGAAGGGAGGGGGAGTAGGCAGGGGCTGGTGGGGGCAGGGGGACAGAAAGGGTTAGAGGAGCAGGAGTGGGGGGGAGCGGGGAGCAGGCAGAACAGGGCAGGTGGGGGGCAGGGTGTGGGAAGAGCAGGGTGGGCAGGTGGGGCAGGGGGGCAGTGGAAGCCAGCCCCCAGCTACTCTCTTACAAATGGCAGACCCCAAGGCCTGTGGCATCATTGCACAACTATGAGGCCATACCGGAAAGAAGACCAATTTAAAACCAATCCCAAAATGATGTTCTCATCCCCAGGCTTTTCCTCCGTCTAGATGGGCTATAGGAGAGGCTGCACCTCAGAGAGACCCAGAAACCCTGGGATCCCAAGGCAGTGGCAGGGCCCAGGAAAGTTGCCCCTTTCTCTTAGATTCCCAGGGGCACCCAGACACCTCCCAGAGCAGGCCTGAGTGACTAAGGCCAGTGTCCCTGGGGGCTGCAGCCCCACATGGGAGCTCACAGCCGACTGGACCCCTTTCTCCAAGGGGTATCCCCCTGAAGATGATCCTTCCAGCACCCAGGGAAGGGCTCTCTGACCTGGCTGTCTAAAGCAGTGGCTCTCAGCCCCACGTACACCAGAACTACCTGCAGAGTTTTAAATACTGAAGCTTGGTCTCCATAACGGGTCCTGGGGGTCTGCGTGAGTGTAGGTCAGGCCAAGGAGTGCTGGCTCAAAGCAGTCAGGAGGGAAGCTGCAGCGCATCCACTGCCTGCATGCAGGGCACCCCACAGAGTCCAGCAGACAGACCCCACACACACCCAGCTGGCGGCACTGGCAGGGGTACCCTTGCTCGCTCTCAGACACCTGTGCAAGGACAGCCGTGAACCAGCGCCCACATAAGGACTGTGCATTCACAGGAGGACAAAGACGCTACAGAGGAGCAAGGCCCAGCGTGTACCAGTGGTGGGCAGGAATGGCAGCCCAGAGGGTAATTCGTAAGGCGTGAGAGCAATTGTTCACACCCCTTAAGTAGCACAGATACCCCTGTGTATCACTCATGGTTGCACATATGTACACACAATGCTATTTTAAAACTGGTACAGAGAAGGCACACAGCATCCTCCAGCAATGGCTGTCTTCGGGGGTGGGGGAGGGCTGGGTGTATATAATGGAATGTCCTATAGCTCCCAGAGTACAGATAACATCACAGAATGTATTTTTAGATGTAACTTTATATATATAATGTTTTTGTTTTATTTTTTAAAATTCTAATATGATAAAAACTTTAATGCCGATTATGGAAGATACCCAGGTGTCAGTTACATTACTGTTTACACTCTTCTTTAGTTCTAAAAACTTCCTTGAAGTCAAAATCACAAACGCCTCGAAGGGCTCTCTCTCACTTGTGTGACTCTGGAGCTTCCCCACGGGGCCAAGACCTGAACAGAATCAGGAGGCCTGGCCCTGCCCAGGGATTGAATTTGGCGGATCAGAGGTTCTGGTCTGAGTCAGGAGATCTGAGGGACGCCCATGAATCTATAGTTTGTAAAAGCTCCCAGAAGCTTCTGAAACACAGCACCAGGACTAGGAACCACTGCCAGGCACTCCTCCCGCCCCCAAGCCAATCCCATTGGGGGAGAAAACAGAAATGCACAGAGTGCTTGGAAAACTTACTCACGCACCTACCATCAATTTGAGTTTTGGATTTCTAATTTTTCTCTAGATAAAGGTTTCTCAGTTCCTTGAAAGGTGGCAGATACGGGGCTCCCCTCTTCACTGCACTGTATCTGCCTCTGGTGAAAAAGAAGAAACACCCTAGCAGAGGACGAAAGGAGGGTCTGTGTAACTGGAACCTGGAGAGGCCTCTGCTCCCCACAAGGACACACAGGCTCACCTTGTCCTGTTCCCACCCTGAGGACACATGGGGGACCCACTTTGCTGCCCCACACTTGCTGATACACAGGGCCCCAGACCCAGAGGCACAGTGATCACTTTCCAACCTTTCAGGCAACCTTGCTGCCTCCTAAAGGAATCACAGCTAAATCACAGGCCCTGGCCTGGGATGTTGAGGGGCCACCTTGCCTGCTCCTGAACCACTGGCTTCCCACTCAGGGACTGGGGATGGGACTCCAAATGTGCAGAAGGTGTGGCATGGTGGAGCCACGAGAACACCAACATCTGTTCACAGCAGATGTGCTCAAAGGAGGAGCTCTGAGCTTCCCTTGCCTGGGCCACTGGCTCAAGCCACCTTCTCAACCCCAGGGAACAGCCTGCCTGTGTGCAGCTCGGCTGGGCAGGAGTCCACAGTGCCTTATCCCCTGGGTCAGCCATTCCTGGGCACGGCAGCCATCTGGGCAGGGGAGGCGGGGGACGGCTCTTCTACACACACCCCCTTCCCTCCACAAGAAGCTGGCACAGATGTCCCACTGCTGGTAAGGGGAAAGGACTCTGTATACCAAGCGTGGCAAAATCCACTTTGGAAACAGCCGGTAACTGTCGCCTCAGCTCCTGTCATGAGCTCTGTGCTCTGCGGCTCCAGAACAGCAGTGGAAAGAAAAACACAGCTCTTTTCCTGAACGTCACTAAATTTAGGACAATAAATTCAACCTGAGGGTTTTACCTCCAGATCCTGTTTGCTCTTTTCTCCCTGGACTCTGAAGGTTTGAGACAATATATAGAACTTGGAAAAGCTTCTGTTGTTCATGTCTGCTACCTGGCGACCTGGTTATGACTGCTGACTGATGCAGCAATGAGACATTCCTGGTTTAGGGAATTTTACCAAAATTGGGGGAAATTAGACTTTTTTTTAAAGTGATCCCTAATAAAAAAAAAGATACCATTTATAATAGTGTCAAGAAACATAAAACAATCCACCAAAAGATGTGCAAGCCCAGTACACTGAAGCCTACCAAACACTGTTGGCAGAACTTCAGGAAGGGGAGAGTGCAGCTGCATGGACTGTGAAGATGCCAGTTCTCCCCAGACTAATGTACAAGCCTGAGGCATTGCACTCCCAAGAGAAGCCTCAGCAGAGCTGTGTGTGCAAACTGATGAAACGTGTATGGTGATGCAAGGGCTAAGGTGGTCTTGGACATTAACAACAGCGCCAGAACTAGAGGACCTGCAGCCGTATTGCAAGTTCCCAGAACGAAGAGGATGGCACTGCTACGAGGACAAACAGACCAGAGGAAGAGAGATGCAAGCCGGGCAAGGGCCTCATATACGCAGAGAAATAATTGGCCCTGGACCAACCGACCCTCAGTATGGGAGAAAATGGGTCAGGACTCCTCCCTCCCGCCATCCGTGAAAACTAACCGCGGACTGATTGCAGATGCAGATGTAAAAGGTAGAACAATAAAGTGGGTGGGAAGAAGAAAACGGGAAGACAGCTTCATGACTGCATGTATGCAAAGACTTCTCATGCAGGGGTACAGGGCTAATCATAAGGGAAACTGATCACAGACGCGTCGGAGCACATTGGAGAGGTTGTTGACAGACAGTGACAAGGTCAGCTCCTTAAATGTGAGGCTTAAGCCAGAGAACAAGGGACCAGGAGCATGGTGCGGCTTTGGCTGAGGGCTCTGCCTCCTGCCTCCCCAGAGCAGACAGTTCTGACCAGCCCGTGGTAACTATCTACACCACCCTGGTTCACACTAGCTGTTCTGAAATTCAGGGGCTGCCGCGAGGAGCCGAGTCTTGTTCCCTCCTGGTAGCAGGCTGTCCACAGTGGGCACACAGTGCCAGCGCCCACTGCTCACTGCCAGCCCTGCAGCTTCTGTTCCTCCCTAGGGCTCCATGGCTAACGTCCTTGGCTCCTAACCAAGGAGCCGCCAAGCACTTCCTTCCTGCAGGTGACGCAGTGACTTGATTCCCAGGCAAAACGCAAATGTCCTGAGCTCCACAGCGTCCTCTCCACGTGCCCCAGAGGAAATCCGTGGACGCTTCTAAGGGAGCAATGTGCCCCAGCACTCCGTGGATACCTAACATCTTACTTCTTAAGCTGGGTCAGGGATACACAAATTCATCATGTTACTCTGTATCCACTTTCTGTGTGCTTGAAGTTTTTCTAAGAAGAGGAAAGCAGTGAGAGCCAGGTACAGAATGAGAGAGAGAAATGGCTCGTAAACATCTGAAGACTGATCAACCTCACAAACACCAAAGGAAAAGCAAAGTGAACAATGAGACGCGTTTCTCCTGTCAAGTTAGCAGAGAGTTTAAATACCTGAATCGTGGGGGTGAGGATGAGGACAGATGGACATGCTCAGAAACTGTGGGGGACATAAAGTGGCACCGATCCCAGCCCAGTTTTAAAACAGCTCTTGACATGTTGCCAGCTACATCAGTATTTAGCCACAGATACGTCTATATCTAAAAATGTCTCCATCTTTCCACAAAGGAATTCCACTTTTAAGTTGCTATTCTACAGAAATAACGAGAAAGGAATCAAACATTTCTGTACAAGGATGTTTATATAATCATTATTTATAGAGAAAAATGGTAAACATACTAAAAATCCAATAGGGACTGGTTAGGTACATCCATTCACTGGCATTAAAAATTATACTCACAGTATGAGTAAATAAATGTCTTAAGTAAAAAAAGAGGACATAAACTACATAGATAGGTTGATTTAAATTATGTACAAAAAAAATGCAATGCTGAGAAGACTGGATGAAAGGCACCTACATGCTTAGAGATATTCTCCCAACGAGGAACCTTTATAGGCAACTAGCCCTTTTCTTTATATTTACACTGATTTTCCAAATTCTCAACAATGGATATGCCTTATTTTTTAAAATGGGGAGAAATTTCATTTCAAAGTACTGACAAACATTATCTCCAGGATAAAACTTCAACCTTCTAATACTAATTATAGTCCTAAGAAGGGCATAACATCCCCTCTCTAGCAGGACTAACCTAATTAAGATAAGGGTAACTGAGCAGATGAAATGCTTAAGCCATTTGTTAGTCGTGAATGGAAACAGAGCCTTCAGAGCCGTAGCCTTGAGAACACTGCAGCATGATCAAGAATTTTCTTTAGCTGAAACTCAAGGCCACATCTGATTCCCCCAAGATGCCTAAGCCCTTTCTCGGTGGGATCACGGGAACACAAAAGCTAACATACATGGCGAGCTCCTTGCAAACTAGCACCTAGTGAAGGGACCATTTCCATCAGCACTACCAGACAGGCATTCCCAGGATTGGCCAGAGAACCGGCGCTCTTGTCCCAGAGCTTAGTGATCTTCTGTTTTAACACCCAAGAAGAGCCTTCCCTGC
Organism: Manis javanica; assembly: GCF_040802235.1. Taxonomy (NCBI): domain Eukaryota; kingdom Metazoa; phylum Chordata; class Mammalia; order Pholidota; family Manidae; genus Manis; species Manis javanica. Next base: position 28,571,514 of record NC_133165.1, read on the forward strand.
CCCTGAGAGCAGGTCCCCCACCCCAGGCTGCATCTGCACACCCCCCCTAACCCCGCAGGCCACTGAGCTCCCATGCTCAGTCCGATTGGAAGAGAGAGTTGACAAAATAGCTTTGAAAGTAGAGCAAAAAGGAAAGAGGCCCTAGGAGAAGAAAACATCAGAAAAACATATGTCCGTCCAGGAGACTCAGAACCTGCATAATAGAAGAGCTGGAAGAAATCACCAAAGGAATAATAAAATTTTTAAGAATTGAGGAACATGAGTTTTTTTATTAAAATGTCCCATTACATGTCTAATATTCCATAGAGGGTAAAAATGCAAAAAGGGTCAGAATACACAAATGAAAGTTAGAAGTGGACCAAAGCCTTCAAAATTCAAGGAAAGAAAGTTATTTTCATTCTCAAGCTCTATACCCAACTAAGCTATTACTCAAGCAATTAAAGATCTGACCACAACTCTATCTTGAGAGGACGGGGCCACGGCAGCTGGATGCCTTTAAAGAAGGAGGCGGAAAGAGCCAGGGTCTCATCTTCCTGGTGGGAGATCCCTAGACAGCTCTCCAGCTTTAAAGATCAAGTAGCAGTGGGATACATAGGTTATTTTAAGATGTGGAATTAAATGCCCCAAACAGAATAGTTTATATTTGAAAGTGACTCCCTCTGGGGAGTTTCAAACTGGGAAGAGGGAAGGCCAAGTGGGAAGGGAACTGACATTTGTGGGGTCTCTGTTTTGTTTTGAATTAGCAGTGGGAAACCATTGTTTTAATGCACATATATTAATGTTGGTGAAAAGAAGTGAAAGTCTCCAAATATATATACTTTCCAAACTACTGAGTGAATGAAAGAATGAACAGGCACACTTCTGGTATATATTCCATTAAATTCTACACACACTCTTTCACACTTTAACATCTTTGGGACTGGAAAGCATGCTATATGCATGTGGGATGTTAGCCAGCATGCCATTTAAGGATCACCTGAAGAATGAACATGAGTTCTAGCTGTTGTGTGCAAACAGGCAGATTTCATGCCAATGGCTTGGAGGAAAATCCCAGAGATAATAGTGGGGCACCCTCTTGAGTATACCAGTATTTCTGAGGGCACAGAAAATGATGCTGTGTGGAATGTACACACTCGTGGCTCTGAATTGAAAAGAACCAGACTTTAAGTTTATTTCACTCATAATTATCCTTTTCTGTATGTACAAAATTAATACAGATTCCAATCCATGTTTAAATAAATCTTTAAGTTTATTAGAGCTCTTTAAGTACAAAACTAAGAATCCCAATACTAAAGCACTGTGTCCTTGTATTTTTTCATTTTAGTCGTAAGTAGGTACTTGCAATCTTACAATTGATAGCCTCTTTTATTTTATGAAATACAGTACCTACAGGGATATATACTGCAAAATTATTCTTAGTGATACCAAAATATATATAGTACCCTATCCACACTGTGGAATATTCCATGATCCCTAAAATGAATGAATTAGAACCATAATATGATGATATGGGAAAATTTCAAAAGGAGTTTGGTAACAAAGGATGCAGAAAATGGAGTATGTGACCCCATTTTTTTAAAAAAGACACACTTTTGACAAAAGCACATGCATGTATATACTTAAGTAGATCTGTACAGGATTATCTACGCACAGAAAAACCACAGCAGGTCACTGTGTTAGGTAGAATTCTGAGATGCCCCCCATAATCTCTGCCCCTGGGATACTCCCATGGTTATGCTCATGGGCCAAGAAGATTTTGTAGATATGATTAAGGTTCCTGACCAGTTGATCTTGAGATACGGAGGTTACCCAGTGGGCCCAACCTAATCACATTAAGTGTCATCAAAGCAGTGTTTTCTCCAACTGGCCACAGAAATGAAGTCAGGGAGATGAAGTGTGAGAAGGGATTGCCCGGGGGTGCTCTCCACTGCTGAGCTGGGAGGGGCTGCAGGGCAAGGAGCTAACAGCAGCTCTGGCAGCTGAGAGTGGCCCCTGGCCAACAGCTTGCAGAAAAAGAAGGAAAAGAAGAAAGATAAATGAGGAAGACATCAGTCCTACAGTCTCAAGAAAGTGAATCCTGCCAACAACCATGAGCTCTCCAGAAAGGACCACGGCCCTGGATCACAGCCAAGTGAGACCCCCCTGGAGGGCCCAGCACCCGGTGCTCAGACATCCACCTGTGGGAATGTGGGCAGGAAAGATGCTGCTACCGGGGCTCAGAAGGATGTGAGGAGCACTCCCTCCATTGCCTTAGAGGACGCCAACACTGCCGGGAACAGCACAGCGGGAATCTAGACCCTAAGCAAGCCACGGAAGTTTGGGGTGTGCTCCTGGAAAAGGGCAGAGGTTGGGCAGGGAGAGCCTGCTGTGTGGTGACCCTGAGCACACAGCCACAGAGCTTTCCCACTGAGTAATGAGGGGGATCTTTCCATGCTCCTCTCATTAAACAGAACAGGTCCAGGATTGGAGGACTATGAAAATTCTCAGCCTTGCCTTGTGACAAGCAATGTCAGGAGGCAGGACGGGCCCATTTGTGGGACAGCATGGTGCAAGGAGAGGCTGAAGGTGTCCTGCCCCACACACAGTCAGGGTGCCCTGCCACACCAAAGGCCCTTTCGGAGGCTGAGGTTGCACCTCCCAGGCCCCCTCACCAGGCCAGGGCTCCAGGACGCTCTGCAGAGCACAGAGTGGGGGCTGCCCTGGGAGGTGCCTGTGCACGGCCCCTGTCCAGTGGGGCAAGTCCCCTCCAGTTCTGAGAGAGGAAGTTTGGAGCGCTCGTTTCCAGCCTCCAGGTTCCTGAGAAAATCCCACCGGCAGAAACAGCGCCAGCTTAGAGGAAAGGAGGCCATGACGGGAAGCAGGCTGAAGACAACCCACTGCACACATCACTGGCTTTCAGGAAAAGGAAGGGAGCTCTGGGCCAAGACAGGCCAGCAGACCACCCCGGGCCTTAACATTTAACCAGGGAACTCCAGCTGCAGTCTGCCTGCTGGATTTCCAAGCTGCCTTGGACCAGCGACTCCTTCTCACCATCCATTCCCCTTTTCGACCCAGAACGCCTGTTATCCTATGCCTGTCCCACAGCCTATTCTGGGCTGAGAGCCTCCGGGGCCACAGGTCCACAGGTGGAAGGGTCTTTTATTATTATTGTCAAGGTATCACTGATATACACTCTTATGAAGGTTTCACATGAAAAACATATGGCTACTACATTCACCCATATTATCAAGTCCCCTGCATACCATATTGAAGTCATTGTCCATCAGCGTAGTAGGATGCCAGAGTCACTACTTGTCTTTTCTGTGCTACACTGTCTTCCCTGTGACCCCCCCTACACCATGTGGACCAATCATAATACCCCTCAATCCCCTTCTCCCTCCCTCCTCCCCCACCCTCCCCACCCCTCCCCTTTGGTAACCCCTAGTCCCTTCTTAGAGTTTGTGATTCTGCTGCTGTTTTGTTCTTTCAGTTTTTCCTTCGTTCTTATACTCCACAGATGAGTGAAATCATTTGGTACTTGTCTTTCTCCACCTGGCTTATTTCACTGAGCATAATATCCTCTAGCTCCATCCATGTTGTTGTGAATGGTAGGATTTGTTTTCTTCTTATGGCTGAATAATACTCCATTGTGTATATGTACCACATCTTCTTTATCCATTCACCCACTGATGCACACTTAGACTGCTTCCATTTCTAGGCTATTGTAAATAGTGCTGCGATAAACATAGGGGTGCATATGTCTTTTTGAATCTGAGATTTTGTTTCCTTTGGGTAAATTCCTAGGAGTGGAATTCCTGGGTCAAATGGTATTTCTATTTTTAGTTTTTGAGGAACCTCCATATTGTTTTCCACAAAGGCTGAACTGATTTACATTCCCCCCAGCAGTGTAGGAGGGTTCCCCTTTCTCCACATCCTCACCAGCCTTTGTTGTTCACAGGTGGAAGAGTCTTAATGATTATACCAGAGCTTCCTCCACACCTGATTTACATCATTAAGGATGGGATTTGGAGCTTGAGCTGATGCTATAATGGTTTGAGACTGTGGGGAACCTGGGGGTGGTGAGTGCATTCCACACGGGGTGTAGATGGGGCCACTGGGGGGCCAAAGGGCAGAGTATGGCAGCCAGCATTCTACGACCCCTTGACTGGCCACCTCCCCTGAGTGGGGAGGCACCAGGAATGAGTGAGCACACTCCCACGCTTTGTTATATGGCACCAGAGTGTTCCCAGGCATAATTAATCTTACTAATCTGTTCACTTTGGGTTTATCACCAGGGAGATTACCCAGGTGGGCCTAACCTAAAACATGACCTTTTAAAAGCAGAGAGGAAGGCAAAGATTCAAAGAACAAGGGAGAGCTGGTGGGGAACTGCCGCCAGTAGGTGCGGGCCCACGAGGGACAGGGCTGGGAGCCGCCGCAGGAAAGCAGCCAGCAGGGGAATGGGAGCCCGAATCCTACAACCACAGGCCCTGAATTCTGCCAACAGTAAGAATGGGCCAAATTGGACTCGTCCCAGAGCCTCTCACCAGCTCCGCCCAGCTGACAGCCTGGTTTTAGCCTGTGACACACTGCGGTTCCAGCCACGCAGTGCCAGACTTCCAATCTGCAGAACTGTGAGTCACAAGTGAATGCTGTTTTAAGCTGCTAAGTTTGCACTCATTTGTCATATAACAGTAGAAAACTAACACAGGCACATGTATGGCTATCCGATTAGAAGAAGTCAGAATGGCAGAGGCCCTGGTGTGGGGAGAGAATCCCATGATAAAAAAGTTTACATCACATGAACTCACTTATGTGAAGTTAAATATATGTGTGTTTTGTTTGTTAGCATCAAGAGGGGTGTTTGTTCACTAAAATACAATGGTCTAATCAGAACTAGGTAGTTGACTTTGGACAACATTCTCACTGGAAACAACTGTAGCTGGTGACAGGGGTGCGGAAACAGCAGAGGAAGGAATTGTCGGGCCCCAATCAGAGACACAGGACCAGAGGGCGGAGTGCGTGGGGCCCCTTTAGTACTGCAGACATGTGCCAGTTCCAGGGAATGAGAACAGTGCTGTTGACAGAAACTGAAATCCTGGGATCCCCCGACTTTGGTGTGTCTAAAGGAGACCCTCCCCATGTTGAGATGAGAACACAGAAGAGACAGGGAGCCCCACATAACCTCCCACCCCACCCCTGGGCGCTGTGGGAAGAGTTGCCTTGGCACTAATCAAAATGGGGAGGGGGAGAGAAAAAACGAAGGAGGCCTTTAAAAGCCGTGTCCCAATTTACAGGACCTGGGGGGTCCAGAAACCTCAAGCCTTGGTTTCAGTTTGAAGGCCCTGAATTTTTCAAGTGTGCCCCTGTGAGCAGGCTGAGCTGCCTGGGACATGTGGCACCCTGAGGGAGAACCGGCTTTGCCAGCCTCCGATTAAACCCAAAACAGGGCTGAGGATGAGAATGGAGGCACTATCATAACTGCCCAAGACCTGGAGCAACCAAAGTATCCATCGAGCAGCACGGATGGAGCAGGACAGTCACATGGTGTGACATGACCCAGGGGTGCGAAGGAGCCTCACAAACACGGCGAGGGGAGGCACAGAAGATGCACACTGATGATCTGGCTCGTGTAAAGTTCAAATCCGGGCAACAATGAGCTATACTGTTTAGGTACAAACACCTGCAGAGGGAGGGAGACGAAGCACTATGATCACGGTGGCAGAGCGCCGCTCACCGCAGGCTGGAGGCAGGGCTGTGGGCAGCCAGCGCTCAGCCCAGCACAGACTGCTCCGCTGTTTGCTTTATACTCTTTGTTAGACTGTTCACATGCTTTATATGTAAAAGGAGAAATGGTTCATGGTGCTGTAATGGAGCAGGGTTCTGGGTGACCCTTCTTCTCTTTACTTTATTGGATTCTTCAAGATGAACATGTACTCTTTACATAACCAGGAGAGAGGGCGCCGGAGTTACCCTCACTGCGGGGGGGGTGAGCCTCTCCCCACTGGACTCATCCCAGCTGCACCGCCACCCACTCTGGCCTGGGTCCCATGCCCGTGAGTCACAGCACCTCCTTGTCAGTCAAACACCGTGAAAAAGTTGTCTATACACATGCTCCTGACTCTTTTCTCCTACTCACCCTTCAGTGTAACTGTGAAACATTCAGGATCCAGACAGGCATGAAGAACAAAGTCATGAACATGAGTGTGCCCACTACCCAGCCTGAAAAACAAGGAAAAATACAGCTCTCCACAAGCATCCTCTCTACCGCTCAGAAGTAACAGCTACACGGACTTGGCAGCATGATTCCTGGGTGCTGTTTACATTTTACCATATATGAAGGATGGCTAAATATTGTATATACCCGTATTCAGTATCTCTGAAAAATATTTTGCAATTTTTTAACAACTTGGCTGCCGTGGAATCCTATAGCCTGCACCCTTGTCCGCTTGCTCGCAACTGCTGATGGCATCCACCCTTTTGCTCTGTGCCCATCCAGGGCCTGCCTTGTCTGCTGCACAGAAGCCCACTGCCCCCTCTGCAGTGTAGCTATGTGCCCCCACTTCTCCTAGGTGGCCCCTGAGGACCCCACCCTGGCATTCATGCCCTTTCCCAGGCTCCTCCCACGGTGAATAGTGCCTGTTTAACGGCGGGTGTGGCTTCCATGGTTAGGTCATGGAGGACCCTAGCTTGGGCCTTGCTCTGATCTCATGTTCTGGGTTATGCCAGCACTGTGTTGTGAGGACACTGCACTCTGGCATCTAGGTGGATAGGAGTGGGGGGCCCCAGCCACAGCCAGCATTAAAAATGTTAAATCACCTTACCATTGCAGAGATTCATCGACCTCAGTCATGATGATTTCACATGCATTTCTAGGTTTGGTTTGGTTTTTATGTCCACATTTGTAAGTGAACTTGGCTGATAATTTTTATCATACTTCCCTTCGCTCATTCTGATGTAATGGTTACATTCGTCTCATGAAATGTTTCTTCTTTTTCTCTTTGCTAGAGTAGTCTGATGTACAATGTTGGAATAACCTTCTCCTTTGAATATTAGGAAGAATTGGCCTGTACAACCTTCAGGTCTTAACATTTTTTGTGGTTTTGCTTTGTTTTGTTTTGGTTTTATTTGGGTGTATTTTCAAACCACTTATGCAATTTATTTCAAAGGTTGTATGTCTATTCAAGTTTCCTGTTTTATTTCTTGAGTGAGTTTTGGTAGGTTATCTTTTTAACTAGAAGCTTATCCATGTCATCTGAGCTTTCAAATTTGTTGACATAAGCTATCTATAGTAAGAGCCTTTTAAAAAGCCTCTACTGTGTTTGCACTATATCCTCTTTCGAGTCCCTAGAATTGCTCTTGGATACCATCCTTATTTTTCCTCACCAGTCTTCCCAGTTTTGACTATCAGTCTTTCCAAAGAACCTACTCACTCTTTATTCTATTGGTGCTCTGTACTGCATTTTTTTCTACTCATTGCTCTTTATTACTTCCTTCTCTTATTAGATTTATTCTTCTTTTTAACTAATTATGCAGGCAGGCAGCTCATCAATTCTCAGTCTTTGCTGTTTTCTAGCACAAGCATTCCAGGCTGTGACCCTCCTTTTAAAACCCTTGTTAGGTGCACCACTTAAGTTGCATGTTCACTACTGCTCAGCTGTGATTCATGTTAGAGGGTCTGTTTTGATCCTAGAGTTATTTGGAACAGTCTGAACTTCTAAATATGAGTCTGGGTAAAAGACTCTCATTGCCTTTCAGCACCCATTCTCTTCTACCTAATTGCATAATGGGGGGAATGATGGGGTAATCAAAACATTTCCAGTCTCCCTTGCAGATAGGCCAGCCAGCATATGTCTAACTTTCAATCACAGAAAGATGAGGGAATGTTACTGCTTAAACTTCTAGGAGAGCTCCAGGGAAGGAGGGCACAGTCTGCAGGAATACCTCTGCCCTTGCCCCTCTTCCTTCCTTCTTCTGGCCTTAAATGCAGATGTGACAGCAACGGCCTGGCAATCATCCTGCACCTCGAGGATGGTGGGGCTGATAGGAGCAGCCTGGGTCCCTGGGGAGCAGGAAAGCCACCCAGCCAGCCAGCCCTGAACTAACTTAAACCTCCATGATGTGAAAGAAAATAAACCTATGTTGTGCTTAGCTATTATTAACTGGCCAAATGCAATTCCTAACTGATGAAGAGGTTTTTAAGACATCACTTTGGTATTGATATTTTATTATAAAACTTCACACATATGAAAGTATTTATAACTTAGATTAATAATAAAATGAATTATTCATCCATTCATCTACCACCTTCCCTGAAGAAAAGTGGAACCTTTCTGGTTTCGCTGATTCCCGACAGCCATCCCCTCACCTGCCACTGCTCACCCCACCAAAGGGGGCTGCTGTTCTGGATTCTATGTTTCACATTCCCTTATTTTCCATTTATAGTCATGCTACACATTTTTGTAACCCTAAATTATAGAGGTCTACTTGGCTTGTGTTTAAACCTTTATATAAATTGTATCATGTTGTGTACTTTTCTTCAATTTCCTCTTTTCCTCAGCATTATGAGACACAGCTTCACTGATATGTGTAGCTATGGTTCACTGAATCTCATGGCTCTGTACTGTTTATTGCATGAACACACCACGGTCTGTCTATGCAGCCCCCGTTTATGGTGCATGGGCTGCTCTGAGCTCTAGGATGTTGCAAATGCTGCTGCAAACACTCCCAAGCTCTCCTCCTGGTGACCCAAGAGACCAAGCTCTCTAGGAGAGTGCCTCCTGACTTTTCTGACACCTTGGCATATATAGAAAAGTATGGCATTTACAGGGCCCACTGCTGGTAAACTAGGTGGTGTAGAATTCTGGACATGGCTGCAGAGGTAGCCCACAGAGCAGGCACCTTGAGGGGTAAGGGGATCAGAGAGAGGAAGCACTGCCCCGCAGCATGGTGGCAGAGCCCTGCAAATAGAGTAAATGGAACATGGTGTGATCAGGTCTACTGGACTAGAAAAGATCAGTCTCCCAAAGGGATCTGAACTATTTGCACTCATAGGCACCGAGTCAGAGTTCCACTGCTCCTCAGTCTCCCCAAATCTGGATGTTGTTAGACTTCACTTCTGTAAACTCTCCCTGTGGCCTTATTTCAGGTTTTCCTTCCTCCTAGCAAAGCTGAGCACCTGTGTTTACAGCTATGCTAGTCCCTCTTCTGTGCAAAGCCTATGTTCTTCTTTAGCCATTTTTTATTGGGTTTGGTATTTTTACAGATTTTGGGGGGCATCTTTAATATATCACAGAAAGAAATTACTCATCAGTTTTCCATATTATAAAACTGTATCCCTACTATAGCCTGCTTTTCACTGTTTGTTATTTGATACAGTGAAGAGATTCTGTTCCCAACCACTTTCCTTATGGTCTGAGCTTTGTTGTCTGGAGGAAATGCTCTATGTTATTGATTTCTAACCTATGATTCTGTAGTCAGAGGACATGTTTTGTGAAGCAAATACTTTGAAATATTTTGAGTATGGCTTTCTGACCTAGCATGAGGTTAACTTCTGTACATGCCCAGTGCTTGAGGATTTTCCAGTTGTTGGCTGGAGGGTTCTGTAATGTCCAATAGATCAGGGATGATAAACAGCAGCTGGAGGGACGGTTGACAAATCCAGTCCTGGCCATCTGTTTACATATTGTCTAGGGCGGCTTTCACTCCACAAAGGCAGAGCTAAGCAGTTGAGACAGAGATCATATGGCTTCATAAAGCTGAAAATATTTACTAAGTGGCCCTTTAAAGAAAAAGTTTGCCAAGCACTGTGGTGTTCAAAACTGTTTCCCTTCATTTCTGTGTCAGTTAATGGAAGAGCTATTTTAAAATCTTCTATGACATTTTTGGCAATTTCTGTTAATCTTTGCTCATTATTTTATGTTGAGAGTTATTAAGTGAAAACAAGTTTTAAATTGCTCCATTTTCCTGTTACCTTCCTTCTTCTATCATTAAAGCAGTGGTCCCTTTTGTCCCTAGTAATTATTTCTGCTTTGAAATCTGTTGGGATGATATCATCACCCCAACATTCTTTTTGTTACAGCCCATATTTTTCCATCCTTTTATGTCTTACATTTTGGGTGTGTCTCTCCTAAACAAAATAGCCTACAGCAGCACTGTTTTTCCATGGAATCTGACAATCTCTGTCTTTTAGTCAGGAAGTTTGGTCCACTTATTATATATAGTGAGAAATGTATTTGGTTTCATCTTAGATGTTATGTTTATTTTCTATGCACCCCCCCTTCCTGCCTTCCTTTGGATTAAAAATTTTTAACTTCAGTTTTTACCTTTTTTGAAGTTTTAACATATTCATAAATATGTTCCCCTAACTTCATAACATGAATTTAACTTAATAAAGTCAAAAATTTCATGTGTATTTACCTCCTCCAGAACAATGCAAGAACATTGACCTCTTACCATTACATTTAAACCCCTATGCTTGCTTCTTTGCTGTTTTTATTGTTTTTCATGGAGAAATACATCATCTGTTTTCAAAATAGCGCTTGAAAAATACAAGTAGTACAGGTACTATAAGACAAAGCAAACTCCAGTCATGAGACACTTACATACATCATATGAAAAAAATAGTCTGATATTCAGGTAATGAAAACTAGAAAGTTCCCACTTTTCAGCTTGGTCAAACAAGGATAGTTACATGACACATTTAATCAACCAATTTTCCAAATGTGTAAACAAAATGACAAGACTAAATTTGCCTGACAATTTCAACCTGACACTACAGCTATTGGAAACACACAGGCATCGTGCACACTTCACCTGATTTACTGCTGCGGTGGTGGCGACCACAGGACAAAGAAGTGAGAGACAGGAACACCATGAACCAGACATCAGAAAGTGGGGGTGGAAAGGGAGCCTCAACTACTGCATAGCCTAAACGGAAGAGAGCATATTCCAACTTTGGAGAACTAACCTAGGATAGGAAAAGGGTTTAAGAAATTGTAGCTTAGCATGAAAAATGTGCACATGGTAGCAAGGAAACACGACTGGGGGAGGGGAAGAACCAGAACCAGGCTGACTGAAAACCTGTCATGTTTCCTAAACATGGATGTCCTGCTGCTTAATTATGAATGGCCCTTTTTTTAATTTAAAGAAAGGTATTCTTTAATCTTTTCTAGGATAAAACAAGAGTAGAAAGCTGACCAATATCAAGTGCTTGCAAGAAATTATTTTTTATTTGTACATGCAAAATTTATTGGTGAATTTTAGTAAGTCATTTAAAAATATTGGTTTAAAATGCTTGGAGAAAATGCCTTTTTGCTTATGTGTTTAAATTGGAAATTTACTATGAGCAGGTATTCTTTGAGTAGACGTAGACATTAAATGTCTATTCAGATGGTTAACATTTCACAGTCATTACTTTCAGTTAAGTTTTACTAAAATATTAGCCATAGAACCAAAATTTAGTGTTTCACACCATGTGGCCACAGGATTGTTGTTTCACATCATGGTTAGGAAAATACTAGCATTCTGGGGTTTTTAATGAAACAACATACAAGCCTACCTTGTGCATAAAAGCAAAGAGAAAGGGAGAAGGCAAAAGGCTCTTTTTTTTTTTTTTAGGATAAGTATGATTAAGGACAAAAGAATATGGAGTTTTGTTGGCTCCAAGACAATATTTGCTGTTTGGTGATCATATACACTCTAAATTAAAAACAATTCCACTGATAAAACCAGTGTATTTCTTAGTTGTGTCCATCAAAATGAAAGACACCCTAATTCCTGTTTCAATGCCAAATATATACCATAAGAGTTGACATTTCATTTTAAAGGGCTACAGCTACCCGCCAGGGACTGAGCTAGATATACTTTATGTCTTTTCTGAAGTATAGTACACTGCACAATGACATCCAGTCTGGAAATTAATAATGAAGAAAACTCTTCAGGAAAAAATCTCATCAAGCTGAAAAAGCTAAACTTAGTTCTACTTCCTAATAAAAATATACATAAAGTGCATCACCAGTATCAGGCATTCTGAGACCAGTTTGTATTGTAAGTTTTCCCCAACAGTGCATAAAACAAATCCAGTCCAGATGTCAATCATGGACATAAACAGAGCTGGAGGGTTTTTTTTTCTTTTTCTCTCTTTAAGGGCAACAGTCCTTTGAAATAGTTAATATAACTGCTGTTGACACATCACTAATCTGACACACACTAATAATAGTACTTCTAGCTTCACATACCAACCTGGACTTCTGATAGAGATTAGCCAGGTAAAGGAAGTGAACCGAACAAGCTTACATCTATTTTGAGTCATTTCAAGTTTGGTACCCTTCATTCTCCTCCTCTAGCATTTGAAGACAACAGGTTGAGTTGGCAGCCATTGTTGATGGACCTGCAAGGTTTTTACCAGTCTGTCAGGAATAGGATTTGCAGAGCTGGGATAGCAGAAACGTCTGCAAGGGATGTTTTCTGTGAGGCCAACAAGGAAGCCGCCATATGAACAGTTGGAGTTGTACTCATCTGTTTGAGATGTTCCTCTTCGGCTTGGTTCCATTAGTCCTTTCTTGTTTGTGAGGTGCGAATACCCTCTAGACTCCCACCACAGGGTTAGCTATGTTTGCTGCTGTGCTCCCTGAAGGCCTTGAAGGATGGTTTACCAGACACGATGAAGAAACAACTCTGGAGACCATGGGCTTCAGTGGAGGAGAAAGGGCTGGTTGTGAGGAAATCTGATTAACGCTTTCACTCGATGCACCCCCCGAGCTTTCACTAGGGCTCGCTTCTTGCAAAGAAACTTCAGTAACCTGTACGCTGGTCACAGATGCTGTCATTACTGCTGAGACAGGGCTGTTTCTGCCCTGAGAACTGCCAGTCTTTAGGCCGGTCTTCATAGAGCTAGCAGGTGAAGGCACAGATGTGCTGATTTCACTGTCCACAGACAAGTCAAGGTTGCTGTCATTCAGAGCTGTCAATGTGACACCATCTGTTGAATGCAGTTTCTTTCTCTGAAGCACGTGATTAGGTAGTAGTTGATGAAGTTCCTTTCTTCTTATATGCATTGCAGCAATTTTCATATCCATCTCAAACATCTTATTATTTATTGCTTGCCTATAAATTATATCTGTGAAAGACTGAATATCACAGGTGAGATCAATACTAAGAACGTCCAAGTCTTCAGGCTTTTGTAATACTAACCCAATCACCCACATCGTATGAAATTCCTCCTTGTCAAGGTTTTCTATAGGTGCTGGAAATGACTGAGGGTTCACATGAGCCAATGTAATAAACTCGTTCTTCTCCAAGCTTCCAACCAGGAACCGGATCTTTGACTCCACCAGGCCCACCCACTCTAGGTGTTGTTTTTCTGTTGGTGCACTTGCTAGAAGTACAATATAATGCTTGTACTTCTGAAAGAAGCTTGGAGCTTCAAAAAGCTTGGACCACTCTGCCTTACTCAGCAAAATTTCATGTGTGATAGCAAGCCCTTGCTTAAACTCCTCAATCATGACCATCCATGTTGAAACAGATACATTGTATGTGGAGTTCTGCTGTGGGTATGCTGGTGTAATTATAGGCATAAGATGGTACCTATCACTGGGATTTACTCTTGGGTCCCACACAGGCAAGTTAAGATTCCGTTCTTCAGGCTCTTTCAGCAGCACTGGATTTGGCCATTCCCATTCAGAAAATACCAAGAAAAACTTATGTACTAGAGTTGATGCTTTTGCATTTGGATAAAGCTGGCAAATCCTTGCTACTAGCATTGCCCAAGAAACACCTCCAAGGAAACCTAATATATTGGAATAGATATTGCGGCATTTGGCCCACAACTTGATGGCTCTCAGGGTTAACCTGAAGTTGTCAATGTTTGGTACTAGATGTAAAATTTCATCAGTTACACGGCAACCGTTAAGGCTTCTTATGCATCTAATATCTAAATTTTGAAGCAGATTGTCATCTCTTAAATCCAAATCTTCTGGAATAGTTTGCAGTGCTAATCTTGCAAATAAAATATCAATCTCTATTCCATCAAAACACAGTTTGATAACTGGTACAAATGCCTCCTCAACAGCCCTCAAGTCTTTTACTTCTCCATGCAGTTTCAATTTATCATAGAAGGAGGTGAAAAAATCGCTTCTATCAACATGTCTTGGTGCAACGCACAACGCATCAATATCGGCACCTTTCGTATGTACTCCTAATCTGTAAGAACCAAATGTAAAGATTTTCCCTCCAACGTTTTCAATTACAGCTTGTGGAAGACTCTTGCTTTCACTGATTTCTTGTATCCATTCTTTTACCAGATTATTTAATTTTTCCAAAATTAAAATCCTGCGCTGTAGTTCCTCTTCCTCTTCAAAAACCCCGAAGGGCTTCAGGGTTTCAATTAATTTCTGGGTGAGTACGCAGTCAGTCTCCTTGGGGGCAGCTAACCGGATGGGAGAGGGAATGCCGTGGTGCTTGGGCGGCGGCGGGGTCCACTGTGAGCCGGGGGCTGTCTCTGGAAACGGCATCATGTCTAGCGCCGGCCCCGCCACACCACATCCCCCGCCACCGCAACCTCCACGGCGGCCGCCCAGCTCATGATCTGCTGAGGCAGGAGGGGCGGGGCTCCTACCAGCCCAAGTTCGACCCGCTCCGCTCACGCCGCTTCAGGCGCCTCTCCGCTGTCCCCTCGGCCGCAACATGGCGCCCGGGTGCGACGGTCTAGAACAGCCACGCACGGCACGCACGCCAGAGTGCCTGCGTGCCGCAACGGGCGCCTCACGGGAGTTGTAGTTTCAGGGTCCGCGGGCTTCAGGCGGGGGTGCATGTTGGGGCGCACCCAGGTTTGGGTCCTCGTTCGTACTGCTGTCTGCGTTCACCCAGGCCTGCCACCGAGTCCCTGCTGTCTCCTCGTATGCGTCAGGCCCACTTCCTCTGCGGGGCGTCTTGTCGGCCTTCGCCCCAGCACGCACCCTTGGTCGACGCCCTCGCGGGTGGGGCGGCGGGTGAGAGCGGCTCTCGCAGCGTCCCTGCCTCGGGGTCTGGATGACAGTTTTGCTGGGGCTGCCCCTCCGGCTCCCGCGTGCTGACTTCTGCTCCCCGAGCTTCCTGCGAGTCGTCTGCCGTCAGGCTGACCTGCAGTTCACCTGTCGCATCTTTGTGGCAGCTGCGAAAATCAGCCTCTAGTGCCAGGCAGTACTGCCCCGGGATGTCAAGGGGTGAACTCGTTCCTCTTACGCAGGGCACACTTGGTCGGAAGATTCTCAGGCACGTCCTTGGCGTGTCCTCCCTACCACTCTCTTATTTTCTTCATGTAGGCGTATGATAGGCCTTCTCATTCTGTTCTCCATGCCTCGTGACTCATATTTCTTGCTGGGTGAAGCCAGCTCTACCTGTCAGTTCTCTGTAATCCTCTCTAAAGTTGTTGTCTGCTGTGTAAGCCATCACTGAAGTATCCATTTAAAAACACATTTCTCTTACTGGAACATTATCTTGCTCTTTTCCAAAATTTCCCAGCCATTTTGGATGATATTCTGTTCTTTTCTGTTTTCTTTCTACCTTTTATTTCATCAAACATCTTAAATATACTTAATATTATATAACTAATGGTTCCACTTCCTAATGTTTTTGAGAGTCTGATGCTATGGCTGTCTTGTAATTTTGGATTGTGAGCTTATCTTTGGCAAGGCTTGGGACACCTGTGTGGATGTCCTGGTCAAGGCAATTTGCTTTGCTTCTGTCAGCTGTCCTCATACACCATCAAATTATGTACACTGTACTTTGGTTTCTTTTCTAAGGATTAGTCAGATCACCTAAGTAGTATAATTTTGAACCCCAAACACATGTGAGATGAAGAGTGGTTTTCAATTCTAGGGAAGAATATTAAGCTTTCCCCACCCAGAGCTCAGGCTGAGAAAGATAACTGTCATCTCTTATTACCAGGCAGAAGATTCTTCCTGTCCCATCTTTACATTCAATATCTTACCCTTAAAAGTTCCAGCTGTATTTGGGGGTCTCAGTTCCACTCCCTACCTCTGAAGATCCCAAGGTCTATGTCTCTTTTTGCACAGCTATTAAACTGAAGTTTCTGGGTTACAAAGACTGGCAAATGCCTCTGAGGCAATTACAGCTTCAGAATCAGCTATGATTTTTAGGGTTTAGTGTACCTCTTTGTATTTTTTACTCCTAGGCATTTACTTTATTTTTCTTGGGTACCAACTATGCATTTAAAAAGGAAATTTGTTAGATTTCATCTAGCACTTCCAGGTACTTTACATAAAAAGCTTTTTCCAGGATAATTCATTTTAAAATTCCAAGATAAATAACATTGCCAGAAATGTAACTATCTATTTTTCAGTCCATTTCAATATGTTTTGCATATTAACATTCCAGCAAAACAGCTATCAATAAGGTCTTTGGTGACCTCCTACTTGCTCAATCCAGTGGAGCCTATGGTCTGTATCTCCTTTGACCCATAAGAGCTGTGCCTTGGCCTCCATGGCAGCACAGCCTTTATGTTCTCTTGTATACCTCTCGCCTCCCCTCAGCCTAACTTGCTGACTCCTCCTCCATTATTTAGCCTTTAAGTTGGCATTCTTCCACTTTCCATGTTAAGCCCTCATTTTTCCTCATCATGTACATTCACCACCTAGGTAATCTATCCCTTTTCGTGGCTTTAAATATCACCTGCTTACAGGTTACATTTTTATAATAGACTCTCTTCTGAACACCAAAACCCTGGGAGCCATTCTTGACACCTCACTCTTTTTCACCCTCAACATCCAGTTCATTTACAAACATTGTTGATTCTACCTACAGAATATATTTGGGATTTTCCACTTCTCTCTACCTATTCCCTCATAAATCTAGTCCAAGCTACTATCACCTCTCACCTAGACTCCTACAATACCCTAATTAATCTCCTATTACTGATCTTTTCAAAGTATTTTCTACCTAGTAGCCAAAGTGGTCTTTCATCCCCTTCAGTGGCTGGCCTCACATTAAATGTAGTCTACAGTCCAACATACCTAACAGCCCAGGTTGGTCTCCCCCTGCCCCCTTCTCTGGCCTCTCATCCATCACCTTCCCCTGCTCCTGCCAGGGGCCTTGCTCAGGGCCTTGCATGTGCTTCATTTTCTCTTGCCCCGGGTCTGCACACCATGCTATCTCCTCTGCCTACAAAGCTCTTCCCGTCCCCCAATCCACTACTCTTCTCCTAGTTAGTGTTGTGTCATTTTTGAGACTGGCTGAAATTTCATCCCTCCAGAGGGAACTTCCCTGGTCTCCGTGCTAAATTAGCACAAGTATTCTTTCATAGCACATCAGTTTATAATTGTTTTCCAAGGAATTGTTTATTTCCCACTAGACTCTTAGCTCCATGAGACTGTGAACTATTTGTTTTGTCAGCTGCTGTATGTCCAACACACAGTCAAGTACCTAACGTAGTATAGCACTCAACAGACACTTGCTGACACAAGAACACAAAAAAGAAGATTATTTCTCCTTTGAGTCACTGGCTAAGCAATATTCAAAAGACCCATTTCTTCAGTTTTGATAAGGTAGAGGGGCAGTTTCAAATCTATGCACTGTGATCTTTGGAAAATCATTTCATGACTCGATTCACAGCAACTCAATCCAGGTGCCTGCAGAGATTCTAGGGCCACATGACTCTAGTGACCCATGACACTGAGGCATTTGTTGATTTGAAGATGTTTCCAGGGAGATTTTCATGGGTCGGAGGCTCATAATCAGAGCCTAAGGATGTGGAAGGCCCACACAAGAAAGTACACCATTGTCACGGTAACCTTTCTGGAGCAGCTATTGTCGGGCAGTGCTTACTGGGACATGAAGCAGACATAGCTATATTCCAGAAATTCCATTCCCAGGAGAATACTCCCAGAGAACTCTGCACAGGCCCTCAAGGGGATTATTGTGCCACTATTTGTGGGAGGAAGAAGCTGGATTTAACCTGCGTGTCCCTGGTTAGGGGAATGGATGATGTGGTGTATGTAAAAGTATGCGTCAGTCAAAAGCAGTGAACTGGGTTCACATCAGCAGCATGAGTAGATCTTAATCTTGATTATCCAGTGTCCTTGGTTGAATAGGAAGTTTAAACTGTTCTATTGTCAAATCCATCTACCTTTTCCCATTATAGTTTGTGCCTTTTAAGCCTTCTTTATGAAATCTTTCATTTGGCTCTATAATTTTACCTTTGCTATGTAGGTCTTTAATGCCTTTGGAGTAAGGATCCAACTTTATTTTTCTCCATATAGCAGAAGCCAATTTCCCCAACCCTGGTTACAAAATCCTTTCCCCACAACTTGTGATTCACCCTACATGGCACTAAATCCCCATCGGGTCCGTCAACACAGGTCTGCCTCTACCCTCTCTATTCTGTTTTTCCATCTAGTTAAGTGTTCATGTCCCCAAACCACATGCACCAACTACCAGGGCTTTATAAAGATCTCAGAACTAAAAAGGCCAGTCCCCCCACCCCTGCTTGTCTCACTCACACCTATCCTGAGAGCAAGGCCATTTCACAAGGACAGGCTTGGTCTGTGCAAGGACAGCAGAGAAGGTGGGCTCTGGCTGCATTTCCTCTTTTCACCCTGTATGTACCTGAACAGGTGTTCAGGACCTTTCAAACCCTTGGGAAACATTTCTGCCACTTTAACTTTCAGAAGAAAAAGACACTTGGCTAGCATTCCCCAGCATGTCTACATGAGTGTGCTTTCTAAACCCATGAGAGACACTACTCCGTGTGATTTAAATATATCCCCCCAAATCTTTCAACCAGCATTATAAATCACTATTGGGAACCAACAGATATCAACGTGGTTTAAATGTAAATAACAACATTGTTGTTAATATGTGATTACTTCTTGGAAATGCTTCAGATGGTTGACAGGACAAAGTGGGGATCTCTAGTTCCATTTATCCAAATTCACAATTTTGCTTTTATGTCTCCCAGTTTCAGGAAAACTTTGGAAAGTTTGATCCCCTTTACTGCGGCTTGGTACAGCACAAAAGACATAAAGAAACAGATCAGTTTGGTGCACTAGTTAGACAGCAAGTGCTGGCTAATGAAAATTTTTAAATATATTTCTAGAATTTTAAAATCAATTTCAGTAAAACTGTAAAGAAGTTTTAGAAAATATGAGTTAAGTGCTATTTAGTTTATAAAATCACTAGTTATTCATGACAGCCAATAAACATCTACTCCCGCATGTAAGGTATCCCAATTTGGGGCCAAATGCCAAGGAACATGGGGAATTGGGAACTTGAGCTCACAGAAGCTGTGGGTTGAGAACTCTGGTGTTCTGGTTCAGCCCCTCAACCTGACACCTAATGCCTGTGACAGTTCTCCCAGTGCCCAGACACCCCAAGGGCCCTGGGTCCCCGGGGGCACATGTGATCTTCACTGGGCACACTCCTCCTCTGCAGTGTCCATCCTGGCCATGCTTAGGCTGATTCCTCTTGGGTTTTATGTCTTTCAAACAGTTTACCCCAGTTATGAGCTCCCCAGCATTTTCTGTGTTGAGCATTGAGCTTCTATCTGCCTTCGGGCCCCTTATCTAATGGCCAGCAGTCTGGACCGCTCCTGGATTCCTACGGCAAGCAGGGTGGCCCCCGCAATGAAGCCATCAGCAAGGCTGAAGCTGGAAAATCCCGTCTAAATACAGTCTTTCATCCTGGAAACACAAATAAACCTTTCTCTCTAGCTCTTCCCCAGCCGCTGACAAAAACCACAAGGCCCACTGTCACCCCTCCCCTAAGTGAGCATAACTGATTACTGTCTCCACTTCAGTGACAGGACCCAGAGGCCTTGCCACGTTCACAGGTCCTGAACACTGGCCTCAGGCAAAATGCAAGTTATGAGCTGCTCTGCAGCCCCACCCACACCCGCCGCCTCTCTCCCAGAACTGACACACAATATTTTGATACTCTGGAAATCAGGGGGAAGCTGGCAGTTGTGAAAAGGAAATATTTACGGAAAACAAAACCCAAAAGTGCCTGATGCATTACTATGGGTGTGTGACAATGGCCCAAATGGTTAAGGAGAACCAAGCGGATTTTGAAGCTTGGGGAAGCCTGGTACCCCACCCCACCCCCCACAGCTTGCTTCTATTGGGGCTCCCAGCTAATCTACAGGAGAAGGTCTGCGGTGAGCTCCCAGCACCCATCTCCCATCCCAGCACCTCTTCAGCACCAAAGAGCCTCAATGGTGCACGCTGTGGGCTGTAGCTAAAGGCTGACTCTGTGACCAGTACAACAGTGAGCCCAGCTCTCTGCCAGCCAGGCCTAGAGCCTTACTGTGGCAGCCCTCACTGGGATAAGGAAACCCACTGGGGCAGTGGAGCCTGGGAAGGCCAGCATTCATGCACACGCACAAGTGCACGCACATGTAAACCCACACAGTAGTCCCCTCCTTCCCCACTTTTACCGCATGAGGCAGACTGTGGGCTCACCGGGGAGGAGGGCAGCCTCTCCTGCCATCTGGGGAAAGAAGGCAGAGCACCCAGGGCCCATCACAGGCTCTGCAGGGGTGCACACCACCCCCAGACGCTGGGGTGTCCACCCTGGGGCACCCACCTCTGCAGGCATTTGCTTCCCAGCACCAAATGCCACCACGCGGCCTCACAGCAACAGCCCAGCACTGTGTGGACAGCATCGTGGGGGCTCACCCCAGACAGGCCGCCCAGGAAGTGAAGAGTCCCCTTGCCCAGGGGCGTGTAAGGCAGGGACATGACCACAGGTGTTGGGATCACAAGGGAGACAACCTCCCCTCGCCCTGCAGGGCAGATGGCAAGTTCCAGCTTCTCTCTCATTTCCAACTGAGTGCAACACACACCAACTATGAAGCTGAACTTTCCCTCAGTCCCCACCTGCCTCCACATCACAGCCACTTTGAGTCACTCCATTGTTCCCACTGTTGAGGATGGTGGGGGGACACTGGGCTGCCTTTACTGCCACCAAGCAGCTCTCAGGAAGCAGGGACAGAATCA
This sequence comes from Manis javanica, assembly GCF_040802235.1. Lineage (NCBI taxonomy): Eukaryota > Metazoa > Chordata > Mammalia > Pholidota > Manidae > Manis > Manis javanica. Next base: position 28,592,483 of record NC_133165.1, read on the forward strand.
AGGCTCAGCTCCCTGGGTTCCATCCTGAGATAGTGAGAAAATCTTAGAGGTGTCGTAAAGGAATGTGGGGAAGGCCACCTGAAATCCCACAGCAGCCGCATCAGACTGTCTGCACATGGGAACAATCTGGCGTGTGTGTACACTGTGTGCCTGCATGTGACAGTGGGCACATGTTTGTGTCCATGTATCCATGTATCATCAGAATAACCAAACAAAGATGGTAACTGACAGGTTCTGGACTCTGAGCCCTGAGCTGCGGCTGGGTCTATCCTCAGCTGACCCTGGGGCCTGCCATCTAGCTCAGCACCCTCCCCCAGCAGGCCTCCCCATGCCGTCTTTAGCATCTCTGGCCCTGGGACAGCATGGCCAGGAGGCCCAGCAGTGCCCCAGACCACACCCCAAGCAAGGGAGGACGTCTCTCTGGGGTCTGGGAGGCCTGCTTTGGGCAGGTAACACAACACGCTTCCAGCTCAGAGAAGTGTGTCAGCAAAACCAGTCCGGGTCAATAGACTCTTTATTTGAAAGGTTTTGTAAAGCCACCTCAAGTTGAATAGGCTTTGGGCAATGGGCTTTCTCTTGCCTCAACTAATGTAAAAAGAACAGGTCCAAAGGGCTGGCGAACAGGAGACAAAGCCCTGCCTCCCACAGACAGCATCTGCCCCCACAGGCCCTACCACAATCACCTGTGTGACACAGCAGGCCTTCCAAGGCCCTTCCCAGGGACCTTGGGGACCGCCAGGGCTGGCCCTGGCCCATGTGCTCTCTGCTCTCCATTCACCAGAGAAGTCTCAGAGCTGACAGTGACTATTTGCTGAGCACGGCCCTCAGCACCCACCCCACCCTTAGCAAGTTTCTGGAATGCAGGGGGTTGGGGGGGGCGCCAGAGTCCGCCGGATCATGACAAGGCAGGGTCGGGAGGAAAACCAGACCACTAGAGCCAGGGCCTAAGCAGTGGGGGAGTCAGGGGGTGCTCGCCCAAGGAGACTTAACATCGATAACACCTTGGCCCGCTTTTCACTCTCACCTCATGCCAGCAACTCTTCAGAGCGCAAGTGATACTGCTCCTGTCAGAAGGACCCCTGACCCCATCCTTGGCATGTCAGAAGGACCCCTGACCCCATCCTTGGCATGCCTCTGCCTGTACACACACAGAACAGACTGCTTACCACGCGTGGGAGATGCTAACAACACACAGCTGCAATCTGAGTGCCAGGCTGAGCACGGCTAAGTACTTGCACGCATCACTTCATTGCCCCCTGTGACTGTGAGAGGCCTACCTTCATTCCCCAGATCAGGAAACTGAGGCCAAAGAGGTGAAGAAATGTGCGTGAGGCCTGTGACTGGATGCCAGTCGTGGCACCTGGAGCCGTGCAACACCACAGTCTGGGTCAGGCCCAAGTGACCCCAGCCCCCAGAGCCCCGACCCCCCGGCCCTGCCGCACCGCACCTCCACATACCGAAGGTGCAAGGCAGACCCCACCCCAGAAGCAGAACTAGAGACAACAAGCGTCCACAACACCTCAGAGACACATTCAGCAGGCCAGGAGGGCTCAAGGCCCCTTCCACCCTGACTATCATGACATCAAGTGACAAGTCTCAGGCTCCTAGACGTCCTTCTGCTCTGGGCCACAAGGTAAAGCCAGAATTTTCTACAGGAAACTAAGAAAGAGTGAAATATGATCTGACATGCTTTAAAGGGTCTTTTGGCATTTGAAGAAACTTTTTTATGATGTTTACCTACTAAGATAGTTAGCTTTTTTCTACCAACTAAATAATAGGCAGACACGGAGCAGTGGCCCCAGGACAGAGTCCTCCAGCCTGGGGGCAGGGACTCAGCTGCCCACTCTCCTGGCTGGGCCCTCCTCCAACTGCCCTAGGCACCCACAGACCTGTGCGCACCCAAACACACCCCATCACCTATGGAGATCGGACTTTCTTCATTGTCTTTCACTGCATTAGCCCTAAGAATCAGCCAGTGCCTCAGCTGCTATAGGACTTCTGGTAACGTGTCTGCCACCTGTTCTGGACAGGGTGTGCATGGCTCTCTGCTGCTAATGACATGACTGCTGGAGGGCCAGACCATGATCTTAAATGAAAGAGGAATCTGCCCTACAATGCCACAGGACTACATCAGGAGCCACCAGACCCCAGCAGGTGCCCTACAGTACCAACTGCAGCCTCCACAGGGCCTCAGGCAAAGCAGTGAACAGAAAGTCCTCCAAGGCCATGACAGAGGTTCTGACTGTCCCTTCAGAGCAAACACACCTTCCCACCTGTCCAACAGTCCAGCAACTCAGGAATGCAGACTGCACCTTTGCCTGGTCATCCCCCCTGAGCAGCCCCCGGATCTTCCTCGACCTTCGCCCATCCTCACCTGCCGTCATGGTGTCCACATCCTTGGCTGACAGCTCTTCCACATCTGACCTCTTTCTCAGCTCAAACCTCCGGGACAAGCCTTCTCGGGGCTTCCATAGTTCCTGGATCAAGAGGGGCTTCTCATTGTCCCCGAACACCCGAAAGCACTTGGCCTGCCACTGCTGCCCGGAGTCACCGGCCTGGCCTACCACATCACACAGCACATACTGGCTGGCATGCTCGGGGCTCAAGGAGTAACGCTCCAGGGCCTCCTTCACCAGCTCATGGGCACTAGATGTGCCGGTGGCTAGGACGCTCTTGTAGTGGGTGCCTGTGCAGACACTGTCCCCGAACACCTTCAGGACCCCAGGGGCTGAGAGCTGGGTGGAGAGTTCCGCAGGGTCGTCGCTGGTGCCCAGGCTGGAGAAGGTGGCGTCCAGGTCGCGGTACTTGTAGCTCAGCGTCCGGGACAGCATGCTGGAGAGCAGCTGGCTCTGCCGCTTCAGCCTGCTCTTGGTGGGTGGAGACATGATGAGGTGGGTCCCATAAAACATGGTGGGCCACTCTTCATGGACAACAACTGAGGGCTCCAGCCAACAGCAGGGGAAGGCCGCGTCCTGGGAGACAGACATAGTGGGTTAGCATCGCCCATCAGGAGCAGCAAGAGCAAATGACACTTGGGTGAATTTTAATGGACTTAAAATTCCTGGGGCGCCATCTAGGACCCACGCCCCAATAGAACCAAAAGCATGTTACCCTCAGCCAAGTCCTGACAGAGCACCTGAGCCATGTTATGACTGAAGGGGGCAGGGATCTCAGGGGACAAAGCAGGTTTGAGGTACCCTTCTAGGAAAACTGTTACCAGGAAGCATGATGAGGTCACCAAAAGGCAAGCTGTTCCGCTACAGGGTTCCAGCTTCAGCGAAGTGCTGGGCGGTGCACTCTGCATGGCAGGCAGCCGAGAAACAGCGGCAGCCAGCGAGTGGCCCTCGCAGTGGGGAATCTCAGCGGGGCTGGCCCACACTCATCTAGCAGCCCACCATCTAACCCACTCACACAAAAGAAGAGTTACAGCCACCGGGAGTGCAGACCACCTCATCCCCTTACACTCAGTCTCTCCTGCACCACAGCCTGGGTGGTGGAGAATCCATCACAAACACAAATGGGACTAGGAAGCAGGCAAAGCCACACCACATGAACAGAGTAATAAGACATCAGAATTCAAAACACAAACCCTGCCAGTGCTGCTCCTCATGGGCCGCCGGCTTCCCTGGGTGGCAGTACTGTAGTGGCCACACGACTACAAGGGACACAGTGGGCTCGCTCGGAACCAGCAGAGGCATGACTGGAATGTGCGCGTTCCACCCACCACCTCCCGCCTGGCATTCGGGCCATCCGGGCCAGAGATGCAATCTTACTGGGAAAATTAGGAAACAGCTCTGGGGTGTCATAACATCCTAATTCTACTACACTCAGTGTGCCTAGTGGCTTCGAGTTCAAAAGACACAGTTAATCAGGCTCCCCCAAAGCTCTGTGGTAGCAGGGGGCATGGAAAATAAGGAAGATGATCTCTGCATTGTAAAAACTAAGGCTTTGCAATGAAGGGGTGGAATACTGCACAAAGGCACCCCTCTATAGACTCCATGCCCCACAGCTGTGCTGGGGCCCAAAGACCGAGCAGACAGACTAAAGAAGCAAGGTCCACCTTGCTTGCCCTCTCAAGGTTCTGGAACAGTCCAGCAACACCAGGGTTCTGCCACTGAGACAAATGTCAGTGCACAACACAGCCTGGTGCCCTCGTGGCTTTGCGGGCACTGGGAAAGACTTTCGGAAACAAAGGTGACTGCTTCCAGCAGGAGAAAGTGACAAGGAAGCCCCCAAACCTAAGGACCCCACTGACCATGAGGGAAGTGCCCCATGAGATGTCTGGGTGCCAACACCAGCACTGAACTGGGCTTCTTCCCCACCATCTCCAGGGCTGCGGGGCATGAGGGTGGAAACCAGAACCACCAGTCCTCCAGAGCCAGCCCTGGGCCATCAGTCACCATCCTTTCTCAGGGGACCGTTCTGGTCACTTCATGCACCAAAGATGGACACTGAACACTAATGCCTGCCCTTTGTGGGTGGGGTGGGGGCGCCCCTCCTGTTGCTACAGCCTATTGCTCACACTTTACCACTGCAAAGCCTTTCATTATACACAGGCTTCTGGGAGACTTGAACTTGCTTAAAACAGCCACGTGCCCTGTACAGAACACGTACAGGAGGTTCTCCCTGGCCTCGGCGAGTCTAGCTACAAGGGCTTTGTTTCTCCACCACTGAGGAACGGGGAACAAGTCTCCTTGTCAAACCCTAAGGAGGCCAGAGCTGGCTATGGCCTCTGCCATGGACCCATCAAAGGCTTCCATTTAACTTTAAAATTTTAATTCCATTTAATTTACAACAAAATCATTTCAGATAGGACTCACAGAAATGCATGGCTTTTTGACTGCCAGACCAGCAGCTTCAAGCCACTGCCAATTCCAACCTGAGCCTTCTGAAAGGTACACAGCCCTGCCTCTCAAATGTCATGCCTCTTGGACACTCCTTGCTCAGAAGCCTATGGGCCACCACATAGTCTCAGAGAACCTGAACCCCCCACAAACACTTCCTCACCTGGCCTCCTCCTTCAAGCACAGCTCCCGGAGTCCTGACCCAAACCCAGGGTGGCCTTTTGAGATGATGTCTGCATGTAAATTTAAACACAATGCTGAAAACTATGGAAACCATATCTAAGCAGAAAAAGCCCATGTTCAAAAAAGTCCTGAGTGAACCCAGGCATTTAAAAGGTACCCAGATACAATGCACAAGTGAACCGCTGCTTAACACCCAGGGGTGGATCCCAGTTCTGTAAGGTCTGAGGCTCACACAGTTTTGCTTTTTAAAAAAAGAAATGGAAAATCACAAACACACAACGGCTTGGTCCCCACCCAGGGTCTGGGAAGTGGCCACCCTCCTCCTTTTCAGCAGTCTCATGATGTCACAGAGAGTGGAGAGAAAATGCAGGAGAGGATGGGGCCCGTTCCTTACAGCAACTCCTTAAGCCCCAGCAAGTACAGTCAACACAGACCCTGCCCTATTAGATTTTATCAGGAGGCTTTTCTCCCTCTGAGCCTTCTCTCTATGGCCATTTTCAGAGAGTGACCACTGCTGGCAGTCACTGCTTACTCGTCCACCTTCTGGACGATCACAGAACACAGGCCAGCCTATTTGTCAAACGTGAAGGGCTCATTTTTGGAAAAGACAAGAGTTCAGGAGCGCCCTGCGGAGTGGGGCACACCCTGGGGTAACCAGATCTGGGTTTGTGGAGGCATGACCTGCCTTCTCCTTCTCATCCGCACAAATATGGGCCGAGGGTGTAGGACATGTGTTTCCCTTGTTCTCAGGGAAGAGTCCAATTTCTGATGAAAACAAGCTCAGGTCACACCAGTGAGCAGTAAGCGAGGTCAGTGCAGGGCTGACAAAATGGGTGGAGGGGCAAGGCCGTTCCAGCACTGCAATGTGGAATCCATTAGCGTTTCCAGCAAGGAAGAGGATAGACTGGAAGGCTCTGCTTCATCCCCACCATCCATAAATCCTATCCTGACAGCTCCAGCCAGAGCCGATGCTTTTAAACACAAAAATAATTTAATCAGATTTAATTCTGACATGCAAGCCTCTTGAGAGGGGACTTTTTCCACCAGTGGGATTAAGGACTGGCTCCTCTCTGGAATGCACAAGAGGTGGCCTGTGCTAACCGGTGACACCTGTAATCACGAGTGACTTGGAAAATTCTTCTGGGCAATTCAAATTAACCAAACACTTGATGGGGTGCTGGGAGCCAGCAGGTGGGTCTGCAGGTCTGCAGGCCCCACCACCGGCTCTCTGATGGAAAATAAGCCAGTTTTCTTCCGTGGGGCCCCCAGGAACTCCAACCCAACATCTGTTTTCTTAAGTGTTTGTCGAGGGGCTGGAAGTGGTACAGAAATAGCTGGGAGACAATGCCTTCAGCTGGCACACGAGTGGGGAACGCACTGCTGTGTGAACCGGAAAACCAGGACGGGCTGTGGGCGGGGGATGTCACGCCGGCCCTGGAACGAGGGTGCAGACCCTGTGCCTGGCTCTCTGGCGGGCCCGCGCCGCCGAACCCGCCTCCGAGCCTAGTGGCCAATTAATGCACTGCCCTGGGGTCCGGGCTCCAGGGTCTCGGGATGAGAGCCGAAGTCGACCCCTGGAATCCGCAGGCTGGGCTGCCGTAGCCGGCGCTCACCGGCCCTCGGGTTCCGCCCCCCTCCCCCCCCCCCAGGAGCCGCGCCCGGGGCCCGACGGCGGCCGGTTTCCATGACAACTGGATAAGCCTGGCCCGGGAGATGCCCGGTGCGTGCCCCGCGGGCTTCCCGCCCGGCTGACCTCAGCGCCCGGGGCCCCGGCCGCCGTTCCTCGCGCACCCCGCACTCACCTCCAGCACAGCCCGCCGCCGCCCGCGTTCCCGCGCGGCTCCCACACCGCCGTTAGAGCAGAGCGCGTGGCGCTGCGCCTCCTGTCGGCCGCCAACGGACGAGGCGGGGCCTGCGGGTGGGCGGAGCCTCTGGGGCGGGGCCGGCGCCGAGAAGAGGCGGTCTGGGCGCTGCTCCTCCTGCCGGCCACCCAATGGACGGGGACCAGGCCCCAAGGGGGCGAGAACTCCAGGGTAAGGGCGGAACCAGTGCGGCCTTGGGCTGAGCGCTGGCGCCACCTGTCGGCCAATTAATGCACGTGGGCGCAACCTGAAAGGCAGGAGTGGGGTCTCCCCGGGGGGTCGGCGCTGGTTGTGGAGAGGAGGGAGGGGCTACTCAGTCCACCCTTGTCTGCCCTTCGAGGGGCGGGGCCACTGCCAAGCCGTCCGTGGTGCCACGTGCTGTCCTCAAGCCCTAGGGGACGGTGATATGTTTTGTCCCCACCTTCTAGTCCTCTATAAACAGGATCAAGTAAAGGAGAGCACAGGATAGGGCAAGCACTTACTGGAAGGGGTGGCCCCAAAATGAGGACATCTAAGACACTGAAAGGGTTCAAGGGTGGCGGGTTTCACCTCCCCTGCAGTCTGACACCCACCCAGCAGCCAGTTTTAAATGACAAATCAGATTATGGCATTCCTGCTTAAAAGGATGCAAAATGCGACTAGGTCAGCTCCAGGGCTATGGCCCAACTGCCTTCCTTGGGTAACTTGTTTTAAAAGAAGCTCGTGTCCTGAGAGCTCATTTTGGCACTAACTGTCCAGCTATGGTTTCACTTTGGAGAAAGGCTTCTCACATTCAGGCCCCTTGTACCATGCTGTTTGTGGTCTAGACCTTGGAGATTCATGTGACCTAGGATATAAAGATGCAGAATTCTGACCCTGGGAGGGAAATTTTTTGTTAACAGCCTAGCTTTTGGGGCATAAAGGTTTATATTAAATTTTAGTAACTCCATATTTGCAAGGGGAAAGTGGGGGAAGGAAACATTTATTCACCACCTACTATATGCCAGACCCTATGCAAGGGGGTTTTCCTAGGTCATCTCATTTAAAGCTCCCATCAACTCTTGTGAGGTAAGTGGTCCTCCCATAGATGAGGACATAGAGGTTCAGAGAGGTCAGACAGCTAGAAGTAGAGCCAAGATTTGAGCCTGGGACTGTGTGATTAAATAATACCCTATATAGGATTCCTCACATACATGCAGGAACCTTTGCAGGACTCCCCATATATATAACATGTATCTGCACCCCAACCCTGGATAGGCAAGTATCAGAGCTGGAAGGAGGGCCTGGGGTTAGGCCTGTGCTTTCCTCCTAAGGTATTTCTCACCATGATCCAGGCCCGTCTCCCATTCCTCCCTGCAGTCTTCTTCAGCAAGGGTTGGCAGACTACCACCGGCGGGCCAAACCTGGGCTGCTGTGTTTGTAAATAAAGTTTCATTGGAACACAGCTACCCCCATTTGTTTACATATTGTCCATAACGGTTTTTGTGCAACAAAGACTTTAAAAACATAAACTGTTTACTGTCTGGCCCTTCACAGAAAAAGTTTGCCAGCCCCTGCTCTTCAGATGCCAACTGTTTAGTATCACTGTACTGTTTCCCACCTCCAGGTCTTTGTTCAGGCCATTCCTTCTGCCCTGAAACACCTTGCCCAACTGTGTTAGTTTGCTCCAGCCACCATAGCAAGATACCACAGACCAGGCCACTTAAATAATGGAAATTTATTTTCTCAGAGAGATTTATTTTCTGGAGGCTAGAAGTCCAAGATCAAGGCGTTGGCCATGTCAGTTTCTCCTGAGGCCTCTCTCCTTGGCCTGTAGACGCCATCTTCTCCCTGCGGCTTCACAGTTTTTCCTGTCTGTCTGCTTCATAATCTGCTTCTTTTAAGGACACCAGCCAGATTGGATTAGGGCCCGCCTTGCTCCTTGCTGACCTCATTTTATCTTAATCGCCTCTTTAAAGGCTCTCTCTCCAAATACAGTCACATTCTGAGGTCCTGAGGGTCTGGGGCTGAATAGATGAAGTTTAGGGGGACACAGTTCAGCTAGGAGCACCAGTCTTCATCACATGGCCAATCTCTACTCATCCCTTAAAACGTAGATTAGGTGTTACTTATGTGGTAGCCAACCTCCAAGGTGGTTCTCAGTGATTCACACCTGGTTTTATCATGTCCCCGTGCACCCCCCTCCCATGCTGAATGGGGCTGACCCGTGTAACCAACAAGATGTTGCCAAAATGACACCATGACTTCTGGAACAACATGATAAAAGTGGCTTCCTCCCTTGCTGTCCCTTAGATCGCTTGCTCTGGGGGCAGCTGGCCACCATGTTGGGAGGACACTCACGCAGCCCTAGAGAGGCCCACTTGCTGAGAAACCAAGGCCTCCCAGCAACAGCCAGCGCCCACCCCATAGGAGTGCGCCCTCTTGGAGATAGGCCGGCCCTCCCTTCCAGGAGCCTCCAGATGAACACAGTCCTAACCATATCCTACCTGCCTTTGATCAGGGACCCTGAGCCAGAACCACCCAGCAAAGCTGTTCCCAAATTCCCACCCCTCAGAAACTGTGAAATGACAAATGTTTATCATTGATTTAAGGCACTAAGTTTCTGGGGCAATTTGTTATGCAGCAATAGATAACTAACACACCTTATCCAGGAAGGCCTCCCTGACCCCCCAGACTTGGCTCCACACCCCGCCTCTGTGTTCCTACAGCCTTTTATTTTTTATCTTTTCATTAACCAAGTCCATGTTTTATCAAACTATGTTCCTTAAATGCAAATCAGTCATTCTAAGTCCTTACCCTATAATCCTACAACTCCCTTTTTGCACAGGATAAAGTAGGACTTACCAAACCCTACCCCACCTGGCCCCTGCTGACTCCTCCAGCTGCTCTCTCCCTCTGTCATGGAGTTCCAGCCACACTGAACTTTTGTTTCCAAACACACTAAGCTCATTCCCTCCTCTGAAACCTTCCCCCTTGCTTGCTGTCTCCTCTCCCTACAATGCTCCCCCTGTCATGTCTGCTGGCACTTATTCTCATTAAAACTCAGCTCCACTATTGTTTTCTGACTGTTCTCTTGATGGCCACCCGCTGTAGTCATTCTCTACCTCATTCCCTGTTTTATTTCTCTTTGACTTTGTATATTTAACATATACTAAGATTTGTGTTCCAGGAAGGTAGGCGCCTTTATCATCTATCTTCTTTACTCGTGCACTTGGCCCTCAGTAGGGGCTCAATGAATATTTGTTAAATGAATAAACAAAGGAATTAATAGATTTCCACCCACCTCACCTCTTACCCCCTCCCTCAACTGAAAGCTTGCCAAGGACAAGAACTGAGTCGTACTCACCTTTATCTCAGCACCATGCCCACTGGCAGGTGAGCAGGTCTTTAACCTGCAGGATTGAACAAAATCCATTGGACAAAAATGGAGTGTTGAGCTGTCCTCTGTGACCACCAGAGGGCGGCAGAGCCCTGGGCCTTGATCAAGGAGAGGCCCAAAAGAGCCCAAAGGAACCGCACCTGCTTAAGGTCAAAGTGCAGGTCCCCAAGGGATGGCTGGTACAGGGTCCCAGGACTACAGAGTAATGATATTTGGTATTATTCAGTCTGAAGTTTATATGTATATTCCGACATAAATAGCCAACATACATGTGGTTAGAGAGCTCTAGCTCAGGTGAGATATTTAACTGGGAAACACTGAGCGGAGGTCATTAGCATATAGGTATGGAATGGAGCTGGGATAGTGGACATGTTCATCTAAAACAAAGAAAACAGCCAATTGCACTCAAAAAGATCATGTCAAATTACTCCTGAGTGTCTACTCTGTTCTGAAGAAACTTAAACCACATTTACTTAACGGTCACAGATTTTAAGTTGGGTGGGACATAAGCAATCACCTATTCTGGCGGTTATTAGACTGTTTGTGTGGTGAAACTTTGGGAGATGCTAGTGTTCTTGGGACTTGGAACAGGTTGAAAAGTTATATTTTAATTCAGATAGGAGTTAGGATCAATTTCATTAGCCAAAAATATGTGACACGGTCACAAGTGGCTTCAAGGAAACACACTGCTGAACCAGACAAGCTTAGTGGGGTCTAACATTTCCATTAATGTTAGTTTTTTACTTGTTTCCTTGATGTGTTGCCTATGAATATGTGTTAGAGGTACCATTTATTTTATGAGACATATGAGAAAAATAATAAGATTGAGAAAACACTATGCATTAACTTTTTTTTTTTTACTGAGCATTGGGAACAAGTGGACATTTTTCAAATGTGGGGTGACAGAGCTTGGTCCAGCTGGAGGTCTTCCTCCTAGTACCTGAGGAAAGATACGTGAAAGCCCATAATTTAGTCCAGTGTCCACACTGGAGCCGAGAGACCAATGGACTTGCCTGAGATCACAGAATTTCAATAACAGATTACTTCTTCCTTGTAAAATCACACCCAAAAAGACATGCAAGCAACATAGGTAGGGAATATTAGTGGTGATTATTCCTGGGTGAGGGGGTTTGTGGCAGACTGCAATTTCCAGAGACAGCCGCATCAGTACATATTCCGTCCTCACACTCTTCTTACCCTGTAACTTGTATTCTCCAACAGGCGGTGGGGAGGTACCCTGCACTCCCTCCCCTTGATCTTGGGAGGACCTCTGTAGCTGTGTCAAACAACAGCATAAGGTAGAAGTAAGGATGCATGACTTCCAAGGCTAGGCCATCAAAGATGTTATGTCTCTAGCCTGGCTCTTTTTCTCTCGGGACCCAGCCACCATATTTAAGGAAGTCCAGGCCACATGGGGAAGTCACTTGTGGGTGTGTGTTAAGGATCTTTTCTGCTGTTTTGATATCTGGGGCCTTACTGACCATGGGGGACTGCCCCCTCAGGGTTAGCCAATCCCTAGAGATACAGAACAATTCACCTGTGAGCACACCTTTCCTATGCAAGCCAGCCAGTCTGGAGACTGTACCTCCCGAGTCCTCTATTGGCTCTTCTCCTTCAGGCCAGCATTCCCCTGTCCTCATCACCCCAGGACCAAGCAGCTGGCAACCAGGGGCAGCCCCTATGCCCCAGAATCATTCAAACTAGTCCATCCTAAGCCCACGTGTTCATCTCGCCTGTTCCTTCCTGAAGAAATCACAATAAAGGCTCATGCCCATGTTTTCCTCCTGCTCCTCTGCCTCCCGACAGACCCTGGTGCTTCCCCTATGGCCCTGCAGGGCAGCCCCTCCTTTTAGGAACTGTGAGGGACAAACTATCTTTTCAATGGCAATCATCTCCTGATCTGCTGGCCTCACCACATCTGAAAAATAACAAAATCTGCATTTTATAACAGGGCATTTGGCCAACCTACCCAGCGAAGGCCCTAGCTAGTTGCCAGCTTCGACCCCCAGACCAGTGAGTGGACATGCTTTCAGAGGCCCACCAGCCCCCACATCGTCCAGCTAAGGGCCAGACTCTGAACTCCTGGCCAACAGAAGCCATGAGAGACCCTGACAAGTATTGTTGTTTCTAAGATTATATTTTAGGATAATTTGTTACACAGCAATGGATAGCCAATATAGGGGTTTTTTTAGTTACTTTATACTTTTCTAGATATTTGAAGTATTTTACAATGAGCAGAGATTGCTTTTATAAAAAGGATCGACAAATTTATTTTTAAAAAGACACTTTGGGTAAGAAGAGGCATCTTGAATTTTTATTTATTTTTTTATGTTGTTTCTACTCCACTAGAAACAATTACATTCACTGGCAGGATTATTCTTCTTAATACAAATGTTTACCGAATACTGTGTTAATACAAAATAGCCATTTCACAAACACACAAAGGGTCCAGCACCAGCAGGACATTTTTTTTTTAAAGTCAAGCCACAAATGCCACTCTAAAAACACTGGAGACGTGATAGGTCTATAAAAGTGGCATGAAAGATAACCAGAGCTCCTGTTTCCTGCAAGAAAGGCCGTAACAAGCAGCAAGACACAGAAGGGGACAGATGCCTAGCGAACCTGGCCATGTAAACAGGACTGGCAGGAGATTCACATAGCAGAGACAGAGTCTCAAATTTGAAATCGCTTACAGAGGCAAAGCAGCTCTTCCAAAACTGGGTCTGCTCATTTTTCAAACGGATTCACTCTTTCCCTCCTGCCCTCCCAACCCTGCCTGAACTAATGCTGACCACATTCACGCATGACACCCACCCGAGGCCCCTATGACCTGCCAGCCCCAGGGTAATGCCCAGAACGTGGAGCCATCACTAGACATGACACCCACAAATCTGGCCTTGTATTCCTCTCAGTGGGGTCTGGGTTCTGAGGAACCACATCTTCAGAATCTCCTAATTTCCTTCTCCTTAGCTGTCCCCATGTGGCCTTGAGGCACCCAGGCTCCCCAGGTATGGCACCATGCTGACCCCTGCCAATCACGGCAGATAGATGGCAAGCCCCTAGTACTGATGACCAGGGCTTCCCAGAAGAGTACCACTAAGAGCTGAGGTTCAGACCCACTTGTGGGCCATGAAATCAATTCCACGGGTTGCAACTGGCAACCTGAGAAAATGACACAGGGTGAGATGAGATGGGGCAGGGTGGACGGGCAGGGCAGGCAGCATCGTACCACACAATAGGCCACACATCAGGGATGGACGCACACAGTGGGATCACAGTGTAAAGTGTATTTCTTATAGGGGGTATTAATCACAGTGGGAGACACATCTGGGACTAAACAGAGGAGAGCAGCTGACCCATGCAACCCGCAGCCCGGCCCCACACCCTGGGAAGGGCAGATGCCAGGGCACCCGGGTAACCCCTAGAAAGGGACTGCCAGCCACAGCTGGCATGTGGGCACCTTCCCTCCTAGCCCTCCTACATTTTGAGAGCAAAAGTCTGTTTGATCTCATCACAAAGACAGGTTTTCAAAGAGAAGGTTGTCAGGACATTACAAGTTGAGGTTATGTGTGCAGGGAGAGTCCACATAGAGCATGATGATCTGTCGTGGCCGTGCCTGGCCCAGCACATCCCAGATCCTCACCCCAAAACGCCAGGTCAATAAAAACTGCTTCTTCTCTATGTATGGATCCATAATCCTTTAAAAAAATATGGCCTTTCTCTTGTGGCTATAGTGGGGAAAGCTGGCTGCACGGCTGTGAGCACCATAGGAGACAACCTGGGGCCTCCCTGACCAGGCACAGCAACGAAGGGCCTCCCCAGAGCTCAGGGCTCAAGGGTGCCAGGCGCTGAGGGAGGCTTTGGGCTCAAGTGTCCTCACCCACTGGGGAGCATCCCAGCCCTCGCTAGTCCCCTGGGGAGGCCTACCCAAAGGCAGAAGCAGAGGACACCGGTGTTCTCATCCTCGCACGTCCCCAGGCACAGGCAAAACTGACAGCTCAGATTTCAGCAGGTCAGAGATGGGGCGGCTAGGGTAGGAGCAGCAGGGGCCCATGCTAAGGAGATGCTTCACCTGTGGACCCAGAGCTCAGTTCGAAGAAAGAGGAAGGACGTGACACCCAAGGACCATGACCTGGACTCCAGGCCCTGCCCTTTACCGCTGGACAGCCTTGGACAACTCACTCAGTCTCTGAGCAGCCTCAGCTTCCCCCATGCAAAATGGAAGCAGTAATCTTGTCTTGCCAGGTATTGTGGGGAGAAACCCACGAGACCATGGCCGTAAATGTGCACATCCTCCCTATTGTGCATCTACTACCTGTTCCGTTGATAAAGAGGGGGATGGAAGGCAGCCATGGGTCCCAGGAGCACACACAGTAGCATGCTGGTAAACTAGCTCTCCCAAAATGCAAAGCTCTGATCTGTAGCCTTTGCCCATTTCCATAGTGTCAACATTCCCACCTTGGCCAGGCTCGCACTGCCACTGGTTTTAACAACTTGCTGAGTTCCTGAATATTTCACACCTGGTCTCCAGAGCGCCATAGGCATGTAAAGCACAGCGATACCCCAACCAACTCCCACCAGTTGACAGCATCAGGCAGGATGAGGTCTTGGCGCCACTTGGTCCGCACAGCTATGCGTCTGCAGCATCCTCCTGACAACCTGCTTCTCCCTCTCTGCCTGCCAGCCACCTGGAGTTGACCAGTCCAAATCTTCCAGACAAATCAGCATTTTGGCAGCACCCAGGCAGTGGGTCCCTGGATGCCCAGATTTCCCCCAGGGACAGTGGCCAACTGCAGGGAATGTCCCATCCAATGACAGCAGGCAGAACAGGTGCCTGACTGGTGCAGCCGGCAGGAGGCAAGTTTCACGTAACTTCCTAATGTGGTCTAAGGGGAAAACTTTGTCGAGAGAATCTCATCACAGATATATCTAGATCTATCTACGTATCTCTCCTGAATTTAAAAAATTGTGAAATTGTGGTATGTACATTCAAGGTAGACTTCTAAAATATTGTCTACAAAGGGCTTGAAATCATAAGGAAAAATAATTGAAAAGTTTTAAAAAATTGGATGTAAAAGCATGTATGGCAACAGAAGAAAACACCAAAGTAAAAGTCCGTCTACTTAGTGGGGAAAACAGAATAAACCCTACAAGGTTAAGGGCAGTTATCTGAGGCAGAGAGACTACAAGATTTTCTACCTTGCTAGCATTTTCTGAAACTTTTATAAGTACATACCATATTAATGAAAAGCTCTTATATTTAAGGAAACAACTCCCCCTCCCAGTCACCTGGATATATGCTCCCTCAACCTACAGATGAGCCTCAGTGCATCTCTTCTGGGCCCCTCCTCAGAGGCACCCTGACACTCATCACCATTAACACCTTGTCCCCCTCACCTGGGGCTCCATCTTACCACCCTGTACTCCCAAGGGCTGGCAGACCACTCAGGGTAGAGTCCGATCTCACTACAAACTTGAGCTGGGAGAAACTAGCTAGGAGCCTCCCATTCGCATTCCAACCTGTATTCCGATGTTCAGAGCCACCAAGAGTAAAGGCCAGGGCAGACAGCCCATGGTTGTGAACATGCCTCTCCAACTGCTGATGCAAAGGGTCCGGCACTTCCCTGAGGCCCCCCAGCCAGGCCCCTCCAAGCTCAGAAGAGGAGGAGGTAGAGACCAAGATAAGACAAAGCTCACCAGCCTCATTCGGCCAATGTGCCCCGAGCACCTTTCATATGCTTGGCTGTGCCAGGTGTCACGTTGACAATGATAACATGGAAAGGGTCTCCCAGACCACTGCTCGCTACCCCCACCTCACCCCCACTTCCCTGTCCTGCCAAGTCTCCAGGTTCAGCTAAAACGGGGACAGTGTGTCTATGACAACTACCATGGATGGAGGGTTCCAGCTGTAGATGGAGAGGAAAACTCCAGATCAGTGGTCTGGGCCCCTGGAGACCCCCAAGACCCTTTTGGGGGCTCAAAAAGTCAAATGCTTTCATAATAATACTATGACATCATTTGTCCTTTTCCCTCCTATGTTTTAATGCAAAGTCCTCCAGAGGCCGCCTGATGGCTTAGACATCACAAGCTGAACACAAAAGCAGACGGGAATCCTGCCTTCTTGCTACCAGACATTCGGGAGATTTGCAGAAACTAAAATGACGCCACTCTCCTGCCTTACTAAGTCAGTTTTTGTTTGGAAAAATATAGTTATTTTTAATAGAAAGACATGTTACTTATGTTAACATATAATGAGTTTATCTTTAAATGAATTAATAGGTATTTTTAAATACTGTCAGTTTTAATTTCTAGTATGATGAATGTTAGAATTTGGTGTCCTAAATAATTTTTAAGAGTACCCAAGGGTTCCAGAACCAAAAAGTTTTGAGAGCCACTGATCTACCAGCATCGTCCAAGAGAACTTTCTGTAACTATGGAATGGGCTATATTTGTGCTGTCCAAAGAGGTAGCCACTGGCCACTTTTCATATTATTATGAAACACTTAAAATGTGGCCTGTATAACTGAGGCACTGAATTTTTACTTTTTAAATTTTTAATTGGCTGAAGTTTAAATTGCCACCTGCACCTAACAGCCACCATCCTGGACAGCATGCCTCTAGGTGAGCTGGTGTTTCTCTGTCCATTTGGGATTCCTTATATTTCTTTTCCCTATGTTGTGTCTACCAGAAGTATCTGCATAGAGGAGGGTCTGGGCTTGGGTGAAGTGGAATCCTGGGCAACTCGCTTTCAGAGTGATGCTGGGGAAGAGAGGGTGTGTGGAGACATGTCCTGAATTGGAGAGAGGGGAGGAACACGGCCACAGCCCTACGCAACACCCTCCAGCCTGTTCACAGTCGGAAAATTCCACCTTGCAGGTTTCCTAACACCCCAGAAGAAACATCCATTATCAGGGGTGGCTTTCCAAGTGGGCCAACTAAGGAAGCTAGTTGGGCTATGGGGTTGGCTGTTCTACATTGATAATCCTGACTCTTGCCATACTGTACCCATCTCACAGCTGAAGAAACTGAGGCACAGACAGGTTCAGGAATTGGCCCAAATCCTCACAAAAGGTGGGTGCTGGATTTCATCCCAAATCTAGCAAGACACAGCCCCTCCCTCCAGGAGCTCCTGGGTAGGGGGCACATACAAATACCAGGGAAACAAAGGACAGGTCTCTAAGCTATGGTGCAGGTGAGCACAGGGGGTGTTGGGAAGCAGGAGGGGGACTCCTAAGTCAGAAGAAGGCCAGAAGGTCCTCAATGCTGATGTCCAAGCACAGCTTTGAAAGACAAATAGGAGTGATGGATGAGAGGTGAACAGAGTGCCCATCAGAGGGCTTGGTACCTCATTACAAGGCAAACTGTCTAGAGGAAAATACAAGATCACATACCCAGCAGGAGGGGGCATAAGGAGATGCCAGTATCAGATGAGGAGGTCAGCAGGAGCTGTGGGGCCACTGAAGAAGTCCCAGGTCATTGCCCCAGGAGCCCAGCACTGGCCCTGTAACAGGACTTTGATCTCAGCCTGGCATGGTCCCCTAGACAGCAGCCCAGAACCCACATGAGCCCCTACCTCATGTCCATGTCACAGTGTCCCTGCCTCCAACCAGGCCTGCCTTCCCCTACAAAGTGTCCCCTCCCCCTGACCTCCAGCCCTGACCACAATGGATGGGAGATACCTGGTGAGCTCGGCAAGGGCAGACATACCAAACAAAGGCAGCTTCCATGGGTGAGTGCAGACAGACACACGCACACACACACATGCACATGCAAGAGGGCAAAACGTCCCCAAAGCATGTCCCAGCTCAGAACCCACTCTCTGAGGAATGTGTCAGATGATTTAATACTGGCTTGGACACATGAGATTCCAGATGCTAGAACCCTGAAATACCCTGGAATGTTCTAGAACTAAGTAAGCATAAGGCATTCTATCTTTGCCCACTTCAATCTGGTTGGTGGTCATAGAAGGAAGCCCATCTAACCTGAGACAGAGATTCTGAGATTCCAATTCAGATCCTGGAACTGGGGCTGGATCCCCTCCCCAGGAAACATCCATGTGGCAGGTACGAAGCAGCTGGCCCAGGAG
This sequence comes from Manis javanica, assembly GCF_040802235.1. Lineage (NCBI taxonomy): Eukaryota > Metazoa > Chordata > Mammalia > Pholidota > Manidae > Manis > Manis javanica. Next base: position 28,610,816 of record NC_133165.1, read on the forward strand.
TGGGCTGTGAGGCCAGGTCCCTGGAAGCCTTGTCGTTGCACTACCAGGGACTCCAGACACTCTGCTCAGATGCCTATCACACCAGCAAGGCCTTCCCTCTGGGGCTCAGCTGAGGAGCCTCTAAGGGCCATGACTGGCACCAAGCAAGATCTGAATGTCGGCATCACGAACACCAAATCTGGAGCCTGGCAAGCAAGTCCCCGGGATCTGTTTGTCCCCTGTAATGAATGGCTTTCATGATTTCCTTGGAATTTTCAGCACGAGAAGAAATGACCAAGCCCTGCTTGCTTGCTCCTCTGCACTAAGAAGCAGTGATAGTAGAGCAGGAAGTCAGGGGTTGCTCAGGGTGTGAGCCTCAGTCTCCCTCTACTGCCCCCAAACTTCCCACTCCAGGAGCTTTCCCAAATGGGACCAGGGAGCGGGAGTCGAGGCATAGTGTCAGGAGATAAACATGCTCCCCAAACTGGAGACATTTTACTGGTCTGGCCACCATCCAGCTGCAGAGCACACCAGGCAGGCAACAGGTGCCATCGTCAGTGCTGAGTCAATTGGCAGAGGCTGCCCAGAACACCATCTCGAGAATTTTGATACCATACCATGCTGCCATTGATTAGTGATGTCTGCCATGGTCACAGATATACACTATCTGGGGAGGGGATCCAGGCCCAGCTCCTGCAGTTGGGTGACTTTCCCTGAACAGGGGACAATTCCCCAGCCAAGATTTTGGTGCAGAGAAGGAAGCCCTGGCCAGCTGAGCATAAACACATAAACAACCCACCAGACTCCTTCCTAGATTCCCCAGGAACTTTGAAAGCACATATTGGCCCATCTTTTCCCAATTTGCAAAACAATGTCTGTTCCCTTTTCTGACAATGTTACTATTGGCTGTATTAGGAAACACTTGTCTAAAATAGAAACACATTACAGGGTTAATTTCTCCTCTGTAAAAATGACTTAATGCTTTCTTTCTCACCTGGAACCTAAGGGACGGTCTGGCTGTCACCAGAAGTATCCTCAGACCCATCAAAAGCCCTGCCCATGGGAGGGCAGATGGGCCTGGGCACTGTGCTCTGGGCTAATGTTCACAAACACACTTCCCATGCTGCTCTGCTCCAAATGCACAAATGCCCCGTGCAGTCTGGGCCACCTCATTTGGGCACTTTGGCCTGCAGGGTGCTGGGCAGATAGAGGTACCTCCAGATGGCATAGTAGTGGGTACCAGCACCAAATGCCACAAAGAGATGCCAGATGGCGTGGGCAAAGGGGATCCTCCCATCACTCTTGAAGAACAGCATGCCCAAGCAGTAGAAGACCCCTCCGGTCATCAGCTCCCAGATGCCCTCAGTGTTGGGCTGTTGGCAAGAACAAGGCGGGGGCACAGGTCAGAGGAGTAGCCAGCCATTCTCCCCCCACCCAAAATGAAAACATGTAGATAGCAAGCCAGCCCCAGTTCCCTGGTGGACTTCTCAACGCTGTGATGTTGTCAGTTCTCCCCAGGTTAAGTCCCAAAAGCAATTCATTTCTACCAAATTCTCCAATATTTTATAGATTTTTTTACCTGTTCTAAAATTTAATACATTTGGGCATTTACCCCCAAGAAGTGACAGCAGGGACTCAAACAGACACTTGCACATCCAGATTCCCAGCAGCACTGTTTACAACAGTCAACAGGTGGAAGCAACTCAAGTGTCCATCAGCAGATGAATGGATAAACACAGTGGAATATTACTCAGCCCTGAAAAGGAAGGAGATTCTGACACCTGCTCCCAATCAATGGCTTCACGAGGCAAATATTACTCTATGTGACAGTCCTGGAAACATGCCCTTAACACATGCTAAGTGTGAAAAGCACACTGCAGAATAGTACCTACAGTGTGATCTCACTTTGTAAAAGAAAAAGTCAGTGTGTCTACACATGCACAGATAGGAGATTTAACAATAAATCCATCATATAAATTAAGAAATGGAAAAGATACACAACAGATTTAGCAGTGGTTGCACCCAGGGCATCAAACTGGGGGCAGGGGGAGGGGGTCTTCTGCTCTTTTATACATTTTCAGACATGACTTATTTTTTGCAGTATTTAAACATACCCTGACATATATATACATATATATATGTACTTAAATATATGTAGTACATAATTTGATGGATAGTCTCTAATTTAATAGATATAACTTAAATATACATATTTAAATAAAAATAAACATGGGCAAGGGGGAAAGTCATCTGTAAAGATAAATTCAAATTATTAGCAGGATGACTAATGGTTCAAGACTTCAGTGCCAAGGGTTAAAATGCAAAGAAATCCACAATAGGTAAGATGGCTTGGTCCTAGGGTAGAAACAGGCCAGTCAACGGAGCATTTGAAATCTCAGAAACAGACACATATATATATATATATGCAAGAAGGAGTATTTTTAAATGGCAGATAAATGGAAGATCTAGCTAATCATTTGGTGAGGAATCACCATATACAGAAACTGTAGAGGGAATAAACATTATTCTGCAGTTAAAATTTTTAAATAAACCATAAAAGAAACAGGAGAAAATATAGATAAGTGTTTACATAACCCTGGGAAAGGGAAGCCTTTCTATCATAACACTTCAAGGTAAAAGCCACAAAATTAAAAAAATTTTTTAAAAGCTGTTAGATTTGACTACATAAAACGTTAACACCTACCAATAACATAATTTTAAAATAATAAACTGTTATTTGGCCTGAGCAGTTACTGGGCAGACTGAGTTTCCTGTGCCCGTTTGACAGATGGGCAGCTGAGGCTCAGAGAGAGGAGAGTCGATCCCCACAGTGCTGGTGCCATGCAAGCTGCTCCTCTTCCCTGGCCAGGTCCTCAGCCCTCTCTCTGCACAACTCTACCCCTCACAGGGTGCAGAGGGGCAGCTCTGGGTCCCAGTACTCAAAGTCAGAGGTTGTGGGGCCAAACCCCAGCTCAGCTGGTCAGGGCGGGGCTGCCTGACTTGGGTGCCCCCTTCCCCTTTCTGAGCCTGCATGCCATGAATGCAAGGGGTGGAGGGTGGTCAGAGCCATCTCCAAGACACCCGGGTGAGGAAGTAAGATCTATGGGTCAGCCTCCTGCACTTTGGAAGGGCTCAGCAAGTGCACAGTAAATGTTTCCAACTGGTTGCCCCTCCTCTGGTCAGGTTCATGTGCCAAAAAGCAGGTTAGGGATGCAGAAACACCAGAGATAGCCAGGGGACCTGACAGTTGGCTCTGCCTGTCGTGTTATGTTATTCAAGATTTAGTTGAGCGACTGGGTACTTACTATGTTCCAAGCACCATTCTGATCACTTTACATGGGTTTTCTTATTTAATCCTTAAGCAGAAGGGAAAGCTGAAGCACAGGGGGTCAATGACCACAATGCTGGTTAGGCAGAGCACACAGGCAAGCGCGCCTATAGGCAAGTCATGCCAACCCCTGGGCCTCAGACTTCCCGTCTGCAAGAGGAGAGGGTTCAACATGACGATCTCCAGAGCCACTCTGGGTTCCCTGCAGCCAGACGAGAGGCCCCAGGCCGGATGGTGGGACTTACCATGGACAGGATGACCAGGGCAGGGAAAAAGCCCATGACGGCGTAGCAGAGCAGCTCTACGAGCTTGTACCTGGCAGGGAGACAAGCCATGCTGGCCTCAGGACAGGCTCCCCATTCTTGGACAAAGGCAACACCCTGTCCAGAAGGGTGAGGAGAACGGCCTTCTGGGCTCAGATTTCACCCAGCTACACCCAACAGGCACCCTCAGAGCTGGGAGTTGCGCACACCTCTTTCCCTCTTGGAGACTCAGTTTCCACATCCATGAATGACATGAGGGTGGCATGCGTGTGGATACTCCCCATGCTCAAGCCCAGGCAGACATTACTATTCAATCTCAGCACCTTCCCCCACAGTGCCTGAGCAGCCACTCCCCATCCATCCGAGTGGCTGTATCAGTTAACACTTGCTGACTGTCCCTGGAGATTCCAGGGGTCTGTTCTTTCCTTTTGCACCTATAGCTCTGTTTCTTTCCCCATGTAATTATTCCTATCCTGTCACCCAGATGGATGGAAGTGACAGGAGTCCGAAGTGCTCAGAGTCTCTTATCTGCTAACAGGGAGGGCAGGTAACATGTGACATGGTTCAGTGGGTCTAGGAACCTACCAGGTCTTTCTAAGACTCTTCAGATTGACCCTATAGGATGTGGACCTGGTGGCCACCCAGGTGCCTGAGCATTGGGATGCCAGGCAGAACTATGCCCTTATGCATCTGGGGTCTCATCTCCCCAGGACACCCCACCCACCTGAGCCCCCAGCTCTGGCTTACCGCTCATGGAAGAAGAAGACATAGATGGTGCCAACAGAGGCCATGATCCAGACCAGCCAACGCATGTGGGAGGCCCAGGGGCCCAGTTCCCGAAGGTTCAGCCTGGGAGAGAGAGCAGAGGGCATGGCCTGAGGGGGGCCTTGGGACCCAGCCCTCCATGGCCAGCCTGTCACAGAAAACTGACCTCAGAGGAGTCCTGTCCCCTATGGCCTCAGGGACGGGACAGGGCTCTCATGGGGAGATGTATGCAGAGACGGAAGAAGAAGTAGAAACAAACGATTATTACAGGAAAATTAGCAAAACTGATCAGGTCCAAGCATGAAGGGAAAGGGCATCTCCAACGAGCAGGACTAAACGAGTGAACCCTGCTCGGGGTGCAACCTGGCCGTATCCAACACCCTGAGGTGCTCGCATCAGGGGCTCAGCCTCACAGCCCCAGGGGCACAGGGAGGCACAGAAAGGTCACTCATCTGTCCCAGTAGGAAAAGCCTGAAAACCACTCAAATGTCTACCAAAAGGGGGAGGGAAATAAGGACAGTATCCTTCTGTGCTGGTCGTCAATTCATTGCTCTCAACTCCAAATTTCTCTCTGTAAGGCTCCATAGGAAATATCCTTTCTGTGCAGGGGGCACCGTGCTGAGCTGTCACCAGGGGGTGACGGACAGACTTTGCAGGAGGGAAGGTGCTTCCTGGCAGCTTTTCTCTTCACTGCCAGCCCAGTGGGGTCTCCAGGGTGCTGTATGACAGGACCACACAGCCAGGCGCCCCTGACGGTACAGCCCTGTGCCTCTGCACCTGCTCTTCACATGCATAGTACATGCCAGGGGTCCCCCATGAGCACATGTAGATTCCCATCCAGCAGGCTGATTCTGAGCTGCTGTCTGCATAACTGACTGGCCCAGAGGTGTTTCTTCAACTGCCCCATCCAGGGGCACCCAGCTCCCAGAAGCTTCCTGGCCCAGAACAAGGAATGAAGCTTGGCCCCTCCTGTGGGTGGCACCCCCCACCCTGGCACACCGAGGGCTGACTTCCAGCAACTCACACCCAGGGGCACCTTGGTGTTTTCTCGGCTGTCCAGCATGCCGAGGCTGTGCCCTTGCTGATGAGGCGGGGCTGGGAGCTGCTGTCCCTTCTATCTGCCACTACTGGATTCCCGGAATTGTCTTTGCCTCTCATTAGCCCATTTTCCATTACTTCAATCTCCCATTAATAATCCTTTCTATCACATTTTCCATATTTGAATCAGTGTATGATGGCTGCCTTCCAACTACACCCCAACTAACACAGCATCCAGTGGAATATTCACAGCAATTTGGAAAACATGAGGAAGACGTGTTTGGGCTGACATGGATAGATCTCCAAGGGTGAGGGAGTCGAGATAACAGAGCCATACTGTTTGTATGTGTGAAGAGACAGGTGTAAATGCAGAGAAACTAATCTGAGCCCCTTCCCGAGCAGGACCAGTGGTTTCATCTAGAAAGGGATAGCTATCAGTGGTGGTGGCCGGGGTGGGGTCCTTTCCCTTTTTTTCTGGAATGAATTTCTTGAATGAGAACAACCTTATGTAAAACTTCTGCCAGAAAAAAAGTAAAAAGCAACCTGCCTAGAGTCCAACTGTCATTATAAAAATGTTAAATAATACTGGAAAGTTTAAAGGTAAAAAAAATAATAACCCAACCCATTACCAAAGGAACCATCAGTGAAGATCATTCTAGATCTCCAGATAACAAAATAGGTCAATGGATAGAAAGCCCTGTGGAGCAGAGAAACAGATGCAGGGACAGGATGGCAGGGAAGGAAGGGAGAAAGGGTGAGAATCTAATTACACAGGTCATTTTTTAAATCAGAAGTATTATATTTAATTGTAACTTGACTTTAACATAAGAAAATGAAAATGAAAAATTTGCTGAACTTCAAGCAACCATTTTTTTCACCATAAAACTCACTCCTGACTCTGAAGTTAAGATAAATTATGAAAAGCATAAGGATATTGTTCTTCCTAATTTTTATGTGTCCATTGTCAACTCTAATGAAAGACATGTGCTATGAAAGACAAGAGCTCTCACACATCCCACACCAGCTGCCGTTTTTCTTAGAGATACTCTGTTGCACATTCTCAAAGTTGGTAATATTCACATTCTGTTCTTTAGCTGTGATCCACACAACTCTTTGATATCGGTTTGCTTTCTTAAAGACTGTCCAGGTTCACTACCGTGCTTGAGTTCTCTTTTTGAAATCTTCTTTTAATTCGCTAGATTTTGTCATCAAAGTAGTTCTTTTTCAAGAACATGTCATGGGTACTGGATTCTCTGACTTCAGATGTGAAAATGATTGCCTGTTCTTTTCACATTCGTGTGATAACCTCACTAGACGGTTTATTCTGAAGTCTACCTTTGAATAATTGCACAAGAGTCAATGCTGTGTTTCAGCATTGAGTGGTTTTTGCAGCCACATTTTGGAAGCCAGCCTGACTTTTCCCCTTTGTAGGTGATTTGTTTTTTTTCATTCTCAACGTCTGAAGGATTTGTCTCTGTCCATCATTTCTATAAGCTGCTTTCAGACTGCTTTAATTTTTTGGCTTTTTAAAAAATGTGCATTCTTCCAGATAATCTTGTCCAAGACCAGGAGAAGCTGCAGGAGGAGATGCCTGGGTATCAAGATGAGCCAACATTTCCAGGACAAGGGGTGTCAGCAATAGCCCTGGTACTGCACGCCAGAAGGCTCTGCTTCACCTCCACCATCCCACCTGGAACCTGCAGGGAAGGGAATCTGAAAAACGTGGTTGCAGATTAGTGAGATGACACTGTCCAAAGCCATCAGAGCTATGCGGCTCAGCCTGTGACCATCAGCTGGCCCCACTGCTCATCTCCTTTCTCACACTTTTCCCACAGAGCCTCCTCCAGCATCCGCCAGTCAGTAGAGAGGAGGGATGAGGAAGCCTCCTGCAGGTGTGGGTTACTGGCAGGAACCCTGCTCACAGATGAAGTTGAACCTCATACCCCACTGCTGCTCAACTCTGTTACAGAATCTTCTAACTCTGAAATCACGGCATTGGACTGTGTCTTTTTCCTTGTCCAGCAGCACAGTGATGTTTCTTTTGCCCTCCTCAATGTTTGCAACTCATCTGTTTTCTGAAGCATTGAGCAAGATTCTGTGTCACACTTGATCTCTTCACTTTTCTCCGTGACTCATGACATGGTACTGCCTAGTTAAAATAAGTGAATGACGTCTGTGTGCTGGTCAGTGCCCTTAGTTCATCTCTCTTTGCTGCAGCTCTGGGAGGTATGCACTGTCATCATCTCCATTTTACAGATCAGGAACTGAGGCTCAGAGAGATCCAGTAATTATCCAGGGGCCCCTGGCCAGGAAAAGGCTGGCCCAGGACCAGATCTTCATGCTGACCCCACCATCTATTCTCTTTTTACTATGCCACAAATTTTCAATTGTCTTTTACACCCTTTCCTTAAGTAAAGGTTACATGCAGGAATTTTATATAAAGTCCAGCCATCAAGAGCAAAAATTAAAACAAAAAATAAGTTTTTTTTTGATTGAAGCAGGGATGGGGGAGCACAGAGCCATTTATACTGACACCCCCTTCATGGTCCTCTGGGAACCTCCAGGGCTCTGCAGGGAACAGCATGAAAACCAAAGGAATACAAGGTAAAGTACCCATCAAATAATTCCACACCACCTAGCACCATGTCCCCTCTGCACAATGCACCCAGTGTCCAGCCAGGAAACTGGTCACCACCAAGCTGCTCTGTCTCTCATCCCCCACATCCAATCAACCCTCAAGTTCTGCCAATTCATCCTCCAAAATAGCCCCCAAAACAGGACACCTGTCCACACCTGGGCCCCGCCTGCACGGCACTTACCACCATTGTGGTTCAGTTCCTCGTGGCAACACTGAGAGCCCATGTCCGTGTTGCCTGTGAGACCACAAGCCCCACAAGGGCCTGTGCCGTTGTTCCCGCGTGTCCCCAGATACCAGTACAGGATGGGCACAGAGCTGGTGCTCGGTCACAGCGAGGGATAAAGACCAGAAAACCGGCGTTAAATCAGCAAGGGGAGGATGGCCAGAGCACTGCCCTGGAAATGTGTGTTACTGGGCCAGGCCACATCCAGAGGAAATCTGACATTACCCAGCTCCCGGCAACTGCAGGTGGTGCCTGAGGGCAGCTGGGGCTGACCAGCGGCTGTGTGGAATAAGCTCCCTCCTGTGGCAGCTGGCTCCTCTCCCTCTGCTCTTGGCATGCTTCAGTGGCCTCCCACCTATCCAGAAGCTGCCCCTCACCTGGACCTATACTTGCTGTGGCTCCCCACTCCTCAGAGGCCAACATGCAGATCCTCAGAGCTGCATACCTCCTCCAGGCAGTCCTCCTGATGCCCCCACGCCAGGCCACTGCCTCCTCTGAGCTCCAACAGCTGCATGTACACAAGGCTGTCTCACCATGGCTTCACTGGCCTGTCATAGAGTCCCCTCCACTGACCAGACCCTCAGCGTCACAGCCCCAGCACCACCTGGCCATGCAGTACATGGTCACCAACTGTGGGCAAAATGGTCCTTCTTCCCTAACAAGGGCTAGATGGTTTCCCAGACTTTGTGCGTGAGGCCTGAAGCCAAGTGTTTCTTTATTCCAGAACTTTCTGGATTTGTTACCAAATCAGGTTCAAAAACCCTGAGTCACTTGCTGGGGGAGTTTAAGCTGGTACAATCTGTGGAGGTTGATTTGGCGACAGTCAGCCCAGTTACTAAGAGGTACTCCTGCCACTCAGACGTCCAACCCTCGAATTTATCCCACAAAGACCAGGCTTGACCATAGGAACCCACTATTTCTGTAAGTCAGAAAAGGTTGCCTCTAAGCAATTTCTTACGATTGCAGGCAAAACATCCAGGCATGTGTACAAAATGACACACAGGACATTCTCTGCGGCACTGTTTATTATAGCAAAGGAATGGAGCGTCCCAATGCAATAAGTACCCGTAAATAGGGGTGGCCAGAGAATATCACACTATCTTAAAAAAAAAAAAAAAGAATGGGAAAATTTGCAATGTACTAATACAGAAAGACATCCCCAGCTATATCATCCACAGCGTGCAAGCAAACTGCAGGATGGTGTGCACAATGTCCTTCCTTTTCTAGGAGGAAAGTATAAATTTACACTTACAAATATAAAATATAAGTATATATGTCTGTATGTCCATATATTACACAAATGTGTATATACACTTACATGTACACATATACAAAAACATATATTTACACATTGTGTGTGTATATATATATTTATTTACATCTACATATTTTGTTTTTCATTTTTTATATATTCTATAAAAATATACTTATGTGTTTAGTTTATGTATCTAAATTCAATCTATAAATATATTTTAATCTATAAATTATTGAATACAAACTATTAAATAATATTTATAATCAAATCAAATTATTAAACATAATTTATGACTGAATAATTACACACACACACACACACACACACACACACACACACACACACACACACACACTCTCTTGCTCTTTTGCTCATAAAATAACTCTGGAACTTTATACCAGAAACTGGTAATAAGTAGTTGCTTCTAGGAAGGAAAATGGTGGAGGGCATCTTTTACCTATGCTCTTCGGTGCCAAATTAACATTACCCAGCCCAATAGAGAAAGAAATTCAAAGAGAGGAAGCCTGCCGGTCTGGGGCTGCAGGCACTCACCAGGGTGCGTAGGAGGCCGCGATGAAGAAGTAGATGACAATGCGGTCGAACATGTGCAGGCAGCGCTCCACCACCCTGGGGCAGAGGGGTGGCGGTCAGGCTGAGCCTGGTCGGGAACCCCCTGGACTTCAGGGCCCCCATCTGTGTGTGCCCAGAGCAGTGGTTTGCAACCAGGCCCCCTATACCCTAGGGCTGAATGGAGGCACCCGCAGGTCCACTGGGAGCACTCTCCCTGTGAGGCAGACATCTGACCAACTCCTGTGCTCTAACCAGGGTGACTCGGTCCTTATGTTTTATATACTGGGCTTTCCAAAGCATTTCCAATGATGAAAAAATTCAGTGGCTAAAAGAAAAGGGCAAAACAACAAAACTATGTGTGCCACCATCACCAAAAACCCCTGGTTTCTGGCATGCTGGTTCATGTCCAGGCTCCAGAGCCAGAAGGCCTAGGCTCAAATCCCAGCCCCAGTTAGGGACCCTATGACCCTGAAACAGTTCCCTACTGTCTCCAGACCTGGGCTCCCTCCTCTGTCAAACAGGGAGGCTGTCGCCAGCCCACCTTGGGCCTCCGAAAGGACTAAGCGCATCAGTACTTAGCACAGTGCTTGACAAGAAGCACTCCACAGACATGTGCTATTTGTTATGACCTCACCTTGCAGAATGAACCACAGCTCTCAGTGTGTCTGACCAGGGTAGCAGCCAGCCTCCAAAACGGTGCCCAAGGAGCCCACCTTCTTCTGACATTCACACCCAGGTATAGCCCCCTCCCACGAGGACGAAGGCAAATGCGTGTAACCAATATGAGATGGCAGAAATGACGGTGTGTTATTCCAAGACTAGATCATAAAAAGGTGCCACAGCCTCTCCCTTGTCCTCTTGGACGACTGACTTCAGAGGACACGAGCCACCATGTGTCTGTGGACAAGTCCACGTGGGAAGGACTGAACACCCCGAACATCATGGGGCTTCTGGGCCAGGGGGACACTGAACCTGAGGATGCGTGGCCATTGCAGCTGCCGCAATGGGCCCTGGCATCCCCTGGCTTCTGGAGCGAGCCCTGGGCTCTTGGCACCAGCTCTGGCTTGGACGCAACCAGCTGCGGAACCTGGAGCAAGGCCTATCAGCTTTAAGCTCCAGTGTCCTCGTCCACAGAACAGGGGGTGTGTGTGCTGCTGTGTGCATGAGCCCTGGGATGCCATGCTCAGGGAAGGCCGGTCACAAGAGGTGCAAGCAACCCGGGCACCCACGAACAGAGGACCAGGTCAACAGAATTGTGTTCATGTACGGCGCAACTGTACTCTTTTTAACTTCTTAAGAAGGAAGTTCTGAAACCTGCTACAACTTGGGTTGAGGACATTTTGCTCTGTGACATAAGTCAGTCACAAAAGGGCAAATCCTTATGACTCCACTTCTGTAAGGTCCCTGGAGTCATCAAATCCAGAGAGACAAAATAGATGGTGGGCGTTGGGCTGGGGGAGGGGCGCGGGGAGCTGGTATTTAATGGAGACCAAGTTTCAGTGTGGGAAGATGAGCACATTCTGGAGACAGATGGCAGAGCTGTGGTTGTGCATGTGGTTGATGCCCTGAACTGGGCACAGAAATGGTCAAGACAGTCAATTTCACATTGAGTGTACTGACCACAATTTCTTAAAAACTTAAAAACAAAACAAACTGAAAAATTTTTAATTCAGGATTCTAATGCCTACACTGCAGAATTATTGAAAAGATCAGGGCGTGACATCTGAAGAGTGCCTGGAAACCAGGGGGTGCCCGGAGGCAACGATCCTGGTAGTTACGAGGGCCCCTTGTGGCCACCCTGAGAGCTGGGGACTTGCTCTAGGGGCCTCTCAGAGAAGAGGCTCACATGGGTAACGTGCACTACCCCTGGAGGATGCGGCCCTGGCCAGTCCGAGGCAAAGATGGTACGAGGGTCATGCCCTGGGCCCTCCTGGCTCACCTGGCACGTCCCAGGCTCGGCCTCACTGCACGGTCCTCAGTGGACCTGGCCCCTGGCTGTCCCACCAGCAGGCGCCCCCTCCCGTGGCTGAGCAGAGGTACCTGAGGTGGCTCTTCTTCCAGGAGATCGTGTGGAACACAGTGGACACCACGAAGAGCCCACACAGCCCCAGGCCGTAGATCCAGGCGGAAATGGCCTCCCAGTCGTCGTCTGACAGGAAATAGAGGTTGGAGCTGCCAAGGATGCTGGGAATGATCCAGAGCTGGAAGCGGACGTGGGATAGGGACAGCCTTTAGCGTGGGCTCCTAAGCTTCCCCAAGCACCCTGCCCGCCCTATCCTCCAGACCCACTTGGCCAGCACAACTTCCCAGGCGATAGAAATGTCCTAGACCCTCACTGTCAAATGGGAGAGCCTCTAAGCACATGTGGCTACTGAGCACTTGAAACGTGACTGGCTGCCACTGGGGAACTGAATTTTTCATTTTATTTCATTTTAATTGATTTCAATTTCAACAGCCACACGAGGCCAGTGACCGCCATCCTGGACAGTACAGCTCTAGAGAACATAGTGGTAAGACAGGAAGCCAAGACCCCTGCCTTTAAGAGACATCACCAGTTGCTGGCCCCACGCCACATCACTGGTACCCCCAGCCTCAAGGTGCCCACACACACCACCCTGCTTCTTGCCTCTCTGTGGCCACACATGTCATGTAGCTTCTACCAGCAGACTGTTCCTACCCATCACATCCACCTGGAAAACTCCTCCCTCAGCCAAATTCGTTTGCCCGTTGTCCCCTCTGAGAAGTGTCAGGATGCTCCAAAGCACCAGGGCAGGAAGTCCTTGCCCAATTCTGTGTGCTGGGAGCACTTTTTCTGCAGAAAGGATCTATGCCAACACCAGCCAGTAGACAGGGAATTTTAGATTTTTCTTGTAGTCACATTTTAAAAAGGAAAAATAAGTGGGTGAGACTAATTTTAATGATATATTTTGTTTAGCCCAATATATCCAAAATATCATTTCAACATGTAAGTAATGGAAATTGTTAGGAAATATCTTACATTCTTTCATGCTAAGTCTTCAAAAGTTGGAGTGTATTTTATACTCACAGCATATCAGACAAGCTGTGTTTCTAAGGCTCAACAGGGACATGGAGTCAGTGGCTGCTGAACTCGACAATGTAGGACTAGACCTTTCATTAGATTCTCAGAGGGGTTCACTGCCCAGAGAAGGATTCCTTAGGCGAGGCTGTGGTGGGGAAGGCAAGCATTCCTGGCAGTGGGAAGAGCCTGTGCAAAGGCACAGAGTTGTGCCTTCTATTTAGGGAGCAGTGTGTTCAGATGCTGGCTCCTTGGGGAAGAGCAGGGCAGTGGGAGGGGAGCAGACATACGAGCTAAAACCCGGCTGGGAGCTTGTTATGGCATCCAGATGCTGTAGCAGGTACCAGGGAGCCACTAAAGATTCTTAGAGCAAAAGAGAGGCATGCCCAGCACTGCCATCCAACCCACCCAATGGCCTTCCCTTGAGATCCCACTCACTCTCCCAGCCACCTGGGGCAGTGCCATGGGAAGGGGCGGTGAACCTCTCCGAGGACAAAGAGGCTGCCTTCCTCCCCCACCCCGGAAGTGTCCCTCTCAGCCCCCCAGAGCTGACTCACAGCATGCGTGGCACAGTTGGCCACATGTTCATACTTCGTGGGCTGGTACCTCTTGTGGGCAGGGACCTGGCGGTTCATGAACCTGGAATGAGAGGCACAACTCCTGGAAGCTCGGCCAGGAAACTGGGAGCGGCTGCAGTCAGATTCCCATGAGGCCCGAAGACCTCAGCCCCTACGGGCAGGAAGAGAGGGTCCCTCTTCCTCCCCCTCTCACTTTCATCACACTTTTTTTTTAACTACCCAATATTTTCTGCCTAATCCACAATAAGGTTTTTGTTAGAAACCTTTGCTAAATGTTGGGGTGCAGCATTTTCCCGTTACGTGCAATGCCACACAGCACAGCTCCCCAAGGGCACAGCTCAGTGAAGGCGCCCACACGGCCCCACCAGGGAGGAGCAGAGCTCACTTCCCAGACCCCAGAGAGCTCCCTTATGCCCCCTCCCAGAGGGTATCTCCCCCCAATTCATTGCAGTTCAGGCTGTCCTGAACTTCCTATGGATGGGATCACAGTCCCTCCTTCGGGTTTCTTTGGCCCCAGGTGACTGTGAGATTCATTCATGGTGTCGATGCAGCCATCGGCTATCTTCCTTGTAGGACAGTATTCCACTGGGGGAGGCTCCACAATTCCTGTATCCAGTCGGCTGGAGGCAGACGTGCCAGTCAGGGCTAAGACTCTTATAAGCATTCACGTGTACACCTTTTGGAAGCATCTGCATTCATTTCTGCTGGACACAGGGCCACATGTGGAATTGCCAGGTGGCTTCAGCATTCCTGATATTTGGTGTCTTTTGGGAATCTTCCAGGACTCGTCCCCTCCCCTCCCTCCCTCGTTTGATTGGTACTGGAGTTCCACAAGCGGAGGGCACCACCACCACGCTTTCATGGAGGGGATTCAACAGTGCAGAGGCCAGGAGGGGACATGGCCCAGCGCCCAGCACTTGGCCCCAGGCTGGGCTGGTGCGACTCTGTGCAGGGGTGTGCATGTTGGGCTGGGAAGGTAAGCCTGGCTGGCCAGGGGCACAAGAATCTAAGAACTGGGGATTGAGATCTGCATGCAATTGGCTCTTGGGTCAGAAAGCAGGGCCAGCCCGGCAGGAGTCACCTGCTCAGCCCACACGGGCTCAGAATCAGGGAAGTAGACAGTTTGCCTTAGACTTCGCCAACCGTTGTCATTCACCAGATGGAGTTAAACTCCACTAAAACACCAAAAATTCTTCCCCAAGATCCCAGTTCTTCTAGTGAAGACCCACAAAAATGGGAAAGGAGTATATATGGTTCAGAACAAAGGGCTCAATATAGTACAGGTCAGAGATTTATTATGCAACTTCTGTTTGCTGGTGTCATGCTAGTACAGTTCACTGAGAATTTACTGAGCACTATCTGCATGCTGGATGGATGCCAAGTACAATTCACTGAGGAATTATAAGCACCTTCTATATGCTGGATCCATGCCAGTACAGCTTATAGAGCATTTATTAAACACCTTCTGTAGGCTGGCTCTACACTCAACGTGGGGACAGAGGGTTAGGATGACCTGGCCTCGCCCTCAGAGTTCAGCAGTCCTGAAGGTGTCAGGGCCAAGCAGAAATCCCAATTTAAGGTGATGCTTCTCATTCTCACAGGAAACATTTACTGTGTTCTGACTATGTGCTGGGTGGCAGTGGGTGTTCTGGGGGTTCAGAGGAAGGACACAGGGTAGGCAGAAGGCTCCTGAGAGGGGAAAGGTCCGCGCCATGTCTGTGGTTCCCAGGGCACAGGAACACACAATCCCCTGTGCCCAGCACAGCACCTGGCACCTGGTGGGCACCCTGCACACAAGTGTTAAATAAGTGAGGACTTGGCCTGGAGAAAGAACGGCAGGTGAGGTCAGGGCACTCCTGGCACAGGGACCAGCATGGACAGACAGGGAGTGTGCACGGCGTTTTGCAAGCAGTGCATGTGTGCAGGGTGGGAGTGAAGACTGGAAGGGTGGGGGTATCTACCAGGCGTGACATTGTCACTTGCCCTGGCACCCTTGGGATTTGTCTTTCCTATGCTGGCCCCTCGGCACATGGACTAGTCTGGGGTTCCCAATTTGTGGCCCCCATCCCCACTGCTCTCTGCTGGCATCTGTGGTCACTCTACCCGCGACAAAGCCAGGGTCATGCTGAGCCCATGAGACAGATGTGTAAACTAACCCCCCTCCTGTGCCCACCGCCACCCCCACCCCCACTATACAGCAAGTCCTAGGGCCAGGCTTCTCAGCTGAGCCGACCAGACGTCAGTGCTCCAACTCCCAGTCTGAACACCACGTGGGGCAGATTAGCAGGGCTACGGCCACAGAGATGAAGGACCTACTCCTGGAGGTGAGGGCCCCACGGGAGTACAACCTTCCCAGGAGCCCAAAACAACCATTCCATCATGAGCCCACCTTCTTGGTGGGTGGCCCGGAACGAAGTCATCGGTGGCCAAGACTGGCTTGTTAAATACAACGTAGCTACGACAAAGTGGTGTTACAGATTGAACTGTCTCCCCCGAATCCCAGTGTGGAAGTCCTAGCCCCCAGGGTCCAGAACATGGCCTTATCTAGAAACAGAACAGAGCAGGTGTAATTAGTAAAGATGAGGTCTCCCTGGAGGAGGCTGGGCCCTGCCCTGACATGACTTGGGGTCCTATAAGATGGGGAGATGACACAGAGGTGCACAGGGAGGAGGCCACGCAACACAGAGGCAGAGAAGGAATGAGGCGTCCACAGGCCAAGAAGCTCCGAGGATGGCCAGCTTCCCCAGATGCCCAGAGAGAGGCCCGGGACACATGCTCCCCCAGTGCCTTAGGAGAGAACGTACCCTGCTGGTGCCTCGATTCTGGATGCCTGGCCTCCAGAGCTGGGAGAGAGTAAATGTCTGTTGTCAGCCACCAGGTGTGCGGGCATTCAGCCCTAGAGACACTGACACAGGTCCACCAGTGTTAACTGGGATGGATTCAGAGTAAAGGCCCCCAGGGGGGATGTGCCATTTACACTCCCCCAGCTGGGCTAGGGGGGCAGAGGCCAACCTCTCTCCCAGCGGTGACACCAAGTCTCCGGTGGAGGGAGCTCTCCGGCACCTGTTTCCAGCTCTCCTCTGCCCCTGGCACACACATCAATGAGCCACCCAGGGCACCAGCTTCCCGAGGTCAAGGGTGGTGTCATCGTTGCCGTGGTGACCCTGGATGGACAGTTATTTATTTATTTTTGAGCGCCACAGAACTTCCCTTGTCCCTCACTGGAGCTGCAGCCACTGAATGCCGGGCAGAGAAAGAGGCCGGGAGACAGGGCCCCAGGGGCTGGGCACACGCCCAAGAAATGGAGTTCCCACCCACCCCCCAAACCAGTGACTTTTTCTTTAACTCCTTGTAGCCTAATATCTTTCTTCCTAAACCTCTAGGCAAGCATTTTAAGAGGACAATGAACTTATTGTTTAATTAATTTCTCATTTGCCCTTTTGATTTACATATGGTATAGTTTTTTTCTTTTTTCTTTTTTCCCACTGCACAGTTTCTTATGAATTTTGGAAAATGTGGAAAGTCGTCTATCACCAGAATCAAGATAAATAACAGATTTATCATCCCCTCAAAGTGCCCACATGCCCCATGGTACCCAAAACCTCTCCCCAGTCCCACACCCACTGCCAGGCTCTGTCCCTATAGCTCTGCCTTTCCCAGGATGTTCTGTAAATGGAGGCAGATGGTAGTCTTACAGCCGTTTTTTAATGTCTAATGAGAATTTATTGTACAAATTCAAAGTACATTCTTAGGGGAGGAGAATGTGCTTTGACGCCTAAACAGGTATTTACTTATTTTCCATTTAAAACACACCTGAGACAAACCTATTTTATACAAGAAGATGGACGTTCCTAAATCGAACATTACCGTTCTTGGCAATTATCCAAATAACCCTTCCATCCTCTTTTTCTCTGTATGGCCCTTTGAGTGTGGCCATTCTCACTCGGCCCAGTGCATGTAAGATTCAGCCATGTTGCTATGTGTACCAGTGGTTCCTTCCTTTTTATTGCTGGGCACCATTCCATTATATGGGCTATAATGGCTTGTTTACCCCATTCCCCAGGAGAAGGACAAGGGAATCATTTTCAACAGATGACATGCACAGGTAAACTTTAAAACGTTCCAGAACAGAGCTGGCAGTCAGACAGGCAGCTTTCAACATTATGGGAAATTTCCCTTAAAAGAATTGATATTTCTAGGAAGCAGGTAGTCACTGGTTAAACCAAAAGAGGAAACTGAGCCTGCCCGTCTCCTCTCTGGAGAACAGAATCCCCATTTTGCAGCCAGCCCATGCTGCTTAGATGGCCCCCAGGGCCACAGCATTTGATGGGGTGGGGAGGGCAACTCCCTGTGGAGGGCTCCCAGCCTGAGCGGAGATCCAGACCCACATGCTGGCAAGGGAACAAGGACAGAAGTTTGAATTCCTTCCTAAACTGGAGGGAGCAGGGGCCTTTGGAGCTAGACACAGCTGAGTGGAAAATCTTTGCATGGTCACTAAGGTGCTGTGTGTCCTAGAGAATATTAGTTACTGTCTCTGAGCTGCAGCTTCCTTGTATGTCAAGGAGCTAATACTACCTAGCCTGCAGGTACCTTAAGATAAGGGGGTGCCTGACACACAGCGGTGCTCAAAGAATTTTTTTCACCCCTCCCTGGGGAGCCCCCAAAGAGCCTAGACACTGTTTTCTTTCTGGTGTTTGACCCATCATAGAGTGTCCCATTTAAAGCCCACAACATCCTTGCAAAGTAAATGGTATTATTCCCCTTTGAAGATGAGGCTACAGAGGGTTAGGCCAGTGTTTTTCAATCTTGGCCACATATTGATGGATGGATGGATAAAATGTGGTCCATCCACACAGTAGTATATTATTGGGCCATAAAAAGGAATGATGTTTAAAAAAAAAAGGAATGATATTTTGATACCTGCCTACAATGTGTATAAGCCTCAAACACATAATGCTAATTGAAAGAAGACACAGAAGGTCACAAATTATATGGTTCCATTTACATGAAATATCCAGAATAAGCAAATCCATGGAGACAAAGAGCTATTGGCCGTTGCCCAGGGGTGAGGCGAGCAACTGCCGGATGGGTGCAGGATCTCCTCTGGGCATCCAGGTGCCACAGGACAGGGGTGAGACATGGCCCCAGGACCACAGCATGAACACCAGGTTCAGCAGGGACAGAAAACTGGCTTCGACTTATATGTCAACTCCAACCGATCAGCTGGTAGGGGCTGTCTAGAGTTGGAGAGTGACAAGGATTCTGAGAGTGACTCAGAGGTGGAGGGAAGGGAATGCAGCGATGAATTAGCAATGTCTGCCATGGGTACAGACATCCCCAATTTACGGGTTACCCAAATACTTCCAATGTCCTCCTCTCTGCATCTTGTTATAAACTGAGCATGGCCAAGATCATAACGGCCACTTTATACAGGGATTCAGAGAAGCTAAGCTCCAAGCCAGGGGGGAGATGCAGCTATGACTGGGACCCAGACCTTCTGACTCCTAGTCTATACCTCCCACTGTGCAAGCTTTCCCTTTCCAGCCTTGCCTGTGGTTCTGATGGGAAGGGTTCTGCCATCTGTCTTTTACACTATATAACGTATCTGGGCATCCTTTCCAGGAAAGAGGACTGGTTGTGGCCCTGGTGGCAAAGGATGGGAAGGGACAGAGCCGTTTGCCAGCTACTGAAATCACCATTTCATTGGCCAGTAGTCAGAGCAGCTCTGGTTGCAAGTTGTCCTGGGATCATCCCCAGGCCCCCTGAACCCTGGCTTTGTTAGTCCCTCCCACCTTGGAAAGTCCACACCAAGACTCCCAGGTCTCATGGGCCAGGAAAGAGCCCCAGAGGACCCAGAAGCACATGAGCCAGTGCCAAGGCCAAGAACAAAAATGCAGGTAGCAACTGCATGAGCCAGAAGACCCTGCATTCCCAGGGCATCAGCTTCCTCAGTTTCCTGTCCCCAACTCAGAGCCTGCAATTCCTCCTCACCCTAGGGAGGCACTCTCATGGCCCATAGTCACCGTGCCTCTGGGCCTTCCACACACTGTATCTTTGCTTAAAAATCCCTTTTCTTCTTCTCCAACTGAAGAACTCCTATTCGGCCTTCAAAGCCCAGGTCAAAAGACCCCTCTGAAAAGCCTTCCTTGATCCCTACCCTCACACCACCATCCAGACTGGGTCACAACCTGCCTCTGCCTCCTCCAGGGTGCTACGCAGGTTGTTGCTCGCTTGGAATGTCCTTCCCTCTCTTCTCCTGGAGCACTCCTAGGCAGGGAAAGTACTGTCTTCCTTTCGACTCCATGACTGCCTATGCGACACTTACCATGGCACAAGACATGGATTTGGGTGTTTCTGGGTCTTCCGGCCCCTCGACTGAAATGAGGGGACTGGCCCTGAATCTTCTTCACCTTCCTAGCACCATGGCAGAGTCAGGCATGCAACAGGTAGTGGCTGGCAAATAACTGAATAATCAGTCGTCTTGGGGCATTTATTAAGTCATTCAGACTCGAGATAACAAGGCCAAGGCTGCTCTACATCCAAAAGCAACAGGATACACATTCTTCTCAAGTGCACATGGAACATTCTCCAGAATAGACCACATACTAGGCCACAAAAAGAGCCTCAGTAAATTCCAAAAGACTGAAATCCTACCAACCAACTTTTCAGACCACAAAGGCATAAAACTAGAAATAAACTGTACAAAGAAAGCAAAAAGGCTCACAAACACATGGAGGCTTAACAACATGCTCCTAAATAATCAATGGATCAATGACCAAATCAAAATGGAGATCCAGCAATATATGGAAACAAACGACGACAACAACACTAAGCCCCAACTTCTGTGGGACACAGCAAAAGCAGTCTTAAGAGGAAAGTATATAGCAATCCAAGCATATTTAAAAAAGGAAGAACAATCCCAAATGAATGGTCTAATGTCATAATTATTGAAATTGGAAAAAGAAGAACAAATGAGGCCTAAGGTCAGCAGAAGGAGGGACATAAAAAAGATCAGAGAAGAAATAAACAAAATTGAGAAGAATAAAACAATAGCAAAAATCAATGAAACCAAGAGCTGGTTCTTCGAGAAAATAAACAAAATAGATAAGCCTCTAGCCAGACTTATTAAGAGGAAAAGAGAGTCAACACAAATCAACAGTATCAGAAACGAGAAAGGAAAAATCACGACGGACCCCACAGAAATACAAAGAATTATTAGAGAATACTATGAAAACCTATATGCTGACAAGCTGGGAAACCTAGGAGAAATGGACAACTTCCTAGAAAAATACAACCTTCCAAGACTGACCCAAAAGAAACAGAAAATCTAAACAGACCAATTACCAGCAATGAAATTAAAGCGGTAATCAAAAAACTACCAAAGAACAAAACCCCTGGGCCAGATGGATTTACCTCAGAATTTTATCAGACATACAGGGAAGACATAATACCCATCTCCTTAAAGTTTTCCAAAAAATAGAAGAGGAGGGGATACTCTCAAACTCATTCTATTAAGCTAACATCACCCTAATACCAAAACCAGGCAAAGACCCCACCAAAAAAGAAAACTACAGACCAATATCCCTGATGAACGTAGATGCAAAAATACTCAACAAAATATTAGCAAACAATTCAAAAATACATCAAAAGGATCGTACACCATGACCAAGTGGGATTCATCCCAGGGATGCAAGGATGGCACAACATTCGAAAGTCCATCAACATCATCCACCACATCAACAAAAAGAAAGACAAAAACCACATGATCATCTCCATAGATGCTGAAAAAGCATTTGACAAAGTTCAACATCCATTCATGATAAAAACTCTCAGCAAAATGGGAATAGAGGGCAAGTACCTCAACATAATAAAGGCCATCTATGAAAAACCCACAGCCAACATTATATTGAACAGCGAGAAACTGAAAGCTTTTCCTCTGAGATCGGGAACTAGACAGGGATGCCCACTCTCCCCACTGTTATTTAACATAGTACTGGAGGTCCTAGCCACGGCAATCAGACAAAACAAAAAAATACAAGGAATCCAGATTGGTAAAGAAGAAGTTAAACTGTTACTATTTGCAGATGACATGATACTGTACATAAAAAACCCTAAAGACTCCACTCCAAAACTACTAGAACTGATATCGGAATACAGCAAAGTTGCAGGATACAAAATCAACACACAGAAATCTGTGGCTTTCCTATACACTAACAATGAACCAACAGAAAGAGAAATCAGGAAAACAACTCCATTCACAATTGCATCAAAAAAATAAAATACCTAGGAATAAACCTAACCAAAGAAGTGAAAGACTTATACTCTGAAAACTACAAGTCACTCTTAAGAGAAATTAAAGGGGACACTAACAAATGGAAACTCATCCCATGCTCCTGGCTAGGAAGAATTAATATCATCAAAATGGCCATCCTGCCCAAAGCAATATACAGATTTGATGCAATCCCTATGAAACTACCAGCAACATTCTTCAATGAACTGGAACAAATAATTCAAAAATTCATATGGAAACACCAAAGACCCCGAATAGCTAAAGCAATCCTGAGAAAGAAGAATAAAGTAGAGGGGATCTCACTCCCCAACTTCAAGCTCTATTATAAAGCCATAGTAATCAAGACAATTTGGTACTGGCACAAGAACAGAGCCACAGACCAATGGAACAGACTAGAGAATCCAGACATTAACCCAGACATATATGTTCAATTAATATTTGATAAAGGAGCCATGGACATACAATGGCGAAATGACAGTCTCTTCAACAGATGGTGCTAGCAAAACTGGACAGCTACATGTAGGAGAATGAAACTGGACCATTGTCTAACACCATATACAAAAGTAAACTCAAAATGGATCAAAGACCTGAATGTAAGTCATGAAACCATTAAACTCTTGGAAAAAAACATAGGCAAAAACCTCTTAGACATAATCATGAGTGACCTCTTCTTGAACATATCTCCCCGGGCAAGGAAAACAACAGCAAAAATGAACAAGTGGGACTATATTAAGCTGAAAAGCTTCTGTACAGCAAAAGACACCATCCATACAACAAAAAGGAACCCTACAGTATGGGAGAATATGACACATCCGATAAAGGCTTGACGTCCAGAATATATAAAGAGCTCACACACCTCAACAAACAAAAAACAAATTACCCAATTAAAAAATGGGCAGAGGAACTGAACAGATGGTTCTCCAAAAAAGAAATACAGATGGCCAACAGACACATGAAAAGATGCTCCATATTGCTAATTATCAGAGAAATGCAAATTAAAACTACAATGAGGTATCACCTCATACCAGTAAGGATGGCTGCCATTCAAAAGACAAACAACAACAAATGTTGGTGAGGCTGTGGAGAAAGGGGAACCCTCCTACACTGCTGGTGGGAATGTAAATTAGTTCAACCATTGTAGAAAGCAGTATGGAGGTACATCAAAATGCTCAAAACAGACATACCATTTGACCCAGGAATTGCACTCCTAGGAATTTACCCTAAGAATGCAGCAATCAAGTATGAGAAAGACCAATGCACCCCTATGTTTATTGCAGCACTATTCACAATAGCCAAGAATTGGAAGCAACCTAAATGTCCATCGATAGATGAATGGATAAAGAAGATACGGTACATATACACAATGGAATACTACTCAGCCATAAGAAAAGGGCAAATCCCACCATTTGCAGCAACATGGATGGAGCTGGAGGGTATTATGCTCAGTGAAACAAGCCAAGCGGAGAAAGAGAAATACCAAATGATTTCACTCATCTGTGGAGTATAAGAACAAAGGAAAAACTGAAGGAACAAAACAGCAGCAGAATCACAGAACTCAAGAATGGACTAACAGGTGCCAAAGGGAAAGGGACTGGGGAGGATGGGTGGGTAGGGAGGGATAAGGGGGGGGAGAAAAAGGGGGGTATTAAGATTAGCATGCATGGGGAAGTGGGAGAAATGGGAGGACTGTACAACACAGAGTAGACAAGTAGTGATTCTATAACATTTTGCTACGCTGATGGACAGTGACTGTAAAGGGGTATATACGGGGGACCTGGTATAGGAGAGAGCCTAGTAAACAAAATATTCGTCATGTAAGTGTAGATTAATGATTAAAAAAAAAGCAGTTCCTGTGTGGTGACCTCCAATGAGTTCTACACAATGATATAAAGGGCATATAAAAGTGTAGGCAAAGGGTCTGTTTGTGTTTATACAGAGGATCAAAGCCTAATTTGGCTACCCCGAAAATGAACTAAGATACGATATGAAGAACTTCCAACACTAACCCCAACAAAGATCCATGCACTGCTACAGGTATAGATGCACCCATCCCACCAGTTCCTGGACTTGCCATGGGAATGAAGAAGGAGATATCTAAGCTGGCCTGTGCATACAGTAAAACAACAAATTTGACTGGATCTGTACTGTTGGAACTCAACCAAGAATTAGGAGAAGTGCAAATTGTAGCGCTCCAAAATCTTACAACTACAGACTATTTACTGTTAAAAGAACATATGGGATGTGAACAGTCCCCAGGAATGGGTTGTTTTAATTTGTCTGATTTCTCTCAGACTGTTCAAGTTCAGTTGGACAATATCCACCATATCATAGATAAGTTTTCACATATGCCTAAGGTGCCTAACTGGTTTTCTTGGTTTCGCTGGAGATGGCTGGTAATTACAGGTATGCTTTGGTTACGTAACTGTACTCCTATTATGTTAATGTATGTGCGCAATTTAATTAGTAGTTTAAAACCTATACATGCTGAAGTTACTCTACAAGAAGATATGTCAAAGAAATAATCAATCTTCCCATGTTTTCATCCGCCTGCTACTTCTATAGCTTTTCTTCTTCCTTCCTAATTACAACCCTTAAATAGAATTCGTGCCTCATATCGAATTTACCGAGTATCATAATTCTTCCAAGTGGTAAAGACACCTCAAGACAAATGCTGGGCATAGAAGCCACAGGGCATAAATATACAAAGAAGTAAAAAGCTAACCTTTTCAAACAATAAGGCTTCTCTCTCACTTACCAACTTTACATTTCCCTGTATGGCCCCGGAAGGGGACTGGTTAGCCAGAGACGGGTAAGATTCCTCAAGGGAGGAACAACCTAAGACAGGCACAGTCGCAGGGGGGCCATCAGGTGAGAAAATGGGGATCAACAGAGGTGAGGCTTAGAACCTCCCCACCCCATTTTGAGAGAAATCTTCTGCATCCGTGGATGTTTTGTTGCCCTTGTCTAGCTTGGATTAACACATAGTCTCAGGCACACACCTGATCATCTACATTTTCTCTCTTACAGCACCAAACTATGTTTTCTACCTTTAGCTTGTATCTACCTACCACTTCAGCATTTTATTAAAAATAATAATAATAGAGAAATGTGGTATCCACATATAAATCAAGTATAAAAATCAAATGAGTATTCATATTTGAACTGACTGTTTATAGTTCATGATGCATGAGCAAAACCAAAAGCTTCTGTGCTGACTGCCCTTGCACTGTTCACCATGTAATTTACTCACTATGTAAGAATTTGTTCTCCATCTAAGAACTTGTGCATTATGCTTCAGAAGAATGGAAACTGATGAAAATTAGGCTTGGGGTGGATTGATGATTGTGCATTGAGCATTGACTCCCCTATACAGAATTTTATTGTTGTTAACAACCATTTGATCAATAAATATGAGAGATGCCCTCACAAAAAAAAGATATATATATATACACACTTCCAATTGTAAAATAAATAAGTAACTGGGATGTAATGTATAGCATAAGGAATATAGTCAAAATATTGTAACAACTTGGTATGGTGATAGCTGGTACCTAGAATTATCATGTATATAAATGTTGAATCACTGTTGTACACCTGAAACTAATGTAATACTGTGTGTCAACTATTCTTCAATAAAAATAATTATCTAAAAAAAAAAAAACAAGGCCAAGGCTGGCTGGCCACCTGCCCCTGTCCCACCTCCTGGGCCTCCCACCCCAGAGCCTGAGCTGAGCACATCCAGCTGCTCGCTCTCCCCTCCTGCTCCCCCACTTCACCTGGAGGAGTCAGGCCCAGCCTCAGAGCTTCTGCAGTTGTTCCCTCTCCTATGGCCTGGGCCCAGGCCTGCAGCCCCCAGAGAGAAGCAGGCCGCCTCTCTTGCAGTTGAGCCTAACCCAGAAGAACCTGCAGCTGCCCCTCCCGGGCTGGGACTGTGCCTAGAGGCGGCAGCCCTGGGTCCCCAGGACAGAGGACTAAAGACAATTGTCCAGGCTTCCAGACAAAGGGGGTCTGTCTGTCAGTCTGTCCCACGGAGGC
Organism: Manis javanica; assembly: GCF_040802235.1. Classification (NCBI taxonomy): domain Eukaryota; kingdom Metazoa; phylum Chordata; class Mammalia; order Pholidota; family Manidae; genus Manis; species Manis javanica. The sequence continues at coordinate 28,636,815 of NC_133165.1, forward strand.
AAGGCCAGCCCAGGGCCGAGGTAGCCTCAGGCCCTCAGCACCCTCTCCCTGTCCAGCTTGGCTGTGGGCTGCTTCTTTGTGTCCATTGATGAATTCAGGTTCCTCCTGCGGAGCAGAGAGTACCTTGCCTCCCTCTTTGGGAAACAGCAGGGGAAACAGTGTTTGGGCTGGTGCCACCTCACCGAGCCATGGGCTCAAAAACCCCAGCGGGGACAGAGCGGGAAGCAGAAAGGGGACACAAGGGAAGGACCGAGACCAGATGGGGTGCTGGACCTAAGGATCCCAGCACCGTCTGCAGGAGGGAAGTCCGGCCCCGGCTACTGCACCTGGCACTCCATGTGAACTGCACTCCCTGAAGCTGTGCGCCTGGCAGCCCTGGCCCAACAGACCTGGGGCCGGACCCAGCCCTACACCCTCCCCGAGGCCCCCTGGGGAATCACCTTCCCTCTGGGATAATGACAGTCTGTTCTCGGATTCCTCCCACTAAAATGAAGCTGCACTCACTTCCAGGCTGCTCTCCAAACTCCAAGGCTTGCAGTGCTGGGCTATCAAGGCCATTTTTCAGATGCGGAAACCCCTCAGAAAGGGTGAAGCCAGACCCTGACTCTGGGATGCCAAGCAACAGGGGCTCCTCAGGGGCATCTCCTTGGGCCCTGCCAACACAGTGTGGGCCTGCAGCCCCCACAGCTAAGGCCACCCTGGGCAGGGGCATCTGTCCTCCTCCAATGGCCTCTTGAAGAGACAGGCCACCCCTGAACTGCCCCCATCCTAAACCCAGTGTGCCACCCTCCGGCCACATCTTCGTCTCTGCACATCCCCCTCCCCAATGTCACGATATGGTTTCAATCCAGAACATTCCCGGTGCACTCATAGAAAAATAATGCCCTCCTCCTTACCCAGAACTCTGACCACAAATCCTAAGGCCTCTAAGGTGTATGTCCCAGACTGGGATCTACTGGGACGAACTTCATGGAGAAAACCAGCAAGTTTCTCCCCACTGCCGGGGCACCATTAGCTGGGGCTCACCTGGGGGAAGCAAAGGCAGCTCTAATTCCACAGGTGAGGAGCCGCTCCAGGGCCTGTGGAACATGGCAGAGGCCCTGAGCAGCCACACCTGCCAACACAGTGCCACACACCCTGGCATAGCCTGGCCCTGCCAGTGGCCAAGGATCCAGGGTACCATCCCGGGGCAGGGGGGAGCTGCAGAAACTCCAAAGCAGAGGGCTCTCTGACTTGGTGAAACTGGTTTTCAGCCCAACCCCATCCCCTATGACCAGGATCCAGGCCTCCATTCCTGAACGGGGTGCCTGCCTGCTGCAAAGAATCAGATTCCCCCAGAGACACACCTTCCATGGCAAAATGCACACGTGTACACACGCACACACACTGGGCACATCCAGGGGTTCACAGAGGCCGAAACACCACCTACAGGCCCTAAAACATATCTACTTACAAACAGCATTGGGCCTTTCCTTCCCCCAAGGCCTTTCTCCTGGATGATAATGACCACCCAGCCACTCTGGACACTGAGGGCAGGGACGACCAGGGCTGAGGGTCTTCGTTAGGGGAGGATGCTGAACATCCCAAACTGGCCCGATGAAGCCACTGACTCCAACAACAATCACCAACGATGCAGAGATTGATGGCAGGTTGCTGAACAACGGGACATTCAAAGGAGGGCGAGAGACGGGCGATTTCCTCGGAGGCCCCAGATCATCTCAGCCTTGTGGGAAATGGGATGGACAGATGTCTCATGCCTCCCTGAAAGATGCGGTGCGGAGCTTCTTGCCTTTCTAGCCATGACCGTCGGACCCTGAATCTGATCAAGCCTCTGCCACGAGCCCCACGGGAAAGAATAAATGCGAATTTGCTAGGACTCAGTAAAGCCCACCATCCTGTTCCTCAGCCACACTGGCTACATCTGAAGGGAGTTACTGGTGATGCTCTCAGGCATGATGGGGTCCAGTGGCTAAGGAAGAGACCATCCTCACCAGTTAGAAATAGGGACTGATGTAACGTCATCTGGGATTTGTTCTCAAAGACCAGACAGAGAAAAAGCAGAGATAAGCAAATTTGCCACAATGTTAGTATTCACTACAGGGAGGCCACAAGCGTCAGCAGTTCATTATGCTAGTCTCTCATTATCATGAACAAGTTTGCCTAACAAGAGGACGAGAATATTTACATAACCTCAAATACTCCACTCCCTGATACTACTAACTACCAAGACAAGCAGTAACACTGCAGAGAGCCTGGTGGATGCCAGCGTGACCAAGCGAGCAGGGTTAACATTGGCTGACAGGCACCGAGGACGTGTCCTCTCCGCTAAGTTGCCGAGAAGAACCAGCATAGTGTCTGCCACACGCAGAGCCTCTGTCCAACTAGGAAAAACTGCCTCTGACAGGAAGCCACAGTCTAGGAAGCAGCTGGCCTGGACACCTGAGAACGCGAAGGTCTGGGGACAGAGCAAGACTGCCGGTGGATTCCAGAGCAGAGGGCTGGGGACACGCCACAGTGCACCCGCATCAGATCCCAATCAGAGGCATCTGCTGAAGGTGGCACCCGGGGCGGAGATCGCGGCACCAGGAAGAATGTGGATGTGGGCTCAGCTACATCACAGCTAAAGCCCCTCTCATATTTAATAAAAGATCTGCATATTTACCATTTTCAGTAAGATTCCTTTTTTAATGTTTTCTTAAATCATAGCAAAATACTCATAAGTTTACCATTTTAACTACTCTTCAGTGTCCAATTCAGTGGCGTGAAGCACATTCCATTGTTGAGCAGCATCCCCGCCATCCGTGTCCAGAACCTTTTCATCTTCCCAAATTCAAACTGTCCCCATTAAATACCAATCCCCCAGCCCCCAGTGCCCACCCTTCTACTCTGTCTCCATGATTGTGACGACTCTAGAGACCTCATGTAAGTGGGATCACCCAGTGTTCATCCTTTTATTTATGAGCTTATTAGTATGATGTAATAATAACATTTTGTTATTAAGTTTATTAGCATAATGTCCTCAAGGTTCATCCATGTTGCAGTATGTATCAGAACTTCCTTTCTTTTAAAGGCTAAATTTTCTTTGTTTTAAATCTCTCTCCATAAGGGCACACCTTGGTACTGAGCAAATACATTCTGAAGGCTCTGGGGTAAAGGGCCACACTGGCAAGTAAGCCTCCTGTGGTCTGCAAGGGAAGAAAGCAGATGTCCCCCAAACGGCCCCTACAGGCCCCCGCCAGCCACTACCTGCCCACCCCCCAGATCCCAGGAAGCCCCCTACTACTTTACTTCTGCGGCAGTCTCCGGAGTAGCCTCCTCTCTCTAGTTCCTCCCCTTCCGGGACACAGACCTTGCTGCTCTCAGCCTGAAAGCCCCACGGAGCCACAGGAGGAAGGCCAGCTGTGGGGCACACCCCAGGGCCCTTGGGGGCCAGCCCGCATGCTCCCCACTGCCGGCTCAGGCCTCCACCTCACAGACTCTTCCCTTGGCACCTCCGCACCTCCCTCTTCCACCCCCACCAGAACTCCTTTTCACCCTGAAGGCCCCACACCAAATGCTCTGGGTACCTGCAGTTTTTACCCACCTAGCATCTATCCCCTCTCAATCCTGTACCAGCACCCACTCTCATTTACAGCTACGCCTTCCCTCACCCCATTGGGCTCAGGTGGAGCTGCACCCCACCCCAACCCCGAGCCCTGCCTGACTCCCAAACTCCAAGCTTCAAAGGAGGAGTTGAGACTGAGGCCTGGAGTAGTCCTTCCCTTGAACCTGGTGACAGGTTCCAGGGTGGACATGCAGTCCAAGCCAGGACAAGGAGACTCGATTACAGAACAGTGGTGATCCTGCAGGGAAAAGTAAACTCTCAGTCCACGAAGGCTGTAGATGGTCCAGTCTTCTTTGAGGCCCTGGATCCAGCTGTACCTGAAACCTAAACTCATAGAATTTTCAGTTCTCAACACCAAGTAATTTATTTTTTTATTTTTTCCCTTCCTCCTCCTCCTCCCTCCTCTTCCTTCCTTCTCTTTTTGCTTTAAACCAGTTCAAACTGAGGCTTCTGTTACTCATAACCGAAAGTAACAAATCCACCCTCAAGAGCTCCTTGCTCTAGCACTCAAGCACAAACCATACGTTTCCAGGACATTTATCAGTATCTCAATTATGCATAGGTTCACATAGTATTATTAGGAAACTGAGTCCTCCTCTACACTATGAGCTTCTGGAGGGGAGGGGACAAGCCTTGCATAGGATTAATTTTTGTGCCCCAACCCATGGCTCTCAACAAGGTTTTTGAATGAACCAATGAACCAACTAACCACCTGTGGGTGGCCAAGCAGTGGACAAGCCTGGAATGCCCACTATATGCCAGACCATTCTGGCCCCTCAGGGGACACAGAGGGTTTGAACATCCCCCGGCCCAACCCTGCTACAAGCAGCTCACAATCTGGCTGCAGAAAGGTGAGCAAAGATTCAGGACCTGCCATACTCTTCCCTGCTTGAGTACTGGGACTTGGGACAGACCTGGAGGGATGGGCTATGTCTCAGGAATCTGAAGGTGCAATTCTGCACCGCAGCGTAAGTGGGGTTTCTGGATAAATCTCACATCCTATGTCTCCCTATCTGCCTGTCAGCTCAGGTTTTCAATTGAGGAGGAAAGCGACACACCCAGACCTGCAGGTGCTGAAAGGACAGCTCCCCAGGGCAGCAAGTGCCCCCACCCTATGCTGTATCAGCCCATACTGAATAGTAACATTCCCTGTATGCCAATTCACATGCACTTCTTCACATCATGCTCCAAAAAGTCCTATGAGAAAAGCACCATCATCCCCGCTGTGCCCCACCTGCCCCTCACACCCTCACCTGGCTTCATTACCACCTGGAGCTGTATCATACAGGTATTTGCTTTTCTCACTAGACTGGGAGCTCCATGAGGGCAGGGCATTTGTCTTGCTCAGCCCTGTACCCCAGCACCTAGAACGGTGCATCACAGGCACTCAGCAATCACTGGTTCAACCAATGAGCAAATGGAATAAAGACTGATACCTCGTGCACCCAAGTGTCATGGTGAGGGTGACCAATATTTTCTTGGTTATGCTCATTCTGATCAAACAATACACTTGGCACAGCCCCAACCTCTCTCCTCCTCCTCCTCCTGACCTCTAATGCTCCTGCCATGTGGCTGGAGATCTGCTCACATGGCAGAGTTGCAGGGAGGTCGAGAGCTCAGCCTTTACCCCTCATGCTTTTGATGATTCCTTCAGGACATTTTGGGAGGAGAGGAAACTTCACTGTCTAGCAGGGTCTGGAACAGATGAGAATCTATGCATGCAGTACCTAGAGGAGAGCCTGGAATGTACAAGACACTTGGTAAATGATAAATGTCATTATTATGGTGACAATTAATAAGAATACTGGTGGGGCAAAAAAGAGGGAGTCTGGATGTTGGGAATTAGTCTACCCAAAAGTCAATCACACTTCTTATGTATCTGGTCATGGTATCGATTTGCTCCTGCCCACCAGGAGGCCTAGGTTGACGCATCTGAGGCTCCTTCTGTGCTCAGTAGGAAGAATGATGTGAATCACACACTCAATTTAGTGATGTCTGCCCTGGGCACAAGAGGAGGATGCAGCAAATTCGTTGCATATCTGATAATCCTATTAGAGTGATGTTCAGGCAGAACCACCTTTAAACTAGAGGGGCTCTGTCCCTAAGCCTGTCCTTGTGCCTGTGTCCTGATCAGTGCCTCTCAAGCTTTCATATGCACACCAATCACCAATGATTAACCAAATGAGGATGCAGATTCCACAGGTCCTCAGGCAAACTAGGTAGGGATTAAAAATTGCTACGTATTAGATGAGAGGATGTATGGAAAGCGGATGGCACACAACTGGCACAGGGTTAGGATTCACCTTCCCCTACTCTGTGAAGCCCAGGGCCTTCCTGTCTCACAGTAGCTGAGCAAGACAGAGCACCAGTGAGACACCCCCCAACACCTTCTCTATCCACACAAACCTGCCAACATCAGAGAAAGGCTTGCCAAGACAGAAGGATCTCTCTGACAACCCTATGGATCTTGAGAAACTTGTTTTTTACATACTGTCTCAAATCCTCTCTGAAAAGAGATGTATTGTAAGTACAAGTAACTATGACATAAATAACCACCATTCTACGGCACCAACTATATGCCAGGAACTGTGCTACATGCTCCACGTACCTATCCTCATCACCTTGAGAGCACACTTTGCTTATGAAACCCGTGACCTCCAGAAAGTCAGAGTCCTGGCTGGAAGAGGACCAGTTCTAAGTGGCTTTGAAGGGATGTCAGGTAGCAGAACAGGGGGCTAACCTGCAGAAGGCCTACCCGGGCCTCTGCTTGCTTTACCAGCTCCATGTATTAGCCTCAATGATAAGGAGGAAAGAAAGGCACAGTGAATAAGTTACTTGCTCAAGAGAACCCAGCAAAGGGGGGCAGAATCAAAACACAAACTCCGAGCTCCCTCTACTTTCCAGTGATGCCACCATAGGAACAGTTAGGCCCAACCTTCTTTCAGTCTTAGGAGCAACTCCAAGACCTGTGGCAAGAACTGCACTGAAGGGGCCATTCCTAGTGGGGGTCCCTTGACCTGGTTGTTGTAAAATAGACAGCCAGTGAGTGTCACATGGAACCAATAAGCCATGGAACTTGCCCAGAATTGACAACAGGTAAGGGATGTGTCTGCATAGAGAATTCTCCCAAATACTGAAACCTGGCTGCAGAGATGTCCCTGGCAGCATTATTTACAGAAATTGATCTGGGAAACAACCTAAAAAGTGGGAAATAATAAAATAAAGCAGGGTAGAATCATGAGTTGGGATACTAGGCCCCACGTTAAACTGGGGTTGCAAATAATTCTTAAAAACAAGGGAGACACCATGACTATAGACTATCTACGGTTAAAAGAACATATGGGATGTGAACAGATCCCAGAAATGGGCTGCTTTAATTTGTCTGATTGTTCAAGTACAGTTGGACAATATCCATCATATCATAGATAAATTTTCGCAAATGCCTAGGGTACCTAAATGGTTTTCTTGGCTTCACTGGAGATGGATGGTAATTATAGATTTGCTTTGTTTATGTCACCGTATTCCTATTATGTTAATATGTGTGTGCAAATTAGTTAGTAGTTTAAAACCTATACATACTTAAGGTACTCTACAAGAAGATATGTCAAGAAATAATCAATCCTCCCATGTTTCCTTCCATATGCTACCTCTATAGCTTTTCTTCTTCCTTCCTAATTACAACCCTTAAATAGAATTCGTGCCTCATATCGAATTTACCGAGTATCATAATTCCTCCAGGTGGTAAAGATACCTCGAGACAAGTGCTGGGCATAGAAGCCACAGGGCATAAATCTGCAAAGAAGTAAAAGGTAACCTTTTCAAACAATATGGCTTCTCTTTCACTTACCAACTTTACATTTCCCTGTATGGCCCCGGAAGATGGCTGGTTAGCCAGAGACGGGTAAGATTCCTCAAGGGAGGACAACCTAAGACAGGCACAGTCGCATGGGGGCCATCAGGTGAGAATTTGGGGATCAACAGAGGTGAGGCTCAGAACCTCACCCCCCCTGCTTTGAGAGAAATCTTCTGCATCCGTGGATGTTTTGCTGCCCTTGTCTAGCCTGGATTAATACTTAGTCCATAGGCACACACCTGATCATCTGATCATCTACATTTGCCCTCTTACAGCACTAAACTATGTTTTCTACCTTTATCTTGCATCTACCTACCACTTCAGCATTTTATTAAAAATAAAAATAATAATAATAATAGAGGGAGAAATGTGGGATCAACATATAAATCAAGTACAAAAATCAAATGAATATTCATATTTGACCTGATTGTTTATGGGTCATAATGCGTGATCAAAACTGAAAGTTTCTGTGATGAATGCCCTTGTACTGTTCACCATGTAAGAATTTATTCACTATGTAAGAATTCGTTCACCATGTAAGAACTTGTTCGTTATGCTTCAGAAGATTGGAGACTGACGAGAATTAGGCTTGAGATGGATTAATGATTGTACATTGAGCATTGACCCCCCTATACTGAATTTTATTGTTGTCAACAACCATTTGATCAATAAATATGAGAGATGCCCTCTCAAAAAAAAAAAAAATCAAAACTTAACCA